>NC_084627.1:38251241-38566241 GCF_033978795.1 Nerophis ophidion | reverse complement strand
GTTCTCGCTGCTCCTTGGCGAGGCGCGGCACACTGCCAGTCCGTCATCACGGTAAATACCAAGGTTCAGGTTGAGGCTAGCAAGCTGGGAGAGGAGGAAACTCCCAACGAGTTCGCACGTTTCTGTTCCGTCAAAACTCCCCATAGTAACGTCAAATGTTGCATTGTTCTTTTTTTGCCATGGTGTACTGTTGTGGATGAGTATGGAGTTCTTTGCGTGGATGATGATGTTTCTTTCGTTGCCTGTGATTGAGTCGTAGTCCGAGGCGAAGTTTAGTGCTTGGGTCAGTAGGTCTTGCGTGATGGAAGGGTAAAATTCTTCGATGTCGAAGGAGATAAAGTTGTGTTGTTGTTTGTCTTGGATGTTGTTATATATATATATATATATATATATATATATATATATATATATATATATATATATATATATATATATATATATATATATTTATATATATATATATATATATTTATATATATACATATATATATACAGTATATATATATATACATATATATATATACAGTATATATATATATATATATATATATATATATATATACAGTATATATATATATATATATATATATATATATATATATATATATTTCGAATTCAGAATTCTCAAGGTTGGCAAGTATGCTGTAAAGTCCAAATTTGAATGAATCTCTCCCTCTCTCTCTCTCTCCTCTCTCTCTCTCTCTCTCTCTCTCTCTCTCTCTCTCTCTCTCTCTCTCTCTATATATATATATATATATATATATATATATATATATATATATATATATATATATATTTCGAATTCAGAATTCTCAAGGTTGGCAAGCATGCTGTAAAGTCCAAATTTGAATGAATCTCTCTCTCTCTCTCTCTCTCTCTCTCTCTCTCTCTCTCTCTCTCTCTCTCTCTCTCTCTCTCTCTCTCTCTATATATATATATATATATATATATATATATATAATATGTAAATATTACACATATGTTATATTTCATATTCCTACTATGGTACATTTTTAGTCTACTTTATACCTGCATTAGCCTTTCCATCCTTTGTAACTGAGCTACTGTGTGGAACAATTTCCCTTGTGGATCAATAAGTTTGTCTTAGTCTAGATTGTTTACAAATACGTTTGTAAATAATGTTTGAATGTTTGAACAATCATCAATATATGTAGGAAAAATGATCAAATATATATATTTTTGATACGGTAAAAAATAATCGGTATCATTATTGGTATCAACAATACTGGTCCGGTATTATTTAGCTTTGGGTCGATGCCAAAATATACAGTATCGCCCACCCTGAGTCGGCATCGCCTGGCTGTCATTGGAGGAAAACGAACACGTGACGTCTCACAGGACGCGTGACGTCACATGTATTGCGCTGTTGATGTTTTGTGTGTACACTATTGTATTTGCCCCCGTGTTTTATTCCTTTTTTTTCCCCCCAAACAACATATCACATAATTCACCTAACAGCTGACGTCTTGTGTTAAAAGTATGGTAATGTTAATTCACTGAGACGTTTTTCGTTACGTTGAAGACCCTCTTGGCTAGCCAGCCTGCTAGCTCGTGGGCTAACCGATGGTGGAGAACAACATCGATGTGAGGACTAAAGCAGCTTTAAAGGTGACAAAAATGGCGCTTCTATCTGACTATTAAGTTGTTGCTTCTGCTTGGAGTTTATTTAAATATGTGTTGATGGCGGAGGAAACAGGTAGGATCTTGTCAATGTTCGCTAGCCAGTGCTGTTCAAATCAATCCATCTGTCTTCTTCCGCTTATCTGAGGTCGGGTCGCGGGGGCAGCAGCCTAAGCAGGGAAGCCCAGACTTCCCTCTCCCCAGCCACTTCGTCCAGCTCTTCCCGGGGATCCCGAGGCGTTCCCAGGCCAGCCGGGAGACGCAGTCTTCCCCGTGGCCTCCTACCGGTTGGATGTGCCCTAAACACCTCCCTAGGGAGGCGTTCGGTTGGCATCCTGACCAGATGCCCGAACCACCTCATTTGGCTCCTCTCCATGTGGAGGAGCAGCGGCTTTACTTTGAGCTCCTCTCGGATGGCAGAGCTTCTCACCTAGGGAGAGCCTCGCCACCCGGCAGAGGAAACTCATTTCGGCCGCTTGTATCCGTGATCTTGTCCTCTCGGTCATGACCCAAAGCTCATGACCATAGGTAAAGATGGGATCGAGATCGACCGGTAAATTGAGAGCTTTGCCTCCCGGCTCAGCTCCTTCCTCACCACAGCGGATCGGTACAGCGTCAGTGTTACTGAAGACGCCGCACCGATCCGCCTGTCGATCTCACGATCCACTCTTCCCTCACTCGTGAACAAGACTCCTTGGTACTTGAATTCAAATCTGAAGTATTACAATGGTACGTAAATAAGTAATAATACAGCAAACAATGTTTTAAATTCCTTGCACATTATACAAACTTTATTTTATTATTTGCGTAATTATTTATCTATATTATGATGTGTTATATGTGACTTCATTTTCCAGCATAGTATGATGAGCCAGGGTTTTCAACACATTAATTTATTTGTTGCGGCCCGCCACGAAAGAATTACGGCCGGCACAAAAAATATATATATACATATTTATATATATTTATTTATTTTTTTCCGGCTTGTGACTCGCTTTACCGCTCATAAAAGCAATGGGACTCTGTCTGTGAATGGAGCTTGTAGTTACATATTATATAAATATGTAAATAATATATAAATATGTATATAAATATGTACATAAAGTGTTGTAATTATATTCCAACTCCGCGTTCTTCTTGGTCATCGCCGAGCCCCCCCACCCCCGCCGCTCGACACACCACCACAAATAGACGCCTGACCTGTGGGAAACACTGGATGAGCATAAGATAATAAAAACACCGTAATTACCATTGCCACAACCGTAATAAAAATAAAAAAAACAGGCGAGATTTTTTCTAATTATGAGGTGGCGACTTGTCCATGGTGTACCCCGCCTTCCGCGCAATTGTAGCTGAGATAGGCCCCAGCGACCCCAAAAGAAATAAGCGGTAGTAAATGGATGGATATTTTCTTTTCATATAATCACTTTTCTTTATCTTTACTCGGCATTAGTGTGGACCACAAATAAATGCAATCATTGTTCAGATGAAACTTATGAAAACAAACTCTCGCTAGTGTTACCATATTTGACCTTTTGTGCAGAAATATGGGGAAACAACTACAAAATTACACTTCATTCATTAACGGTGTTACAAAAAAAAAAAAAAGATCAGTTAGAATAATACATAATGTTGGTTATAGAGAACATACCCTTTATTTATTGAATCGAAAATACTGAAATTCCACGACATAGTGAATTTGCAAACAGCTAAAATTATACACAAAGCAAACTATAGTCTGCTACCCAAGAATAAACAACAATTCTTTATCAACAAAAGAGGAGAAATGTAATCTTTGAGGAAAATGTAATTTAAAACGTTTTATGTGTACGTACAACACTTAAGACCTTCAGTATATCTGTATGTGGCATTCAATTATGGAATGGATTAAGCCAGGGGTGTCAAAACTTTTTCCACTGAGGGCCGTACACTGAAAATTCAAATCAATGGGGGGCCATTTATTTTAAAAACCAATACAATATATGAATAAAAAATATACATTTTGGTCTCCACTCAGGCTTTATCCCGAGGACCCCAAAGGGTTTTGGTAAAAATAAAATGTTAAAAATGTGTCATTATTCAGTATTATTATTTTTATTATTATTCAAGTTTTAAATCTCTAGATCAACATTAATTCTATCTGTTAGTATGACGTTTTTAAAGATTTAAGTTGTATGCTCTTTTTGTCAAAGAAAACCATGTTTTTTATGGAAAAAAACAAAACAAAATATGCAATATTTTCACCCAATAAAATTTTCAAGTAGGATGTTTGAGATTATATCATAATTGGAGCCGTAAAAAAGTCAACAACTCATAACACTATTGATTTTAATTCACTGTTATTTTTTGTGCAATGACACTTAAAAACAAAACACACTGATCCAAAAGGGTCCTACTCATTAAAGTGTTAAAAAATAAATAATATATTTTTTTTTACTGTTTACTTTTAACACAATGGTCTCGAGATCAACTTCAGATCTATTCGTCAATTATACGTTTTTTTGTAGTTTATGTTTTTTGTTTGTTCGTTTTAAGCCCTTCTTTGAAAAAAACAGCTCAGTTTTTTATATGGCAAACACAAAATATGCAACATTTGCCCCCAAAAATATCTCAAAGTGGAATATTTAATGTGACGAAATTGGAGCCTTGAATTGGTCAATAATTCATAATTGATTTTGATTCACTATTATTTTTTTTTAAGAAAGGAGCAGCCTGCATGGCAGCTTTGTGTTATTAGAGTACACATTGCAGCATGTTCTTGTTACATTTCACCTGTTTGCTCTTTTATACCACTTTTTATGATTTAATTTTTTTCCATTGTATTTTTAAAATATGCCGTGGGGGCGTTAAAAATGACCTGCGGGCCGCAAATGGTCCCCGGGCCGCACTTTGGATACCCCTGGATTAAGCAAAGAAATCAAACAATGTACTAATATGATCCACTTAAAGAAGCTCTTCAAACTTAAAGTGTTTACAAAGTAGAAATAAGAATAACCATGATCATCATTCTGACTTTATTTTATCCCCCCATTCATTTTGAAGATAATCTTACTCATCTCACCATATGAAATACAACTTACTTCACCAATATTATTGTTTTATTGTTATTACTTATTGAGTATATAGTGAATGAATTGAGAACAGGAAGTGAACAAATGTTTTAACAACTGCTACATAAAGGAACAGGTGTAGGATTAAATAAGCTCTGTTTCTTCCCACTTCTTTTTGAACATGTTGAATAGAGAAACTGGAAATTGTGACGTATCTTGTTGAATGCATGCACGTTCGAAATAAAGTCAAACTCAACTCAACTCTTTGCACCGTGAACCTTGACATTGAAGAAGACATAATAGAGGCGGGAATGATAATGGCCTTGACTCACTTTTTTTTTTTTTTTTTAACAGAAAAATACCAAACAAAAAGAAAAAAGACTGTGTAAAGCAGGGGTGTCAAAGTCAGAACGGGCCCGCGAATGAGTTATCCATGGCTCCCGGGTAGGGCTGGGCGATATGGACGAAAAAGTATATCTTGATATAATTTTACTTAAACTTGATATTCAATACAGTGTTTCCCACAGGTCAGGCGTCTATTTGCAGTGGTGTGGTAGGGCGGCAGGGGAGAGGGGAGGGGTTGATTGGGAGGGGCAGTGGCGGCAGCGATGACCAAGAAGAACGCGGA
This sequence comes from Nerophis ophidion, assembly GCF_033978795.1. Lineage (NCBI taxonomy): Eukaryota > Metazoa > Chordata > Actinopteri > Syngnathiformes > Syngnathidae > Nerophis > Nerophis ophidion. The sequence continues at coordinate 38,560,922 of NC_084627.1, read as the reverse complement.
GTTGGAATATAATTACAACACTTTATGTACATATTTATACACATATTTATATAATATGTAACTACAAGCTCCATTCACAGACAGAGTCCCATTGCTTTTATAAGTGGTCGAGAGAGTCAAAAGCCGGAAAAAAAATAAAATAATTTAATTTAATTTTTTTATATGTGGCGGCCATAATTCTTTCGTGGCGGGCCGCCACAAATAAATGAATGTGAGGGAAACCCTGCAATATATATTTTCCGGGGAAAATATTTATGTAAAGATAATCTTTTTTGAGCAAAATTCACTGAAATTGAAGTGAATGACATCTGTACTGCACTTTTTTTTACCGACTTGTCAAGATGGGTATTAACAGCACAGAAAATAAACTGTTTAAGTATCACATAATTACATAACATAAAATAGAAAAATGTTCTTTCTACGTAAAATAAATAACATAGCTGTCCAAATAATACAAAATGTATCAAACTCAGATAAAAAAAAATTAATTTGCAGGCAGACACTTTTTAATTCCCAGTCAAAGATGTATTGGATTGTCACACACGTACGGTTCTGTGGTCCTATTAGACACCATGTCTGTGGTCAGCGCCAAGTAAGTGACTTGACTTATTCTGCTACTATGATCTTGTTTGTTTCAAAATGATTCAATTGTTCAATGCTGTAATATAAAGAGTAGAAATAATGAACAAAATATCAACTACCGTATTTTTCGGATTATAAGTCGCTCCGTAGTATATGTTGCACCGGCCGAAAAAGCATAATAAAGAAGGAAAAAAACATATATACGTCGCACTGCAGTATAAGTCGCATTTTTGGGGGAAATTTATTTGATAAATTCCAACACCAAGAATAGAAATTTGAAAGGCAATCTAAAATAAATAAAGAATAGTGAACAACAGGCTGAATAAGTGTACGTTATATGACGCATAAATAACCAACTGAGAAGGTGCCTGGTATGTTAACGTAACATATTATGGTAAGAGTCATTCAAATAACTATAACATATAGAACATGTTATACGTTTACCAAACAATCTGTCACTCCTAATCGAAAAATCCGATGAAATCTTCTTCCTCGATGTTGCTTCTAAACAACTCTGCCAACCCCAAAGGTATGCGCCGCTTCCTCTTGTCGTTTTCTGCTGCATATTTCACTACGTCCATCTTGTAATCTGCAGTACATGATTTCCTTTCCGGAGCCATTTTTGTTCAGCACTTCTCAGTTTTTATAAGTTACCGCCAACGATGAAATGATCCATTTTAATAGCTACGGCAGTAGCATATAACATATAGCAGTTAGAATTCCATGACCCACAATGCACTTCTGCCATGACCCTCCCCTGCCAAATTCTTATTGGTTGACGTGTGACGATTGCTGACGTGTGTGTGTGACAATTGCTGACATTTTCTTTGTCTCTTCCGCAAATGAGATAAATAATATTATTTGATATTTTACGATAATGTGTTAATAATTTTGCACATAAGTCACTCCGGAGTATATGTCGCAAACTATGAAAAAAACTGCAACTTATAGTCCGAAAAATACGGTACTGTCTTGTTGTAAAACACCAATGAAAATAAAATGTAGCATATAGACAGGCTATACATACTGTAGCAAAAGTCATGATATGTCTGCCACAGTCATGAGTGTTCTTAGATGTGGATTCCACCTCTTCCAGTTTTGATTTGGGCTTACATGGTAAGCAACGCAATTTAATGTTTTATCCAGGCGCATACAAACTTAGACCGAATGAGGCCAATTAGACGCATTGCGGGTTTCCTGGACGTCGTCTACATTGCTAAAAGAAAAAATTTAGGGAAGACCATTCCTTTGCCATCTTCCACTAGTTTTTTTTATATATATAAATCGCCCGGTTGAAAATTCCCTCTTCTCTTCTTCAACTCTCTGGTCGTCATTTGGGATGCCTGTTGTGATTTCCCTTCCTGGTTCCATGACCCACCCTATGTTGCCTTTGATTGGCCTAATCTCAACCAATCATGACTCATCATAGTAAACAACCAACCAATCATGGATGTTCTTATACTTGCAAGCGTCTTGGAAGGAGGAATGGGAGGGGTTAAGTAGCCCATGTAGGGAAGCGGGGGAGAATGAGGAACACAACAAATAAGAGGCGTTTGTTCATCTAACGTGAAATAAATTATATCAAAATTATTACGATATTTTCTTAATTCATATCTTGTTTACAAAAAATATCGATATATCTTACAAACTCGATATATTGCCCAGCCCTACCCTCGGGATATTTGATTAGTATTACATCCGGCCCGCAGGCCCTAGCTGCCTGCTGATGTTTTGCATGCACCAATACTCCATCAGTGTTGGCGCTTGGATTTGTCAAAATGGGGTCCAAGGGACCCAGTAAGTCATAAAAATGGGGTCCCACAGTAAATTTTTGGGGTCTGACTTTTTTGTAACCGTTTTTAAAACAAATGATAAAAATGATCAAATAAAATATCCTGTTATAGCTCACATTCTATCTTGTGTTTTGGAAAAAGGTTGTCATAAATGTTACTTAATTCATTAAAGAAAAATAATACAAAAGAAAACTTGTTTTTATGCATATGTAAATGTATTTAGTTATAAACTGGATCTAAACTTTACCGCCGCCGGTATTTTTTTCAATATTTTTATTTGAGCATTTTCAGAATGCGAACAATCTGCAATTGTATTTGTTTTTTAGTTTTGATGCCATGATTTTAATAGTCCGGGCCACGTGTGCCCAGATTTTCCTCCATGCGGCCCCTGAGCTAAAATGAGTTTGACACCCCTGGTGTAAAGAAATCATGGAGACAGTCTGACTGGTGACTCGGCAGTTGTCGGCTTTCTCCACTAACATTAAGATTGTTGGTGATGAACACGTTTTAATACATTATTTAAACGCGTTTTTAAAACAATTATCATCACAAATTGAGTTGTGGCACCATTCAGATTAGAAGTTTATCCTGTGTCCTGCTTCCTTGATGCATTGAAATCTGAAAGGATGCAGTAGATTCACTGGAACACACCTCATTTTTCCAAATTAAAACAATATGTTGCTAGCAATTTAAGTTAAAAACTACGGCAACTACTAACTGTAATGTATGATATAGACCATATACGATGTAAATAATATCCATTTGGCCAACAATAGAGCTTTTAATGAGGTGATGTTATGATTTTTTTTTCTACATTTAAAAGACTTCCTTGTGGTCTACATCAGTGTTTTTCAACCACTGTGCTGCGGCACAGTAGTGTACCATGAAATATTGTTTGGTGTGCCGTGGGAAGTATATATAGTTTCACCTAATTGGGTTGAAAATATTTTTTGCAAGCCAGTCATTATTGTCTGTGTTGTCAAGAGCTCTGCAGAATAACTGTTTGATACTCTTCCATATCAGTAGGTGGCAGCATGTAGCTAATTGCTTTGCAGACGTCAGCAACATGATTTGTTGTTATCACAATATGCAGATGACAGCGGGAGGCAGCGTGCAGGTAAACAGGTATCTAATGTTTAAACCAAAAATAAACAAAAGACATTGAAGCTTAGGGATGGCTATGCAAAACAAAACTAAAACCGAACTGGCTGCATGCTGGACGACAGCAAAGACTCACAGCGCGTGGAGCAGACGGCGTCCACAAAGAAAATCCGTACATGAGAATCAACAACAAAATAGGAGCGAAAGACAAGAACTAAAACACTACACACAGGAAAACACCCAAAAAGTCACGGCGTGACAGTTCTTGACAGTACACCTACCTTGAGATGATTTATAGTGATGCATGCTTGGTTACGGTTTGAATTTTTATCCAACGACTTTTTACCTTCATTATCGGCTGCTTAGTCTATTTTTTTTATGTTTTCTGCTGGTGGTGTACTTTGGATTTTTTTCAATGAAAAAAAATGTGCCTCAGCTCAGAAAAGGTTGAAAAACACTGGTCTACATAACATGTAATGGCTGTTTCTTGGTCAAACATTTGCATAGTTTTTGTTTTACAGAACATCTTCAAACCACTTTTTGTCTGTCTCCTCAGGATGCCCTGTTTTGTAAGCGCTTTTATTTAAGTGGCTCCACTTTGACAGCCTTTATTGTACCACAAAAACTCAACTTTTAATATAGTTGGAAAAAAATACCTATGAATAAATTAGTAACTAATAAAGTAATTTTTAAACAACAATAGAAATAAATTTAAGTTTTAAGTCACTCAATCAAATTTTACTTCTATAGCTCTTAATTACAAATGTCTCAAAGGGCTGCACAAGCCACAACGACATCCAAAGCTCAGATCCTACATCAGGGCAAGAAGAAACTCAACCCAATGGGAACAACAAGAAACCTTGGAAGGGACCGCAAATGGTGGCCGGTGCAATGGATGCCCAGTAGATAATGTGAGAGTTTAGTCCATAGTGTGGCCACCAGGGTATCCTCTTGCTTGTAGACACATTGGGGAGCAGAGACGTCGCCAACTGATGCAAAGAGGAGTGGTCCATCCTGGGTCCCGACTTTGAAAAGCTAGCGCGTCATCCGTGGAGGCTGACCTGTGGTCGCCTGACAACCTCTCCACACAGGAGAAGGTGGCAGAGCAGAAAAGAGAAACAGCAGCAGATCAAAATGAGGTCTATTTAAAGGCTAGAGTATACAAGTGAGTTTTAAGATGAGACTTAAATGCTTCTACTGAGGTAGCATCTCTAACTGTTATTGGTAGGGCACTCCAGAGTGTTGGAGCCCGGATAGAAAACGCTCTAAATCCCACATACATTTTTGGAGGGCTCTGGGATTCACTAATAAGCCGGAGTTCTTTGAACACAGATTTCTGGCCAGAACATATAGTACAATACAATCAGCATGATTCGATAGAGCTGGACTTTTTAGTATTTTATACATAAGTAGTAAAACCTTAAGGTCGCATCTTAAGTGCACAGGAAGTTAGGTAGTTAGGTCTTTATTGTTATTGTACAAGTACAACAAAACTTTGTTTTCAGCATAACCCTATTGAAGATTAGACAAACAAACAGTGTACAGGGTTACAGAACAGGAAAGTTGATGGGTCACCACAAGGCCTTCCTCTCCCAAGAGTCCATTGTGTGTCCAGCAAGCACCGCTCCGTCATGACAAGCAGATTCCCCCAAACCCAAGATCTTGTCAATTTTGTTGAGGCCAGTTGAATAGTTCTAATGTGTAGATTTGGAGAGCAGTACAAAAAGAGGCAGCAAGAAAGTTAAGACAAGACAAGACAAAGAAGCAAGCGGGAGAGGAAAGGGGACCGTCCGCCCTCGATGAGTGCCAGTGAGAAAATCAAAGTGCCAGTGCAGGTGAGCCAGTATAGGCGTAATATGATCAAACTTTCTTGCTCTTGCAGCTGCATTTTGTACCAACTGTAATCTTTTAATGCTAGACATAGGGAGACCGGAAAATAATATGTTACAGTAACAGAGACGAGATGTAAGAAATGCATGAATAATAAACAAGACGTAACAAACGCATGAATAATGATCTCAGCGTTGTTGGTAAGCAAAATTGAACAAATTTTAGCGATATTACAGAGATGAAAGAAGGCTTTTTTAGTAAGACTCGTAATTTCACTTATTTTACCACCATAAAATGTGTGTTTTTGTGTAAAATTATTATTAATAAAATGTTTGGTAATTCAATGCAAAAATACTCACATGTATTTATTTATTGGTACATTTTTGGACAAATTTTACCAGTATTTTATGTCAACGCATATTAATTTTGTACATGCATCATTATGCCATATTTGCCAACATTGAAACCTCAGGATAAGAGAGTAATACAAAAGAGCAAGTTTATTTTATATAAAGAATCAACTTTTTGAAAAATATATTTATGTACAAATAATGACAAGTGTTATTGTAATTTGTAAATGATTTAATTTAAGTTGTCTGAAACAAAACAAACATTTATTTAGAAACAAATCAAACATTGATTCTGAAAATGTAGGATTTTTTAATTATATCTGTGTTTATTTGACTTTTTAAAAAATTCCATGCTTAGAACCCTTTTGCAGGACAACATTGTGGGGCTAACATTTCTTTTTGGCTTTTTCAATGCAGTGTCTATGACCACCATTTGCCTGTTGTCGATGAAATGATGTATCAACCAGTTAGGAAAGACTTCATTTCTCTGACTCTCACCGACCAAAACTGTCACATTTACAACAACGGCAAACACCGGAAGCAATCCTGCTGGAGGGTGAGTGATTGATACAGGTGGTTAAGATTTTTTATTATTTTTTATTTTTTTAGCCTTTATTTAACCAGGTAATAATCCCATTGAGATCAAAGATCTCTTTTCCAAGGTAGACCTGGCCAAGACGGCAGAAGCAATGTTACAATACAAACAGTAAAACAACACATAAAGCATCACATTTACAACATTAAAACTTGCTCATATGACACATGTGCATACAGACAACGTAGACTGCAATCCTTTCACAGAAGCTTTAAACTCACTCAATGTAACAAGGGTTTGAAGTTGAATATTCGATTGTAGGTTATTCCAAGCTTTCGGTGCTGAAAACCTAAATGCTTTCTTGCCCAGTTCAGTTCTTACTTAAGGGATGACAAATTGAAGAACATTCATTGAACGCAGATTGTGACTTCCTTGTTTTTTTGTTGAAAGACAAGATAGATAAGATGGAGTGATACAAAGAATGGTTTTGTAGATGAACACATACCAATGATTGAGGCGTCGAGCACATAAAGATGTCCAGTTAACCATTGAGTATAAGACACAATGGTGAGTAAGGGGAGCGCAGTTGGTGATGAATCTCAGTGCCCCGTGGTAAACACCATCCAGCTTGTGGAGACAACCAGCAGTAGCATTCATGTACAACACATCTCCATAGTCAATAGCAGGTGAAAAGGTTGTTTCCACCAATTTCTGTTTCACAGTAAAAGAAAAGCAAGACTTGTTTCTATAATAAAATCCCAGTAAAAGTTTCAGTTTTTTTACCACATACTGAATGTGCACCCTAAAACTCAAGTGGTCATCAATTAAAAATCCCAAATATTTAAAAGAAGATACTAACACAATTTGTTGGTCATTTCTCGTTAAAATGTTTTCACACAGTGCTGATCTTAGAGTCTCTGATGTGGTAAAGAACATTCACTTTGTTTTCTTTGCATTTAACACCAGTTGAAGATAGCAAAGTTGTTCTTGTACTCTGTCGAATGCATATTGTAGATATTTAAAGGCCTCAGCAGGAGTTGGTGCTGTGCAGTATATGACAGTATCATCAGCATAGAAATGGAAAGTTGAGTTTGGAATATTCTGTCCAAGATTATTTATGTAAATAGAGAATAATAAGGGGCCCAACACAGAACCTTGAGCGACACCCTTTTTCACTTGCAGTATGTTTGAGGAGGAACTTTCTATCTGAACAGTCTGAGTTCTACTTGTGAGGTAATTTGCAAACCATCCAGCTACTTGCTGAGAAAAACCAATAGCTGAAAGATGTTTGATTAAAATGACATGATCAACAGTATCAAATGCCTTTGAAAAGTCAATAAAGAGGGACAGACAGCACTGCTTCTTGTCAAGAGCTTCAGTTACATCATTTATAAACTTCATAGCAGCAGTAACAGTACTGTGATTTCTGTGAAAACCTGACTGAAATGGTGACAGAACAAAGTTTGTGTCCAAAAAGTATTTTATCTGTTCACTGATAAGGGATTTAAGCACTTTTGCCAGAACAGAGAGTTTAGAGATCGGTCTGTAATTATTTAGATTACTAGGGTCACCTCCTTTTAATAGGGAGATTACAAGGGCAGATTTCCAATCCAAGGGGATTTCATTTGAAATTAGAGTAAGGTTAAAAATGTGAGTCAGTGTTTCAGCTATAATTTCAGATATACCACCGTTGTACACTTCGAGCATTTCACTCACATATACTTTATGCCTAAAAATAGATTGTGCGACGACAAAAAACAAAAACGGAGCTTTTGTGCAAGTGAGGATCTCAACCCCTTTATTCTCAGTTTCCTTGAAAATGAAATCCATAAAAATTGGATCAAACGAGTAAGATTTGGAGTAAAGAAACATTGTTTTTCACAGACCACGCAAGCACTATATCAATGCTCTACACATCTGCTCAGCGCAGACGTGGTCATGTATAGACTTTATAGCCGCTCTCGCGACATGCTCATTTAGCTGCTACCAAAACAACTAGTCAGTCACTGCCGATTTAATTACAACAACTAAAGATACAAATTGTATAGTAATTAAACCTACTTGTCCACTGTTTGATGTTGTGTTCATTCGTGTCAATGGTGTTTTAACGTTAAAGGGAAATGCAGTAATTAAGTAAGATGGAGCTAACTGTTTTAATGACATACAGACTTTACTTAACTCAATAACGGAGCAGCATCTCCTCATCCGGTAACAACAACAACGCCGGGAATGTGTCCCGTGAAAAACCATCCGACCGGAACTCTCTAATAACTAAAGTTATAATGTAAACTCACTATACCAGTATGTTTTAACGCTTTCATGGCAAGTTTACTGACAGATATGAGTAAGAACTTTACACTACTTTATATTAGAAATGGCAACAGCGGAGGATGAATGTCCCAAAACAAGAAGATAGAGAAAAATAAGTAGTTTATCGACTACGGTGTCTCCACAGACTACAAAGGCGGAAGCGTGCAATTTTTGAGGACTTATGCAGATCCCAAATACAGATCAGAAGGTAAGAAAAGTTGTTTTTGCATAATATTGCAAAACAAAACGACAGACAATATGTCTTACCTTATACACACCCCATAATATCCTCATATGTTGACGCACAGTACAATCCGTCAAGCGGTCCGGATTCATAATTTACCAAAGTCGTACTAAAACATTTAGATTTTTGAGCGCCGTGTTTAATGTTATATATTTTCAATGGAACATATAAAATGTTGGTGTTGTTTACTCGAGTAATATTGCAGTCTACATGTATCTCTTGTGTGACTGCCATCATAGTGCAGTCTACGGGTATCTCTTATGTTCGACTGCCATCTACTTGTCACACTTATCATTTCAGCATGTACCAAAAAAAATAGCTTCAAGGTCGGTATACAAAATTTTATAATGATATGAGTGGATCAGCGGGTAGCGTGGCCGTCCAAACCCCTGAGGGTTCCTGGTTCAGTTCCAGCTTCCACCATTCTTGTCATTGTCATTGTGTCCTTGAGCAAGACATGTCACCCACCTTGCTCCCAGTGCCACCCACACTTGTATAAACCAAGCTTACCAGCACCAAGTTTTGTAATGTATGGGTTTCTCATTGTAAAGTGTTTTGAAACATTTGTGAACAAGTAGTTTATAAATACTTTTCATTTTATTTGTGAGGTAGGGAAAAATTAAATGTTTCTTCCAAGTGAACACAAAGCACCATTACAAAAGCTTCATGCTGACAATGTTTTCAAATGTGAGAGAGCTTGGGAAAGTTGCATTTTAAAATGACAACCAAACAGATGTAAACACTACATGTCACATTTTCATTCTGCTAACCTCATTTTATTTGCCAACAGAAATGGAAGCAGCTGTCTCGGCTTCAACGAAGCCTCATTCTTGTCCTTTTTGCTTTGTTACTCATTCTGGGATTACAGTCTTTTCCCCACATGTCATTGCAAAGGAGAGGTAAGTGTTACCATTATGCATTACCCGCATGTACACATGATTGTAATCTGGTTGCAGTTGCATTTAATTATGTGTGAATGCTCCACAGCATTTTATATGTACGCCTTTGTATGCCTTTATCCAACGAAAGGTGACAAAGTTCAGGATTCTTAGCCAGAACAGACCACCCTGAAAGTAAATGCTGGACAAAGAAGCAGAAAAGTCAATGACAAAAATATGTTTTAGAAGTCAATTAGGGTTACATCATAATAGGATTGTTATGATAAAATGTAATGATTACCGCAGTAAAATTCCCAACGGTTATTATTACCGTTTTGAATTCAAATTATTGAAAATCCGTGACGGATAACTGGACTTAATTAAAATCCCGAGCTGATTGGCACCAGCTCGCTAGTTTAAATGCTTTCTACATTAAGAAATATACCCCAAACTAAAGTTATATAAATACATTGCCACTGAGCAAATAAGCTATTCAATTGTGCACATTGAACCTACAAGCTGTCCTCTCCAAGCACAGAGAAAGATTGTTCTATACGTATTTCCAGGGTGCGTTCAAGGACTGCTGAACAGAGTAGGGCCGTAGGACGGCACAACCCCCGTCATAAATAATAATAATAATATATTTTATTTGTTATGCATTCATTATCCAAATGCATCTTAAGGTGATACAGTACTAGCCAATATTCAAAAATAAAAGCTTAGCCATGAAAACAGATAAAACACTGAAACTAAAACACTATAAGAAGCATAAGAAACGGACAATATAGTGGGTTTTCTTGGTCAAATATTTCAGTGTGTGTTAAGTATTTTTTGAGGACAGTCAGCAATACCACAATAATAATGATAACCGTGATAATTTTGGTCACGATAATTGTGATATCAAATGTTCATAATGTTTCACCCCTACGTGATATAGATGATATACATTATAAATGATCAAAAACTTGAACGAGTCCCAACTAGGCCTTTGTTTGGTTTGGTTTTCTGTCATTGATTTTACTTTATGGTAATTTGTTCCCATCACAATTTATTTTTTTTTCTTTTTATTTTATTCTATATGTACATTATATCATTCTTATAGTATTTCTTCGGCTAAATCAGGGATCTCAGGTACTAACTTTTGTGCCATTTCATGTGTCTCAAATGTGCTTTTATGGCAATAAAGATAATTGATCCCTAGAATAAAGTTGGCAGCTGATAGAGCTTTTATTACAATTGTCATAACTTGATAATGTATGTTGATGACCCATTTTAGCTGTGTCCGGCAATTTTGACAGCGACAAGTGAGCAACCACGTTCTCAGCGCAAAGCAGCTTCTATTTATTCCGTAACTTTTGCCTCCATGATGGCAAATAAATTAAGTTTCTTACAAGTATCCTCACTGGAAGAGGACTAGCTAATCATTCCATATTACACACCATAACTCAGGCTAACCACTAGGCTAGAGCTTTTAAATGCAAACAAACAAGAATTGGTGAATTGATACTAATATCGACAATAAAAATGTACATGGTGGACACTACAGTTATTAGATTTATATTGTTGTTAACACAAAATAGTTTTTCTTCATTTTTGTTGCTGTTTACAAACTCAGGAAATAAGTCCCTGGACATAGGAGGACTTTAGGGACCAAAAACAAATGATTTAAATCAGAGCAAACAGTAGTGTTTGTTTATGTGTACTTTTTTGTGCTGTCCACTTTATTTTGCTGAAAATTGTGTATGTTATAGAAGTTAATATGATATTATTACACCGCCACCCTGTGTTTTGTCAGATTATGACTGCAAACAAAAATGTAATCGTTCAACAATCAAGAACATTTTAAGTACTGTATCTATATCAGCCCAAAACTAATGTAAAGTATCAAACAACAGAATAATAGGTGAGTATTACATTTGAACAGAAGTGTACATAGAACCATTTTACAACAGAAAGTAAACAGATATTGACAGTAAATTCCCAAGTAGATTAATAAATGTTTAGAGTAAAAAGTACAGCCGGAAATTACACAATATGTTACCGCATTATGGTCATATTACCATCCCTAACGTCAATGTCCCACCGTTCCTGTAACTACTCCTCACCTACACCCTCAATACATATGTTGCAAACTGTGACTCACAAACTGCCAAAGCATTTATAGTAATAGCACAATGCCACAGCATTTATAGCTCTGTATAGTAATTTTATTAATTACCGTACACAAAAAGATCAATTTTGATTAAATACATATGTTGCAAGCTGTGACTCACAAACTGCCAAAGCATTTATAGTAATAGCGCAATGCCATAGCATTTATAGCTCTGTATAGTAATTGTATTAATTACCGTACACAAAAAGATCAAATTTGATTTAAAAATATTGAAATTGGCATCATACAGTAGCCTTTGGATGTCATGGGATTATAATCCCATGTGAGTAGAGCATCTATATTCAGTGGAATTTACAAACTTCCTTGTGTTGACACTGTCGGTATGCTTTTTTCTGCTCTGTCTTTAGAGTTATCCAGCAAGGAAGACTGGCTGGAGATGAATGAAAATGAGTGGAGGCCTCCATTTCCTGGTATTAACTCTGTGTTTGGGCCAAACGAGAAAGCACCAGCTCCAGTGGTCGGACCGAATCTTGGTCCAGTTGTTGGTCCAGATTCTGTTTCGGAGCTTCAAAGACCCAACATGCCCGTTTTTCAGAAACCTCCCATTATAGTGAGCATTGTTTTTGTTATTAATTCCCAGAACATGTGTGTCTATTTGTTGCATTGTTTAGAGTTTCATTTTGTTTGTATCTGCTAGACATTATTTTTTTCCCAAAAGTAGTTGTAATTCATCTATTAAACTTTTAACCAGCAATCACTTCAAATTCACAAAATTAATTTAAAAGGGTAATATTATGCTTTCTTTTCTACATATAAACACTTCCGGTAGTACCGTATTTCCTTGAATAGCCGCCGGGCATGTAATATGCACCTGCCTTGAATTACTGCCGGGTAAAACTCGCTCCCCAAATTTATTTACGCATGCTTACTTTTACCGCCGGGTCAAATTCATGACGTCACAAGTGAGACTTCCCCTGCCGTCATTATCAAAATGGCGGAGGATGTTTTTTCTACTTTTACTGTGTGTAAACCAGGGTTCTTGTCCCACAGCCATACAGATCACACTAATGGTTGTGATATAAAACAATTTTAACACTCTTACTAATATGCGCCACACTCTGTGAACCCTAACCAAACAATAATAACAAACACATTTCTGGAGAACATTGGCTCTGTAACACATTATAAACACAACATAACACTTTAGCCAGAATGCAATGCATCCATGACTCTTGGCTATATTATCCACTAGCTAGCACCAACCCCCCCCCCCCCCCCCCCCCTCCGTGCGTCGGTTGAGGTGGGCGGGGTTGGGGGCGCGTGTATAATATAGCCAAGAGTCATGGATGCATTGGAATCCTGGGTAATTCTGATGTTCCGTTTATAATGTGTTACAGAGCCAATGTTCTCCAGAAATGTGTTTGTTATTTTTGATTGGTTAGGGTTCACAGAGTGTGGCGCATATTAGTAAGAGTTTTAAAGTTGTTTATATCACAACCATCAGTTTAAACGGTATGGCTGTTGACCAAGTATGCATTGCAATCTCGTATGAGAAGCAGTGAAATCCATGCATCCTACCGGCACGCAGATAGCATAGTGCAAAGATGGGTACGATGACATGTTGTAGTGCAGTGGTCCCCAACCACAGAGCCGCGGCCACAGAAGAATTGTTTAATACTTTTTTTTTTTTATCACACTCAATCTTTTTCTGCATGCCATTAGTAAGCGCAGTAATGAGAAGAGGTTTTAAAATTATTAGCGCCTGCTTAGTTTTACCGCATACCTTGAAAAAGTGCAGGAGTTTTCAATTAATCAGCGCCCCAGTGGCTATTCAAGGAAATACGGTATACATAACATGTAATTGTTCCTTGGTCAAGGTTTTGCATAGATTAGGTTTTCCAGACCATCTTCAAGCCGTTTTCTGGCCGTCTTTTTAAAATGCGGTCTTAGTTTAGTGCCTCAACTTTGACTGTGTCTTCCTCCTGTCAGCCATGTTGTGGTTTTTACCGCTTGCATATCAAGTCTACTGAGAGACATAAGTTAGAAATAGCCCATTTTTTGTATTAAAAATGGCAACAGCGTAGGATGCATTTTCTCGTGTAAGCAAGTCAAGAGGATCGAGAAAAAGAAGGAACTTAATACGTACGTCGAACTACAACGGTGGACTTGCACAACGCTCTTCGGGTAAATCTGTACAATAAATGGGGATATCCGCTGACATCACCAATGGGACAACCAATTCTCTCCAAACTCTTGGCAAACACTTGGCGTCAAAAATATAAAGACCAACGGCACAGTTCCTGGCTTCACAATAAAAGTGCTGCTCCATCCTACCTACGTTACCAAAATAAGGATCTCAGAAAACTAGTGCACATAAGCTAGCAAGCTACGGAGTTTTAGCATTCAGTGTGTTTATTGTAAAGAGTATTAAAAGGAGTATGGAAGTTGGACAAATAAGAAGCTAAAATCCAACTTCTTTAATGGAGAGAGAGAACTTTTTACTTCCACAATGTAAATTCGAAGTTGTGAAACTTATCAGCAGTACTGTGAATCCTGTCTGATTTCAATTAATATAAGTAGCTCACCTGCTAAAAAAAGTTTGGGCTTACGTGCTGTAGAGTATTGCATGCTAAAGGGGAAGCAAAGTTTAAAGCTCTTTTTCCAAATTTAGTGCATAATTGAGAGACAGATCGATCATTAATAGTGCTGTGGAACGTAACAGATAGCACCTGTTTGTTCTTTGTTTTCTTTTAATTAAGCTTAAAAGAGCATTATAAATTAGCTATACCCTTTGTGTGTATCTGTGTGCTCTCAATAAAAGCAAGTCTGATTTCGAATGCATTTTACAATGGTGGGTGAGACGACCGCTAATAACAAACTTCAGTGCCGAGAGAAAACCTTTGTCCAATGACTGGAGACATTTGGACAAAGCACTCAAAAAAACCCTGTCTCAACAGTCACTTATGGACAAGAAAATTGCTGTCACCAATTTGTTTCTGACCCTGAAAGAGAAGCAGGTTTATTTCCGGTAAAAAAAGAAGAAAAAAAATTGTCCTTACTTCAGAGACCAAGTTTGGTTTTATATAGGTTTTAAATGAAAGCTCTGGTTCAAGAATAAAACCCACACATTTGGAATTCAAAACCTGCACTGTAGGTTTTACAATAATTGGAATTGAAAGGATCAGGGGTCTCAAACTAGTGGCTCATATATATACAGCGGTATAGCTTGGTTGGTATAGCGGCCGTGCCAGCAAGTTGAGTGGTTGCAGGTTCGATCCCCACTTCTGCCATCTTAGTCACTGCCGTTGTGTCCTTGGGCAAGACACTTGACCCACCTGCTCCCAGTGCCACCCACACTGGTTTAAATGTAACTTAGATATTGGGTTTCACTATGAAAAGCGCTTTGAGTCGCTAGAGAAAAAGCGCTATATAAATATTATTCAATTCAATATTTTGTGGCTTTAATTCATGGTTTAGTCATTGTGACCACACACCAGGGGCAACAAATGGTTGAATATAACATAGCTAACTTGATCAAAATATACAATTTTTGCTATCAAGTTTGCACTTATAATGGCCTAAGGCAGATCTGGGCAAACTTCATACTTGTGTGTATATTTCAGTAGGACTAAAGCATGTTTTGAAAACAGAAATAAATCGGACTTTAAGCTGCATTATTTAAGACAAGATAGATGACAGACAAGTTGCGGCTAGCAAAGACTGCCCCATGGGCCAAGCAGAATAGTTACCAGAATAAAGTCATTAAAACCATTTATTCTTTACATATTACAGAAAAAGATTTTTCCAAAGAAAAGGGGTCCACCAAGCCTTCAGAAGAATAGGAATATTTCAGACACGTTTGTCATGCCAAGACCAGAACAAGATGAAAGGGACAATGGGCAGAAACAAGAAAAGGTGGTCAGGTATGTTTTTCTTTCCTGTAAATACTGTTTTACTGCATTTTTCTGATACCAATTAAGATAGTTAAATTTCTCCCATATATGTTTGTCATGCATTCAGCTGGCGAGGTGCAATAATTGAAGCGGTTCAGGTTCCTGAGCCCCCACCCTCTGTTAATGAGAAGGACAATGCTGCCCACCTGGTACCAGACATCCCAGCCAATACTGCTCCAGGTACTGGTGAGTACTGGACGTCAACTTGGATTTCTTACCACCGCTGTTCCTGCAACACAGCTTGCCGTAGCCAACAGTACCGTATAATTTGGATCATTGTTTGGACATAAGTTGCTTTGTCGATGAGCGTGTCTAGTCAGGTTCATATTCATACAAAAGGAATTATACCGGATTATAAGGCGCATTAAAGGGAGCATATTATGATTCTTTTTTTTTTCATATTTTGTAAGCGGTCTAATTTACATGGGTCCACTTCGACAGCGTCTTCTCCCCTTCATCTTTGGTTGTACCGGTAGTTTTTAAAGTTTCAATAGCATGTCTACTGACAGATATAAGTTAGCACTGTACGCTATGTTGTGTTACAAATTGCAACAGCAGTGGAAATAATGCCCCAAAACAAAAGGATAGAGAAAAAGAAAAAGCTTAATGTCTACATTGTGCACATTTTTGAGACTTGTGCAGATCCCAAATACACAAGAGCAGGTACCAATAGGTAAGAAAAGTTGGTTTTGCTTTACATTACGAAACAAAATGCCAGATAATGTCTCATAATAGGTTTAATTTTTGGGGCCCAATACACACACACCATTAAAACACTCGTATGTTGAAACAATGCGTGACGACACTAGCCGTAATGCGCCGACAATCCATCTAGCATAATAGTTTAACAAAGTTTGACAGAGTTTTGAACGCAGTGTGCAATGTTCTATATTCTCAATGAAACATCAACATTTTGGGCTTGCTCGCTAGTGTCAACTTGCAGTCCACACCTATCTTTTATGTGTTACTGCCATCTACCGATTACACATATCATTACACCATGTACCAAATAAAATTGCTTTGCGGTCGGTAAGAACAACCAGAAAGAATCCGTACATTAGGCGCATCAGGTTATACGATGCCCTGTGGAGTTTTGAGAAAATTAAAGGATTTTATGTGGGCCTAATAGTCCGAAAAATACGGTACGAAAGCAAATAAGTAGCAGTAGGACACTTTGATTGTTTTAATAACAAACATTTTCTCCTTCTCATTTCTGTACTGATACTCTACTTAGTATTGTCTTTACAACAATTAACGACAGGGTTCTAGGGCCACTCCTTTTACATTAGAGACTCAACAGAATCCTGTGTGAGAACAAAGGCTCTGACTTGAACATAGTCGTGAAACAGATTCACATGTACCACAGTGTGTACGCTCAGAATTGATTGGCTGTCAGTTACAGGGAATATATATAGGTTTTTATGGAAATTATTGTAAATATGTACTTTAAACTTTCAACAACTGGACAATTAAAGTTTAAGTACCAATGATTGTCACACACACTAGGTGTGGTGAAATGTGTCCTCTGCATTTGATCTATCTCCTTGTGTGACCCCCTGGGAGGGGAGGGGATCGGTGAGCAGCAGTGGTGGCAACGCCCGGGAATCATTTTGATGATTTAACCCCCAATTCCAACCCTTGATGCTGAGTGTCAAACAGGGAGGTAATGGGTCCCATTTTTATAGTCTTTGGTATGAGTCGGCCGGGGTTTGAACTCACGACCTACCGATCTCAGAGCGGACACTCTAACCACAAGGGCCACTGAGCAGATTATTAACCAGCAGCAGCAGCAGCAGCAGCAATTAACCGACTTTTGATCTTGGTTTCAATTTTGGCTTCTCATGATCTTTAAAAAAAAAATACATAATTAAACTTCCTGAGCTTGTAACAGTGATGCATATGAGTGAATAAGAGACAATTTCGAATAGAAGTTTGGGGTGTCACTATAGTTGCCAATTTTCTTTTGGCACAGCGCTAGTATGTCTAATCAGTAATCACTAAACTCAACAATAAAGTAAGGCCATGTCACTTTAGCGTTGACGTTACCACGGCCAGAATTGGACAATCGAGCGTAATCCACTGTTAAACGCAGAATATCATGAAGGATATTCATGAAGTCTGTGTGAGGAAAAATAACATTTGTTAGGGAAGGTAATGTGTCCGGGACCACTCATTCATCATCCATTAAAAGTACATCTAGAGGGCCAATAGAAACACAGACTGAAATACGGGGCGGCATGGCGTAGTGGGTAGAGCGGCCGGCCAGAAACCTGAGGATTGCAGGTTCGCTTCCCACCTATTGACATCCAAAAAATCGCTGCCGTTGTGTCCTTGGGCAGGACACTTCACCCTTTTCCCCCAGTGCCGCTCACACTGGTGAATGAACGATAGGTGGTGGTCGGAGGGGCCGTCAGTTTACCCCAGGGAAGCTGTGGCTACTGATGTAGCTTACCAGTACTATCTATCTATCTATCTATCTATCTACCACCACCAGTTGTGAATGAATGCTGAGTCCGACTTCTCTGTGAGCGCTGCTGAGTCCTACTTCTCTGTGAGCGCTTTGAGTGTCTAGAAAAGCGCGATATAAATCTAAGTTAAATATAATACATACACCCACAAAACATATAATCAGCTTTTGTGTTGTTGTTAACGACATCATTAATGTAAGATCAATGTACAAATAGGACAGAAGTCGCAGCTTGAAAGGCTCTAGTTTTTGTTTTTATTACTCAGCCTTAAGTTGTCTCGTCAAGCTGAGGACAACGGCACATTTCCATCACAATAACAACATATAGTCTGATTGTGCTAAAAAAATAAAGGTTTCAGATAAGTCCCTTGTGCAAAGATAATAATTAAATGTACTTATTGAAACTTTTGCAAACATATTATGCTTTGATGTAAGATACTGGTCAAACTTGTCCAAAGATGTATTGCACCATTAAATGTGAGGATGTTTGCATTTAATAACAAATATCTTATTAAATTTTAATTATGACACAGACAAGCAGAAATTCTATGGTGGTAAAATAAGTGGGGGGAAAAAAAAGAATTAAGAAAAATGTAAACGGAAATCTGAATGTTATTATTAGTTTTATTCATCATATTGCTATTGTTATTTTAATTATTGTTATTATTTTACATGTTTTTTCATTACTAATTTATATCAGGTTGTTCTTTTCAATTCAAAGTTGAGTTTTGGTGGTCCAATATGTACTTGTGTTTTCAGTCAATGAATAATTGTGTTATTAATTGTGATTTTAATATCATTCAAAATAATAATTATTATTATTTTTGCCATAATCGTCCAGGCCTAATATGAAAAGCGTATCTATCAGACACCACTGGACAAAAAATGCCGGCGCTGATAGACAAAGCTGAAAATTGAACTATGACATTTGTTCTTTCCTCATTTCCAATATTCTGTGGTTTTGTGTTTGTAGCTTCAGCTGTAACTAACATAGATAGACTGGAAGCTGTGCGGGATTCCTTCAGACATGCATGGAAGGGCTACAAGGACTACGCCTGGGGTCATGATGAGCTTAAGCCTATCTCA
The DNA here is from genome assembly GCF_033978795.1 of Nerophis ophidion. NCBI lineage: Eukaryota > Metazoa > Chordata > Actinopteri > Syngnathiformes > Syngnathidae > Nerophis > Nerophis ophidion. The sequence goes on along the minus strand of NC_084627.1, from coordinate 38,541,680 downwards.
AAGTCTTTTGGCGAATGGTTTGGGCTGGGCTTGACCCTCATCGATTCCTTGGACACCATGTGGATCATGGGTTTAAAAGAAGGTGCAGTATGTCCGAGACCACCAGTGATTCCCAACCTTCATTAAGCACACATTTCACATCAGCAAAATGTCATGGCACATCACTAAGCATGCAACGCTTATCTCACTGGTGTATACACTAGTTAATGATTGTACCTTTTGCCATTTAATGAAAGAGCATATTGTCCTGCATGTCACTATTCATCATTGGCATTGATCAGTACCTCCAGGATTTTGCAAGGGCTGCATATAAAATGCAGCCCTTTGAGACACTTGTGATTTAGGGTTATATAAATAAACATTGAATGATTGATAATTATGTTATAGCAACGCTCCTGGTCTCTGGCTGTAGAGGTTGACAGTATTTTGTGTTTATTGCCACAGAATTTGCAGAGGCAAGGCAATGGGTAGAGAAGGAGCTCTCATTCAACCAAAATGTGGATGTAAATCTGTTTGAGACAACCATACGTGTCCTTGGGGGGCTGCTGAGCACATATCACCTATCTGGAGACCAGCTGTTCCTTGATAAAGCTGTAAGTCCTCGCACAACCAGCACCTCATTCCTCTTTGTGGCACTAATGCTGGGGTTGCACATGTATGTTAAACAGTGACTTCTGATGCTGATGTTAGGTTTCATTCAACAATTCAGTTTCATGTCGACACTTACAGAAAGACCTCGGGGCCAGGTTAATGCCTGCCTTCAAAACGCCCTCAAAGATCCCGTTCTCTGACGTCAACATCGGTAAAGGAACGGCCCACCCTCCTCGATGGACATCTGACAGCTCCATGGCTGAGGTCACAAGCATTCAGCTGGAGTTTAGAGAGCTGAGCCGCCTCACACAGGAACCACTGTACAAGGTCAGAGGTCAAATGTGTTGTAGTGTGTATGTGATCAAATTAGGGATGGGCACCGTTCACATTTGAACCAATTAGGTATGGATTTCCGGTACCCGTACTCAACGCTGCAAATGTTTGGTACTTTTATGTGTGTTAATAAATATCCATTGTTTTTGATGATAAAATGAGATATTTTATTAAAACATTTAAACATTAGTTAATTATAGTAACTGCTGCCATGTTGATATAGCCTGTTTCATTACAACATTTGAGTATAATTTGTAGGTTTCAGTTGCAATTGCAAGTCCAAGACGTTAAGATGGTGTGTTAATAATTTCAGTCTTTGCTGTCTGTTGCACCCTACAAAGTGTCAAAGGCCTACTGAAATATTATTTTCTTATTTAAACAGGGATAGCAGGTCCATTCTATGTGTCATACTTGATCATTTTGCGATATTGCCATTGTTTGGCTGAAAAGATTTAGTAGAGAACATCGACGATAAAGTTCGCAACTTTTGGTGCTGATAAAAAAGCCTTGCCTGTATCGGAAGTAGCAGACGATGTGCGCGTGACGTCACGGGTTGTGGAGCTCCTCACATCTGAACATTGTTTACAATCATGGCCACCAGCAGCGAGAGAGATTCGGACCGAGAAAGCGACGATTACCCCATTAATTTGAGCGAGGATGAAAGATTCGTGGATGAGGAAAGTGAGAGTGAAGGCGTAGGAAAAAAAAGGGGGAAAAATGACTATACAGTGGGAGCAATTCAGATGTTATTAGACAAATTTACTTGGATAAATCTGGAAAATCCCTTATCTGCTTATTGTTTTACTAGTGTTTTAGTAATATTACATGGTTATACATGTACAACCTGAAGGTCGTCCCCGCACCTCTCTTCAGCACCAGTCGACGGGTGGTGGCGATGCCCATCTCTGCCCATCGCAAGGGACCCTCTTCGAAACACGATCTTTCGAAATGATCACTGCATAATACACTGTATTTTGTGTGTGTGGTCCAATCCAAACATGTTCGCTTGACCGCTCTGTTCCATAGTAAAGCTTCACCGTCATCTTTCGGGAATGTAAACAATGAAACACCGGCTGTGTTTGTGTTGCTAAAGGCGGCCGCAATACACCGCTTCCCACCTACAGCTTTCTTCTTTGACGTCTCCATTATTCATTGAACAGATTGCAAAAGATTGAGCAACACAGATGTCCTTAATACTGTGGAATTATGCGATTAAAAAAAGACGACATGTAGCTGGGAACGATGCTGGAACAAAATGTCCTCTACAATGCGTGACGTCACGCGCACGCGTCATCATACCTAGACGTTTCAGCAGGATATTTCGGCGCGAAATTTAAAATTGCAATTTCGTAAACTAACCCGTTTTGGCATGTGTTGCAATGTTAAGATTTTATCATTGACATATAAACTATCAGACTGCGTGGTCGGTAGTAGTGGGTTTCAGTAGGCCTTTAATACTATAAGAATTGTACTAATTACGCACCAGCTGTTTGATTTGGACTTGAATCTTAGTTGTAGTGTTCATTAACAAAGTCATAGCTGTTGATATTAAAAAGTTAAAATCGCCAATGCTAATCAGTCGGATGTCAATAGCAAAGCCAATGCGTATGAGCATCAACCTCGCGTATTTGTGGAAAAGTAGATCCTTACTTAAGTGACATTTGAATCAATGTCTTTGTTGGCGTTGGAAATTACAACATTACCTAGTGTTACTTTGGCTCAGTCTGCTGTCTGTGCTGCTGAAGTAACCGCCAAGTGTCGAAGTGCAATCAGCCAGCTGAGTTGGCAGCTGGCAATGGGCGTGATGTCGAGCGCAACCCAAGTACAGAAACATGGCACTGTTGGCTTTTACGTGAATTGGTGCCCATGAGGACTGGCGGAATATGGTCAGTGTCGAAAAAGTACTAGATTCAGTACCTATTCTTAGATCTAATCCAAGTCTTTATTAAGGATGGGAATCGAAAACCGGTTCTTCATCAGAACCGGGTCCCAGTGTATCAGTTACTTGGAATTGCTTGCCATTTTGTCAAGCAATTCTCCTACCAGTTCTTTTGGGTGGGGATTATGTCATTACGTAGCGTGCATTAACCAGTTGTAAAATTACACATATTGCCTTGCTTTAAAGACTGGGAAATCTTAGATGCACAACCGACTAATACCTACACATTTCCACGAGTGGGGTCATAGACGACCCCAATTAAATCAATGTGTTGTTTTTTAAATAAATGGGTTTGATATTCTTTAAAATCTTTAAATCAAAAATTGTAATATTTTTATATTCCAGGTATAGCTCATAAAACATGTTTTTGACATGAGGCATACAATAAATGTTTATGTATGTTTTCAATGGTATTAAGGAATTGCAGTTTTTCTAACACTACCCACTCTTTCAGAAGTGGGATCAAAAATGACCCCAAGCACTTTCTATGGAATCTTTTATAAACTTTTAATTATTAGCAACAATGACTGCCCCACTTACACATCTGATGTCATCTGTCACATCAGATGAAACAGTCTAACTTTCAATACTGTCCCACTTACACATCTGATGTCAGCAGTCTCACCACCCAGAAAGGGCTGGTAAGACCGTGGGACGACAGAAAGCTAATGAGTTAGTTCCAAATACTGTAAAATATGTAACTTTTTTTAATATTGTGGCTAATTATAGATGTAAAAAAAACATGGTAAGTGTACTATGTTCAACCCATAGGTTTTGTGTTGTATCTTTCAACATTTGCGTGAGTCAAATGTGGAGTAAACTCTGAAAGTTGTAAGCAAACATGGTACAACAACACCAACGGCTTCACTTCCATGAGCACGACAAGAAGCTGTCAACGGGGCAATACACTGTTACCAGAGGTGCAACCGGACTTAAAAGACAGGAACTTTACATACCAGTATAAATTAGACACAATGCAATGTCCACAATGTCAACGGTGTACAAAAAGATGTTGCAGATATCAAAGAACAGATTATCAAAGACAGAAAAGAATATCGTAAGGATATAATGATCATTTGTAAGTCATTCTCAGAAAAAAATTGGATCCGTGTAAGCTAACTTCCGTTTTGCAATCACCTGTCATTAATCACAACACCAACATGTGGTTAATCTGATTTTAAAATCATAATCATTTGACAGCTCTAGTAAAAACATTTACATGTGATGCAAATAAACCTTTCCTCTGCTGATGGTGGACCTTGAAGGTATTCTTTGTGGAACCACCGCAAACATACATCACACTGAATCTGAAAGACAAAGAATCGCAGTTTTAAAAAAAATGTATTTCAATACACCCTCCATTGTTGTTGTTGCTAAACAGTAACAAAATAAAACAATAATCCTAGGTACATCAGGGTTCCATTTTAGGTCTAAAAAAACACTGAATTGTTTGAGTTACCCAACTCACATATGAGTCATATTGGCCACAAAAGTGACACTTGTCTGTCAGGTTTTCTATTGCAAATAAAACAGGATTGTTTAACTTGATAGTATTGACTAGGAATAAACAGTTCTACTGGATTTTAGTGGAGTCTATGAAATACCAAAATATCTCCTACCAGTTTCCAGCAGACGGGTACAAGCATTGTCCAGCCTGTCTGTTTATCACAACTTTTGTGGCAGGAAAACTAATATTTTTCTTTTTCAGGAGACATTTTGCAAACTGAAAAATACATTTTAACATAACCATAAGCGTTGCCTCATAGTAATATTAAACAATATGCTCATATAGTGTTTCTAATCTGATGTAAACAAATTATTGCAGTGTTTTAAATGTCTCAAAAACATTTCATACTATTTACCACGGCTTAAAAAGAACATTATTGTTACAGAATGAGAGTGATGAAATTGCTCTTTAAAATCAACCTACTTTCAATGCAAATAGACCAAATGATGTACTGTCAAACTGCTGTGGGTGTTGTACAGTACCACATGTCCACCTAAAACAGGGGTTGGCAACCCGCGGCTCCGAAGCCGCATGCGGCTCGTTGATCACTCTAATGTGGCTCAGCTGCATAATTGCCCCCCCCGATTGTCCCGAGAGATTACCGGAGTTTGATGCCTCTCACAGAAATCACCCGGGGCCAACATTCTCTGATTTTTACCCATTTGATAATTTTGAGGGCGTGCCCCGCTTTTACACAATGTTATCTGCGTGCCAGCCGGTCACATGCAGTATGCAGCCTCTGTTGACACAAGAAAGTGTCTGCAAGGCATACTTGCTCAACAGCCATACAGGTTACACAGAGTTGTGATATAAACAACTTTAACACTGTTACTATATGCGCCACACTGTGAACCCACACCAAACAAGAATGACAAACACATTTTGTCTCAAAGATTAAGCCATGCAAGTGCAAGTGCAAACGAGTTTGACAAATGCAAACGAGTTTGACATTTCTCGTTTCATTGTATTACAACATAAACACAACAGATCAAATACCCAGAATCCCATGTATCCCTAACTCTTCCGGGCTACATTGTACACCCCCGCTAGCACCAAACCCCGCCCATTTCAACCAACGCACGGAGGGAGGGGGGAATTGGTGTTAGCTAAACCAGCGTTTGTACACTTTGAACTCAATATGAAATGCTATAAAGTACTGTACATCAAACAAACATAACAAGGGGGTGATGGATCAATTTCCTCTTTATTAAAAAGGCAAAACAACAACAAGCTAAACTGTCTTGTATGTGCTGCTCTGTCAACACACGCACACACGCATAAGTCCCTTTGACGCCCTCACAAACAATCACAAAAATCCTTAACTTTAACAAACATATTGCTACAATAATAAACATTTAAAACGGAACATTTACTGGCTACCTTGTCCTTTGGCCAATGTGGTTAGACACAAAAGGGAGAAGGGAAGTTGCCCTGTGTGTGTTTGCCTTCCCCCACGCTGTGCTATACAGTATGTTACTTTGGCATCTTTTTTCAGAAAAGTTTGGTCTCCATTCATTTTCTACTGCTTGTCCCTTTTGGGGTCACGAGGTGTGCTGGAGCCTATCTCAGCTGCATTTGGGCGGAAGGTGGCGTACACCCTGGACAAGTCGCCACCTCATCGCAGGGCCAACACAGATGAACAGACAACATTCACACTCACATTCACACACTAGGGCCAATTAGTGTTGCCAATCAACCTATTCCCAGGTGCATTTCTTTGGAGGTGGGAGGAAGACGGAGTACCCGGAGGGAACCCACGCAGTCACGGGGAGAACATGCAAACTCCACACAGAAAGATCCGAAGCCTGGGATTGAACTCAGGACTGCTCAGGACCTTCGTATTGTGAGGCACATGTACTAACCTCTGTGCCAGTCATATTTGTCATGAAGAAAACATTTTAAATGATAAAAAAACATAAGATAGTAATGTGTTCATTAAACAATGTTAAAAATGTAATTTATGTGTGATTATTATCATGTTTAAAATGTTCTTAGGTAATGTCACAACATTTTCATGGTCTCATCACAATTAATTTAGCTGCTGTGGTACAAAGCCTGCTTTGTCAATTCTTCAATACTTGCAAGCGCCTTTTATCCACTTTTTACAAATAGTATTATTTTATTAACTCCACTAGCTGGTCTGTTGTCTTTTTGGAACTCATATTGAGTTATCAAAATGGACAAAACTTGTCAAAAGACAAGAGAAGACACTCAGACAGTGAAACACGTAGAAGTGACGAGTAGTACAGTGTACTGCACAGTCTCTCCAAAATGACTGCTCCCTGCGGCACAAAACAGCAGCTAGCAAGACAATAAATGAAGGAATGAACGAAGCGTTAGTACACAGAGACATGGTTCACACACAGAGGCAAATTTGGCTCGATCTAATGGTTTGTATATTGCTCTTGGTGAGATAAAAAGAGAAGTTACATGATGTCTATTTTTTAGTGACAAATAAACATTCAGTGCTATTTTGTGGCCAGGTTGTTAAAACTTGAGTTCTGAAATTCATTGATAAAGATAATATATTGCAGGAATATGTTCGAATCGATTCTGAATCAAATTGCCACCCAATTTGTGATTTGTCGTAAGATCTACATCCCTTGTAGACGGTACTGCTGGGTTGAAATGTGGATTTAACATCTTTGTCGTGCATCCATGACACACATCTCTTTTTCTAACCATTTTCAGGATGTTGTAGATGAGGTGATGATGAAGGTCCACAAGCTGCCGGGCAAACATGATGGTCTGATACCCATGTTCATCAACACCAACAGTGGCCAGTTCTCTCACAGAGGCATCTACACACTGGGCGCGAGGGCGGACAGCTACTATGAATACCTGCTCAAACAGTGGATCCAAGGAGGCAGGATGGAAGATGCGTATGTAGAATTTAAATGAGGCATTGTAGTTCTGCTATTATGTTTTATTTGAATTACTTTATTTTTTAATTATAGTGTTTTGAACAAAATGTTGTGCCTGGGAAAATGAGTTATCCCTCTTGAGTGAGGGGTGCAGTCTTTTAGGTGATGGCTGGGTCTTTCAACCACATAATTAAATGGGTTGTATTAGTATAGCGCTTTTCTACCTTCAAGGTACTCAAAGCGCTTCGACACTATTTCCACATTCACCCGTTCACACACGGGCGGGAGCTGACATGCAAGGCCACAACCACGACCCATCAGGAGCAAGGATGAAGTGTCTTGCTCAAGGACACAACAGACATGACGAGGTTGGTAGAAGGTGGGGATCGAACCAGGAACCCTCAGGTTGCTGGCACGGCCACTCTCCCAACCGCGCCACGCCTTCCCCATTAATGTATTCATAGTCAGCCAACAATTGATGCCAGTAAAAAACATGAATCTCCATTTTTAAGCCATTCGCTCAACCTTTTGGTATCTAGAAATCAATCGGCATCAGTAAATCCTGAATTTGAGGATTAAGTCAGTATGTTTTGTCACAAACAGTGGATTTGAATTAGTTTCTAAATTGTTGCTAAAGCATTCCAACAACAATTTAGGAGTTGGTTAAAACCCACCTTGTAAAATATAAAAACATTTAATTGTGTGTGACATTATAATGTGCACACATTTGTGTTCTGTTTAGTACAAAGTAAGATTCAAAATAAAAGCAGTATTAACCTGCATTCTACTACAGCCACAAAAAAACAAATGCATCCATATACATTTTTTAGATTGTTAGCCACTCAAAAAAAGATGTGTGCATGTAAAAAAAAACATTATTGTCATTGAAGTCAGGACATACAACAAAAATACTGCCATAGCTTTTCGATAGGATGATAGAATATCTTGCAAAAATAAAATAATCAAAATAAAGATGGACAGAAATAGTGAAGTGAGTTATATTTATATAGCGCTTTTCTCTAGTTACTCAAAATGCTTTTACATAGTGAAACCCAATATCTAAGTTACATTTAAACCAGTGTGGGTGGTACTGGGAGCAGGTGGGTAAAGTGTCTTGCCCAAGGACACAACGGCAGTGACTAGGATGGCGGAAGCGGGGATCGAACCTGGAACCCTCAAGTTGCTGGCACGGCCACTCTACCAACCGAAATATACCGCCTCAAATAGAAAAAAAACTGTAGGTTTAAAAAAAATTATCACCCCTTGTGCTTTCAGCACATTTGGAAGATATTCAAAGTGCATACCTATTTCCACATTTTGTTACCTTATAGCCTTATTTCAAAATGGAATAGATTAATTGTTGTCCTCAAACTTCTACACACAATAAAACCCCACAATGACAATGTGAAAATGTTTACAAATGTAATAAATATAAAAAACTTAAGATGTCACATGCACCTAAGTATTCACAGCCTTTTACATGAAGCTCAAATTATGTTCCTATAACTTCTTAGTTGGAGTCCACCTGTGGTAAATTAATTTGGTTGGACATGATTAGAAAAGGTCCACACCTGTCTAAATCTAAGGTCCCACACTTGACAGTGCATAGCAGAGCACAAATCTAAAAGGAAGTTAAATTAATTGTCTATAGACCTTCAAGACAGGTTAGTCTAGAGACCCAAATCTGAGAAATCAAGGCACGGAAAAATATCTGCTGCCTTGAAAGTCCCAATGAGCACACTGGCCTCCATCATCTGTAAATGGAAGAACTTTGCAACAACCAGGACTCTTCCTAGAGCTGGCCAAACGTCTAAACTGAGTGATGGGGGGAGAAGGGCCTGAGTCAGTGAGGTGACCAAGAACGCTATGGTCACTGTCAGAGCTACAGCATTTCTCTGTGGAGAGAGGAGAATCTTCCACAAGGACAACTATCTCTGCAGCAAACCACCAATCAGGCCTGTATGGTAGAGTGGCCAGACAGAAGCCATTCATTATTAAAACCTTTGCCAAAATGCACCTGGAATACTCTCAAGGCCGTGAGACACAACTTTCTTTGGTCTGATGAGACAAATAGTTAACTCTTTGGTGTGATTGCCTGATGTCATGTTTGGAGGAAACCAGGTTCCACTCATCACCGGGCCAATACCATCCCTACAGTAAAGCATGGTGGTGGCAGCATCATGCTGTGGGGATGTTTTTCAGCGTCAGTAACTGGGAGACTCGTCAGGATTGAGGGAAATATGAATGCAGCATTGTACAGAGATATCCTAGATAAAAATATGCTCGAAAGCGCTCTTGAACTCAGAATGAGGCGACAGTTCATCTTTCAGCGGGACAACGACCCTAAGCACACAACCAAAATATCAAAGGAATGGCTTCAAGAAAACTCTGTAAATGTCTTTGAGTGGCCCACCCAGAACCCAGACTTGAATCTGATTGAACATTTCTGAAGAAATCTGAGAATGGCTGTGCAATGACACTTCCTATCCAACCTGATAGAGCTTAAGAGGTGCTGCAAAGAGGAATGGTTGAAACTGCCCAAAGATAGGTGTGCCAAGCTTGTAACTTTCTTTTCAGAAAGACTTGAGGCTGTAACTGCTGCCTAAGGTGAACATAGGCTGTGAATTCTTAAGTACATGTGATTTTTATTTTTTTATTTTTAATACATTTCAAAAATCTTTAAAACTTTTTCACCTTGTAATCATGGGGAATTGTGTGAAGAATTTGGAGGCCAAACAATGATTTATTCCATTTAGGAATAAGGCTGTAACATAACAAAATGTGGAAAAGGTGAAGTGCTGTAGATACTTTCCGGATGCACTATATGTGTCTGGCAAAAGCTTCATAAGAACGTGCATGCAATGGCTATTTTGTGTTTAATTATGGCAACAACTGCCATAATTTCGGCAGTTCAAGGGGTGTCATCATACATGGCTTGGTTCTATTGTATTTGTAATTTCCCTTCAGAATTGTATTTTTATATGTTTGTATGTTTCAATTATTCCAGGCTGTTGGAGGACTACATTGAAGCAATCAATGGAGTTAAAAAACACCTTGTGAGACAAACTGCGCATCAGAAATTGACATTTGTTGGAGAGCTCTCCCATAACCGCTTCAGTCCCAAAATGGTACAGATGCTCACAACAAGAATCAAATGTTACATTGCTTGTCTGGAAATTATAATTATCTTTTGGAAAAATAATTATGTAATTGAAATTGCATGTTGCCACTAGGGGTGTCTCGATCCGATTCTGATATCGGGCAGATTTCAGCAAAACAAAACAAGTATGGGATATATTGGCTTACATGTAAAATCTACAATATAAGCTACAATACAATAAGTTCTGCAGTGGGTTTGCTTGGTTTGTACAAACAAACCCACTGCAGAAAAAGCACACAATCCAATCTCATCTTCTTTATTTATACACCACAATTAAAAAAACAATTAAAGTTTCACGAAGTGCTGCAGAGGAGTTAAACCATACATTTAAAAGCAGGATAAACCTAAGGAGAGTCAATTGTATAAAACATTTAACTATAAAGAGAATACATACATAAAAGATAAGAGACTAACATCACACAACTCTCATGCTGGTGTAAAAGCCAAGAAGTAACAATATGTTTTAGGATGTGGTTTAAACCTCATTAAAGAGGAAGCCATCCAAATAGCGAAAGAGATATTTTTCCAAAGTTTTGGAGCCACGGAAGAATATGCGCGATCCCCTCTGGATTTTAAACAGGTTTTTGGGACGACAAGAAGAAACTGATCAGCTGCAGTGTTTTCCACAGGTCAGGCATCTATTTGTGGTGGTGTGGGGGGGCGGGGGGAGGAGAGGCAGCGGCGGCGATGACCAAGAAGAACGCGGAGTTGGAATATAATTACAACACTTTATGTATTTATTTATATACATATTTATATAATATGTAACTACAAGCTCCATTCACAGACAGAGCCCCATTGCTTTTATGAGGGGTTGAGCGAGTCAAAAGCCGAAAATTATATATTTTATTTGTTTATTTTATTTGTGGCGGCCCTAATTCTTTCGTGGCGGGCCGCCACAAATAAATGCATGTGTGGGAAACCCTGAGCTGACCTCAGAGACCTTTTAAAAGGTCTGACATTATTTGTGGCGCTAATCCATCTAGAGATTTAAAAACAGATAATATTTTTTTAAATATATTCTTTCATGAACCGGGAGCCAGTGAAGGGATGCTAAAATGGGGGTTATGTCCTCAAGTTTTTTTTGTGCCAGTTAAAAGGCGAGCAGCAACATTTTGGACTGCCTGCAATTGAGCGATTGAGGTCTGGTTCATTCCAACATTCTGACTTGCAGTTGTCCAAACGTGATGAAATAAAAGCATGGAATACCCGCTCAAAGTCATTTAAAGATGAGTGATTTAATTTTTCATCTTTATTGACCATAAACATGGTAAGTTATAGGCTGGTTCATTCTAACATAGAGTGAGTTGCAGTAGTCCCAATGTGATGAAATAAAAGCAAGGATTACCTGCTCAAAGTCATTAAAAGATAAGTGATTTAATGTTTATTTAAATTTACAATAAACATGGTAAGTTATAGGCTTTTAGGAGCTATCAGCTACACAACAGCTAATTCAATAATAGTATATAAGCTAGAAATACATTGTTTACTAAATAAACAATATTCTAAAACATGGCATTAGTCAATATAAACAAGTATCACATATATATAGTTGCATATCACCCACACATACAGGACTAAGCATGTAAAGCATATGAGAAAGTATCCAGTAACAAACGTGTCCGTATCATTCAAGTTCGCCATTGTAGTCTGGCGTTGATGTTAATAAGCTCCTCCTTTATCTCTATATTTTTGTTGTGGGGCAGACTGACTTGTACACGCATAGACATCCTCCGCTGTTGCCATTTCCAATACAACGTATCGTAAAGTTCGGACATACAGTATATGTCAGTAGACTTGCTATGGAAGCGCTAAAAACTAAAGCAAAGATGGCGGGGAGAAGACGCTGTTGAAGTGGAGCCACATAAATAAGACCACCCACTAAACAGCGCATTCTGAAGAGTTAAATTAAAGTTAGAGTACCAATGATTGTCGCACACACACTAGGTGTGGTGAAATATGTTCTCTGCATTTGACCCATCCCCTTCTTCATCCCCTGGGCGGTAAGGGGGGCAGTGGGCAGCAGCGGTGCCGCGCCTGGGAATAATTTTTGGTGATTTAACTCCAAATTCCAACCCCTTGATGCTGAGTGCCAAGCAGGGAGGTAATGGGTTCCATTTTTATAGTGTTTGGTATGACTTGGCTGGGGTCTCAGAGCAGCTTGAAGATGGTCTTTAAAATATAATCTATGCAAAAGTTTGACCTAAAAACACTATTACATGTTATGTAGACAAAAATAAAGTGGTCCAAATTGTATAAATGGGGTCATATGACCCCATTTAATGATTATTGTGACCACTAGGTGTCACTGAAATACAATGACTTCTCCACTTCAACACAGCCTAAGTCAAATGCAGCAGATTAATCATAAATAGGTTAGTGTTAGTTTTTTGTTTAGTTTTTTTCACACCATAAAAATATGTATGATTTCTTTTAATATCATAATGCTCAAAACACCAATATTGACATATAGTAAGTGAAAAAGTTGTATTGGGACACCCCGAGTTGTGACAATAAAAAACATTGTGGTGAAGAAGGCAAGAAACTAATAAACAATAACTATAGACCTGGACTGGAAGTTTTTTATGTCTAATCAGATTCTCCTTTTTTTCAGGACCACTTGGTGTGCTTTCTGCCAGGAACCTTGGCACTGGGTGCCCACTATGATCTTCCAGGAGACCACATGGATTTAGCTGTAGAGTTAATGGAGACTTGTCACCAGATGTACAAACAGATGGAAACGGGACTCAGTCCAGAGATTGCACACTTCAACCTGCATTCGGATGATGGTCATGATATTTTTGTTAAGGTGAGGCTTCTAATGAAATGCATGCACTTAAAAAAAAAAAAAGTCAAACTTTTTGTGACATGTCAGTGTTTTTCCTGTCTCAGCCTGCAGACACACACAACTTGCTGAGACCAGAAACAGTGGAAAGTCTCTTTTACATGTACAGGTTTACAAAAGACCCTAAGTACAGAGACTGGGGATGGGAAATTCTGCAGAATTTCAACAAGTATACCAAGGTAAAGTTCATGTTACCTTTTAAAAGTGCTATATAAATAAAACACATGTTCAGGCAATACATTTGTTGATATTAAAAATATTCCAAAAACATTTTAAGTATTATTTACACAAAATGCGACCACAGAGTTAAAAACATTTTGGCCATTGCAAAAAGGTTCATTGGAAGTTAGCGCTCACAGTACACCATATTTTTCAATTTAGATGTGTAGGTCAGGCTTGTGCAAAAATCTGAATTGAGAATATCTGTTAAGTTCCATCCATCCATCCATCCATTTTCTACCGCTTATTCCCTTTCGGGGTCGCGGGGGGCGCTGGCGCCTATCTCAGCTACCATCAATTTAAATTTAGCAGGTATTCTACGGCAATGAAAATTAAAGTTGATATCCTTTTAAATGGTTACTTGCATTATATTATTATTATATATTATGATTACAGTACATTACAAGCACTATAGTTTTTATAACATATTTCTTCAGTTTAACAATCTGTCTGCAGAAGGCCAAATATTTTTTGAAGTAAGTTATTGCATATTGTCTATGAATGTTCTCATTCATCCAGGTTATTTTTATCTCAGGGCATTCACTCGATCGCAACTGGACTGTTTGGTTTGTCTTAGAAGACGTTTGACCTCTCATCTGAGTAGGCTTCATCAATTCGTGCTCATAGACTTAGATTGCTCAGATCTAGTCTTAGACTTAGATTGGTCAGACGTAGTCTAGCGGTTGGTGCCAAAACTCCAAATATTCATACTCCAAAAACCAGGAGGACGTGCCTTGGCAAGGATGGTTTTGCCCTATCGTAGTGACAAAAAGAACTTTCGATGCAAAGGAGCAATCCTAACTGTCAAAACCAACAACAGTCGTTGAAGTGTAATTTTCCCTCGTTAGCTTTGAAGTATTGTGTGGCAGGACAAACGCTGTGGCTCAACTACTACCTGTCCAAAATAGTCCGAATCCCCCACCTAAGCATTACATTCAGTTGTCAACAAATGGCACGCTGCAAAAAGTCAGTGTTAAAAAACAAGAATAAAAAATACAAAACTGAGGGGTATTTTATTTGAACTAAGCAAAATTATCTGAACAAGAACAGGCAAATTTGGCTTGTCAAGATTTTCCAAAACAAGTAAAATTAGCTAACCTCAATGAACCCAAATATACGGTAAAATAAATATATTCTCACTAATAACAACTTATACTCCGGATTTTTCGGAGTATAAGTCGCTCCGGAGTATAGGTCGCACCGGCCGAAAATGCATAATAAAGAAGGAAAAAAACATATATATACCTCGCACTGGAGTATAAGTCGCATTTTTGGGGGAAATTTATTTGAAAAATCCAACACCATGTATAGACATTTGAAAGGCAATTTAATAGGCTGAATAACAACGTTATATCAGTGGTCCCTAACCTTTTTGTAGCTGCGAACCGGTCAACGCTTTAAAACTGTGTCCCACGGGGGGGGATTTTAGTTTTTTTATTTTTTTTTTCATAAAGAAATACAGTCATGTGTGCTTACAGACTGTATCCCTGCAGACTGTATTGATCTATATTGATATATAATGTATATGTTGTGTTTTTTATGTTGATTTAATAATATAAAAAAATAATTATTTATTTATTTAAATTTTTTATTTTTTGTGCGGCCCAGTACCAATAGGTACAATGCTGGGTGCTCACTGCTCGGACAGAGGCGGCTGCAGAGCAGCTTGTTAAGACTTTACTTTACAAACTCGTTCGATACACCCTCATACCGAACCGAAACCCCCGTACCGAAACGGTTCAATACAAATACATGTACCGTTACACCCTTAATTTTTACCTGTAACATTCACGTTTGTCATTAATGTTCTGTAACCTGCTCTTGTGCAGGTCTCAGGTGGCGGCTACACGTCCATCAACAACGTCCGCGACCCTGAGAACCCAGAGCCCAGGGACAAGATGGAAAGTTTTTTCCTAGGTGAAACATTGAAGTACTTCTACCTTCTTTTCTCTGACGAAGTGGAGCTTCTCAGTCTGGACAAATATGTGTTCAACACCGAGGCCCACCCACTCCCTATATGGCCCTCTGCGCCCAAGTGATGGTACCATTACAGGAGATGGTTAAAGATCTGACCACAAGGTCTGGTGAGACTGAAAGCGTTTCTCAGATGTGTTTCTGTGAAACCATCGCTACTGGCCAGCAACACAGGTCTGTATTGGCCATGATTTATTTTGCACAGGGAGGAATTAATTTGAGATGTTTCATAAAAAAAAGGTCTGAGCCGGTCTCTGCTGTAAATAGGTCTGTAAATAGGACTAAGGGGTGTTAGGGCTACCACGACTGTGCGAGGTATTTGTCACCTTAATGGCGCTGATACCGATAATATGTGAGAAGTCTACATATGTCTGTGATTTTGACATCAATGTGATGTTGCGGAGATAAAAATGGACCTATTGTTGGGAAAATCATTATTCGAACCCCTGCTGATTCTTTTGTGTTTATAGATCCAGACTTCAGAATTATTGCTAGAAAAAAAGGTCATACATTTATTTGTATTTGAGAAGTATTTGATCTTCAGGCAGAGTACTCGGCGGAGAAACCCCTGTTGGTAAGCACAGAGATTAGATTTTTCTTGTAGTTAAATTACAAGGGTTGCACTTATTTCAGAAGGGATTTTGACCCACAATTCTTTACAGATACTCTCCAAAATCCTTAAAATTTTAAATGGCAACTCGAAGATTCAGCATCTCCTACAGATTTTCCAAAAGGACAAAGCGCTTTTTCTGATATGTTTTTGGCCGACGTTGCTCAAATGGTCGAGAATCCAGCCTCCGTCGTTGTGTCCTTGGGCAAGACACTTCACCCACTTTTCTCCCTGTGTTACCCACCGACACTGGTGTATGAAACTGAATGAATGTTTGTTGGAGGTCATGGAGGCAGCCACATTTCTTTCAGTCTACCCCCAGGGCAGTTGTGGCTACAAATGCAGCTTACCACCATGAATGTGAGTGAATTAACTTTTGTTTCCCGGCGTAACGTGCTTTGAGTCACTCGAAGAAAGCTCTATATAAATCTAATCCATCATTATTAAGAACAATCCACAACTTGGGCTGAGTGATTCAAACTGACTGCCACATCTTTTTTAAGTTTTTTACTTAAAGATTGTCCCCTAAAATTCACCACCGGTTGTGTAGTTCTACATGACAACCCGACAGGTGTCGATAGGCGTGAAAGCTGCGACAACAGCAGCAGAACTGTCCAGGCCAGTCTGCTTTGGCCTCAATAAGGATGTGCAAACACTGCTGAAAAATCGATTTTGTTTCCAAAGGTAACACATCTAGTCATCTTCAGCATTTGTAGCACCGTCCTGCTACCGAATGTGAATATATCATGTCACAAAAAAAGAGTCTACTTATAAGCTTCCCGATAACACGTTGCCATGATGCAGATGTCCTTTAGAATCTTTTAGAATGCCACACAAAATAGAAAGACTGTGGAAATATACAATTTTCCTTAACTTGAAAGTTGTTGGTTTCTATACTTTTTTAAATTTTCTTGTAACCAGACCATACTTTTCGGTATGTTAGATGGAATCTTTACCTGACATGTTTCGACTGTCATCTGCAGTCTTCTTCAGGAGGGTCACCTGACCACTGTGACTTATTGCCTGTCAGCTGACGGGTCTTGACAGGTCTGCCTGGTTGGCCACGCCTATAAGAACAGCTGATAGGCAACACGTCACAGTGGTCAGGTGACCCTTCTGAAGAAGACTGCAGATGACTCCATCTAATATACCGAAAAGGATGGTCTGATTACAAGAACATTTGAAAAAGTATATGAATAAAGCTAAGTTAAAGTTAAAGTACTAATGATTGTCAAACACACTCTTGGTGTGGCGAAATTATTCTCTGCATTTGACCCATCACCCCTTGATCACCCCCTGGGAGGTGAGGGGAGCAATGTGCATCTGCGGTGCCGTGCCCGGGAATTATTTTTAGTGATTTAACCCCCAATTCCAACCCTTAATGCTGAGTGCCAAGCATTGGAGGTAATGAGTCCCATTTTTATTGTCTTTGGTATGACTCGGCTGGGGTTTGAACTCACAACCTACCGATCTCAGGGTGGACACTCTAACCACTAGGCCACTGAGTAGTACCGAAAAGCATGGTCTGATTACAAGAACATTTGAAAAAGTATATGAATTGATTTAAAGTTAAAATGTCACACACACACACTAGGTGTGGTGAAATTATTCAAGAAGACATAATGCACCTTTTTGACCAAATTGAAAGTTGTTATTTAGATTTGTCCACACAACAATGTTTCAAATATTTTCCTTCCAAAAAAAAGCGTGGTTCTCCTTCAGGAAAAAATGCTGTATTTTTGTTTGTTTTTTGCATAACATTTTCATTCTAGTTGATGATTTCAATTCCATTGTTCTACTGTGACTGTTCATTTATTTTACCTGTTTCAGAAAAAATATTTGGAGAATAAACTGCGTTGAGAATGGATCCATTGCGCATTTTGCCAGAATTGCCCAGCTCTATCGTCAGTAGGGGTGGTACGCTTCACAAAATCAAAATAACTGGTAGCTGACGAGTAGAAGTCATCTGAGAAGTGTTCGACTCTTTGGAATAAGAAATGAGGTTTGTAGTTTTTTCGCACTCTGGCCAAAGGCATGGGTAACTTACAAATCTGTGAAGGCACCATTAATGCTGAAAGGTACATACAGGTTTTGGAGCAACATATGTCACCATCCAAGCAACATTATCATGGACGTCACTGCTTACTTCAGAAAGACAATGCCAAGTCATGTTTTACAACAGCGTGGCTTCATAGTAAAAGAGTGCGGGTACTACACTGGCCTGCCTGTAGTCCAGACCTGTCTCCCATTGAAAATATGTGGCACATTATGAAGCCAAAAATACCACCAACGGAGACCCCGGACTGAGCAAGAATGGAAAATAATTCCACCTAAAAAGCTTCAAAAATTGGTCTCCTCAGTTCCCAAACTTTTACTGAGTGTTATTAAAAGTAAAGGCCATGTAACACAGTGGTAAAAATGCCCCTGTGCCAACTTTTGTGCAATGTGTTGCTGCCGTCAAATGATAAGTTAATGCCATCCATCCATTTTCTACCGCTTATTCCCTTTCGGGGTCGCGGGGGGCGCTGGCGCCTTTCTCAGCTACAATCGGGCGGAAATGATTATTTGCAAAAAAAAATCAATTTCTCAGTTCAAACATTACAAATCTTGTCTTTGAAGTCTATTCAATTGAATATAAGACAAACAGTTCGAATCCTAAAGGATTTGCGACATATGCTAGAAGCCCCCACAGGTGGGAGTAGAGGTCAGGAGTTTGATGTCACCAGACTCAAAATGAGCGGAGGGATAAGGCCAGGAAATAGATGGACTGGCCAAACAACAAACTGGGCTTTGTCCAGACTGGCCAACCCCAAGGCTAGAATTACAAAGTGTAAAGGTCTTCGTCCATCTATTTTCTACCACTTGTCCCGTTCGGGGTCACGGGGATGTTGGAGCCTTACTCAGCTGCATTCGGTCGGAAAGCAAGGATGCCTGGACAAGTCGCCACCTCTTCGTGTGAAAGCTATTTAAGGACAGTTCTCCGAGAAGACGGCAAAAGATGAATCAGGCCCATACTCTCTTCCTGGAAGCTGCAGTTCGAGTCTGAGGCTCGCTGACACAAATAAAGCTTTTTGTTTGACGATTCCTCGTTGGCGTCTTCTTGGCTCATCACAAATTCACTCTGTCCTGGGAGAGTGACACGATCAGAAATATACCACACGGTTCTTCATCCTATTCTTGTTAGTTTTACAGAGGGTTGCAAACTAAATTAGTGCATTACCACCACCCTCCAGATGTGGAAGATCTTCTCTTTTTTTATTTTTATAAATATATAAAATCAAAAGTGTCACCCTGTGGTATAAACATTACCCTCACATCACTCCATGTTCTCCTACTGTGGTGACGTATCTGTCACCACCGCTTGCTGTATCTCCTCCTGCACTTTTTCCCATGACAAGTCTTTTCTGTGTAAGAACTCTGACGCCGCTTTAACACTTGTTTTATTTCTTTGCATCTTATTGTTTTACCTGTTCTGGTAGGAGCCCCCACAGGTAGGAGTATAGATCTATTTTGCTCTGCTTTAATTTTCTGCACTTCTGCTTCTTTTTTTCTGACCACGCAACCCCTATACACTGCTGAATGATTTCCCCCACAGTTACATTTAACAGTGACACTGCATCTCCATAATTTCCACAACATTCTTCAGCTCGACACACTCTTGCTATGTGTCCGTATCTTTGACAGTTATAACCTTGTCGGCAGTGGGACATACAGTCCGACATAATAGCTTATGTATCCTTTCATAATGCGCCTTGGCAATACTTCTTTCTCAAAATGAAGCATCAATGACTCACTTTCTGTCCTTTATCCTGCTCTAAATGTAAACACTCTCTTAATTTCCGTGACATTTCCTTTTATTTCTTTGAGTTTTGCTTCTACATGGATTCCTGTCACCACACTTGTCGTTCTTCTCCTCTCGCCCACACTTTTGCTTTCTATCACTTTGTTTTGAAAAGAATATTTACATATCATTGCTCTGCATTTTTACATTTTATCAGCAGATCGCCTTCGGCTATAACTCCTTCTGTAAGGGTACAGTGGAGAAGAAGACGGCACTGAGAAAGGGACGTCGATTAGCCTTAGGCGTGTTTATTAGCACGAAAGTGTGATGTGTGTGAATTAACCAGAATACGTGGTATGCGTCGCGTTTAAACAGAGTTTTACCGGCAAGTTTTGAAGGTGCGTGTTGCAAAGAATGCGAAAGTCCAGAGAGGGCGAGGCAGGCTCGGAAGTCTGTGGGCAAGCGAGAGATCAAGGGCAGGAGAGAGGCGTCAAGGTCCGTGGGCAGGCGAGAGGTTGAGGTCCGGGGAGGCAGCAAGAACTCCAGGGGGAGTCTGGGGAGACGAGGCACACAGCTCCAATCCAGGGAACAGAGAGAAGCTGCGGAACGACGAAACAGAACAGGACAATGAGCACAGACGAGGGGAAACACGGAGAGCAAGTAGGCACATGGAAGGAGAGCTAGAGACGTGTAGGCTTACTGTAAAATACAAGTAGCTACGTTCTGGTACTGGAACGCAGGACGCGCTGGTCTGAATAGTGTGTAGCGTCCTCATCAGTGTCGGAGTGAGAGCAGCCGCGGCTGGAGAGCAACAACCGTGGGCGTGTCCAGAGGAGTGCCCTGAGGAATGAGCGCCGGCAGGCGCTTCACCCTCTTAGTTAGAGTCACTGGGCTTAAGGCTGAAAAATCGACTTCATATTTCAGGATGACTTTATACTCTTCTTTTTGGCATCTCCTTACGAATTTTGCTTAAAAGCTCTTTTCACATTTGTTCTTCTCTCGTTACTTCCGCGACCTTTTCTTCCACTCTAGTCCAGTCCTCTTTCCCCCTTCGTCCGACTCAGACATCTCTTTCCTACTCCAAGTTGCCCTGTCAACCCTTGTCATCGCTCTTTAGAAAAAGGTCAGTATTTAGTCATCGACAGCTGTGGTTGCTTCTTCAGGATGCTGAATTTGTGATTTAAAGGCGTCGTCACACTGTAGAGGGACGTTAGCCGCTAGAAAGTATGCTACTTGTTTGCTTAACGCTGTCAAATTTGCTGGACACTCACGGAATGTGTCATTAACATGCATTATCACAATATATGACTGTATTAAAAGCTCTGAATTTATATTATTTATGTCATATATATTGCACACAAAAAATATGTACATTTTATCAGTGTAAATGAAAAAACCCTACAAATTAAATGTAAGAGGGTGAAAATACTCAAGCTTGTAAAAAGAATGTTTCTACTCAATAACTATAAGGCGCACTCAAAATCCTTTCGTTTTCTCAAAAAGCGACTTCTAATCCGATGCGCCGAATGTACGGCATAATTCTGGTTGTGCTTACTGACCTCGAAGCTATTTTATTTTGGTACATGTTGTAAAGATAAGTGTGAAGAGTAAATGGCAGTCAAACATAAGAGATACGTGTAGTTTGCAATATAATGGCAACACCTAAACTTTCAATGTTCCATTGAGAACATAGAACATTACACATGGCGCTCCAAAATCGGTCAACATTTTTTTAGAACGACTTTGGTAAGCTATGAAGCCACACCGCTTGATGGATAGTGGGCGCATTAAACATATGAGTATTTCTGGAAGTCGCTTCCGAGCAGCTCCACTGGGGACACGGCACAAGAGCCAAGCGTGCAGGTTTAACAACGTTTTAATGTTTTTAAAAAGATCTTTCCAAA
The DNA here is from genome assembly GCF_033978795.1 of Nerophis ophidion. Lineage (NCBI taxonomy): Eukaryota > Metazoa > Chordata > Actinopteri > Syngnathiformes > Syngnathidae > Nerophis > Nerophis ophidion. The sequence goes on along the minus strand of NC_084627.1, from coordinate 38,519,953 downwards.
ATGTTTTTCAAATGTTGTCGTGTTGTTGCCGTCACTCCCAATCCTCTCTCTCCCTCTGCTCCCGGCCGATTACTGTAGACAACAGATGATTATCTTAACACGTACCACCTGTGACATCTAGTCACCTGCCAGCTGTGTCTCACCGTCAGCACATGCCCCGCCCCTAGCCGATGGTGTTCGTCCTCAGCACCATGGACAGCGGCGGTGACTTTTCCTCCTACAGGCAGCGCTGACTACACTTTCCCTCCACAGTATTATTATGGTGTGTGTATAAGGACCGCAAAATGGCACATATTAGCAAACACATTACCTGGTGTTTTGTTTCGCATTATGCAAAACCAACTTTTCTTCCCTTCTAGTACCATAAGTCCTTAAAATGCGTGCGCGTCCGCCATTGTAGTCCGTGCTGACGCCGTAGTCATAAGCTTTTTTTTTTCTCTACGTTCTTATGTGGCATTCACCTTCTGCTGTTGCTATTTCTAATATAAAGTAGTGTAAAGTTCTTACTTATATCTGCCAGTAGACTAGCTATCAAAGCGCTAAAACTGTAGTGAGTTTACATAATTCACCCACGGAACTTTAGATACTAGAGGGTTCCGGTCGAAAACATAATCTATGCAACATTTTGACCAAAGAACCACCATTTCATGTTATGTAGACCAGTGTTTTTCAACCACACTAGTGTGCCGTGAGATACAGTCTGGTGTGCCGTGGGGAATTATCTAATTTCACCTATTTGGGTTAAAAATATTTTTTGTAAACCAGTAATTATAGTCTGCAAATGATGTGTTGTTGTTGACTGTCAGTGCTGTCTAACCGTGTAATACTCTTCCATATCAGTAGGTGGCAGCAGGCAGCTAATTGCTTTCGTAGATGTCGTAAACAGCGGGAGGCAGGGTGAAGGTAAAAGGTGTCTAAGGCTTAAACCAAAGATAAACAAAAGGTGAGTGACCCTAAGAAAAGGCATTGAAACTTAGGGAAGGCTATGCAGAACGAAACTAAAACTGAACTGGCTACAAAGTAAACAAAAACAGATTTCTGGACGACAGCAAAGACTTACTGTGGAGCAAAGATGTACATCCGAACATGACATGACAATCAACAATGTCCACACAAAGAAGGATAAAAACAACTGAAATAGTCTTGATTGCTGAAACAAAGTAGATGCGGGAAATATCGCTCAAAGGAAGACAGGAAAATACCCCCAAAAAAAGAGAAACAACCACCAAAATAGGAGCGCAAGACAAGAACTAAAACACTACACGCAGGAAAACAGAAAAAAAAAAACCTCCAAATAAGTCATGTGACAGGTGGTGACAGTACACCTACTTTGAGACAAGAGTTTCGTTTTTTAATGATTTCTGCTGGCGGTGTGATTCCGAATTTTTTCAACGAAAAAAAGTGCCTAGGCTGAAAAAAGGTTGAAAAACATGGATGTAGTCCACAAGGAAGTGTTTTAAATTTAGAAAAAAAATATTATAATTAGGAGTGGGCAAATTGATGCGTTAATTACGAGTTAACTCATCAATCTATTAACGCCGACAATTATTCTATCGCACATTTGCGTATGTTGTTTAAATGCTTTTATTTTGTTAACGCCTTTTCTTAACAAGATGGCGTCGCCCGGATGGGCTTCGGTGTCGCGGGGCTCTTGGTAAAGATGGAACATTTGGCAAAAATACCGGACAATTCTGCAAATTTCATGGCTGGCTTACAGCGTGGTGACTCCGGGATCACTTACGACCGCCAGACAATTCTGAATGTGGATAGATCGGGCCGTTTTGGACTGAATGACGCGTGCTATCTAGACCGGCTAGCTAGCATGGGAATACTTTGCCGGCTACCTATCAGCGGCCTGTGAAGCAGGGGAGTATATGTGTTGTCTGTGTATTTATCAATAATGCAGACGAGGAGTGTTGGCTGAGTTCTTAACGTTTACTTTCAGAGCGTGCATATCACAACATACAAGATGCCGTCATGGCGACACACAACCTATACCGGGCTACCGCGCATGCTCGTCATTCCTGTTGCATGCTGGATAGGGTAGTTTTTTTCCCCCTGGCTCATAACATCACAATATAGTACCATGTATATGATGCGTTCAGTTTATCAAACCACCAAGCAAACAATCGGAAAATTCCCATCATATCAATTCCTAGATATGGTCATAATTATTTTAAGTGCACTACGCAGAATAAACACAACATTATTAATATTGCTACTACGGATAATTTGATCAAAAATTTCCTAAAACAGCCCACTACCTATAATATAGGTTTTTTAAACATAAGATCCCTGATAGAAAAAAATGTTTCTGCTGTTACCTCAGAAATTGCCTGTTCAGATGTTATGATTGTGGCTCAGAGATTTGTATGTAGATTATATTTATTTTCCATAACAAACAGGATAACTTAAATACCCTGGCAGTGGCAATAAGCTTAAATGTTTGTATTTACATTTTTTGAGTTGATTTTCATAAAATATGCTATTTAACTGCGACTGTTTAACAAGGACTGATTTAAATTGTGTTTGCACACCAAATGTTTTGGCGCTTTTGTTCATGTGGGGGAATATTCCAATAAAGGTGCACTACACTCTACTTTTGAATTCATTATTGGGCTTTGCATATACAATGCAGTCAATCACGATTAATCGGAGAAATAGTGCGATTAACTTTGATTAAAATTTTTAATTGTTGCCCAGCCCTAATTATAATATGACGCTTTTAATGCACCTTATAATCCGGTGTGCCCTATGGTCCGGAAAATACGGTAGTCATGTATTATCCTCCATACAAAATGGATGTATTTTTCGCTTTTTTTCTATTTTAATTACTGACTTATTTCCTTTCAAAACTGCCAGACACCTTCATTTTTTTTTAATTTTTTTTTTACCTTAACCGACTGAAGTTTGATTCCCTGACTGTCCTCGTATAAAAAACTGCAATGTGGAAAAAGACTCTCAAGTTGCATTGAACCGTCCTTAATGGCCTTTTGGTAATGTAGAGCAAATCTTATTAAAAGACGTTTCATTGAACTCGTACCTCATTTAAAGTTGTTTCTTAAAGTTCACATGTGCTTTTTACTGAGTTGATCAATGTGACCTTCAGACTTTCTGCACCGTCAGGCTCTTACAAAACCCTTTTTTTTTAGGTCCTCGCCGAGAAAAAAAAGGATTTTCCAGTAGTTGAATGACTGATGAGTGTCCTGTCAGTGGAATGTCCCCACACTCCCAGACCAATCTTCTTAAAGGGCAAAACTGAAGAGAGGAAAATGGAATAGAAGTTAGAGGAGTCAATGTACAGCTTGGATAGCCATGTTGCTTTTATTGTAGCAATATAACATAAATTATCCTCCTATTCACTTGTCTATTCTTTTTTATGCAGAATAATATTCCATCTTAGAGGATCTAAAGTGCTGTTGAAGCTGGAAGTTGGAAAGATGAAAATGCTTGCTGAAATGGTAGGTATTTACTTTTGTGACTTTGTGGCTATTTCATCCCTACAAGCCTGTTTTGCCTGTTTCCCTGCTCTTCAGGGGATTTTTGTAAATCCAAAAATCCCCTGAGGAGCAGGGAAACAGGCTTGTAGGGATGAAGTAGCCAAGGGAAACATTTGACCTTTTTTGTACAGAAAAATATACAGAAACTGAGTTAGGTTTTTTTCTGTAAAAATATATTGACATTTTTTGGATTTACAAAAATCTAAACAAAAAACACAGAGGCTTCATCCCTACAAGCCTGTTTCGTTGGTTTCCCTGCTCTTCCGGGGATTTTTGTAAACCCAAAAATCCCCTGAAGAGCAGGGAATCGCCGAAACAGGCTCCCTGCTTTTCAGGGGATTTTTGTAAATCCAAAACTCCCCTGAAGAGCAGGGAAACCTGTGAAACAGTCTTGTAGGGATGAAATAGCCTAGCCAAGGGAAACATTTGAACTTTTTTTGTGCAAAAAAATATAAAGCAACTGAGAGTTTTTTTCTGTAAAAAACCTATTGCCATTTTTTAGATTTATAAAAAAAATGTAAACAAAAAACACAGAAGCTATTTAGAAATTATTTAGATTTATAAAAATCTCCAGAAGAGCAGGGAAACCGGCGAAACAGGCTTGTAGGGATGAAGTAGCCAAGCCAAGGGAAACATTTGACCTTTTTTTGTGCAGAAAAATATACAGCAACTGAGGGTTTTTTTCTGTAAAAATCTATTGCCATTTTTTACATTTATAAAAAAAATCCAAACAAAAAACACAAAGGCTATTTAGAAATTATTTAGATATACAAAAATCCCCAGAAGAGCAGGGAAACCGGCGAAACAGGCTTGTAGGGATGAAGTAGCCATGGGAAACATTTTACCTTTTTTTGTATAGAAAAATATACAGCAACTCACGTTTTTTTTCTGTAAAAATCTACTGCCATTTTTTGGATTTACAAAAATCTAAACAAAAAACAGAGGTTATTTCATCCCTACAGGCCTGTTTCGCCAAGTTTCCATGCTCTTCAGGGGATTTTTGTCAATCCAAAAATCCCCTGAAGAGCAAGGAAACAGGTTTATAGGGACAAAAAAGCCTCAGTGTTTTTTGTTTAGATTTTTTTAAAATCCCAAAATCCCCTAAAGAGCAGGGAAACTAGCAAAACAGGCTTGTAGGGATGAAATAGCCTCTGTGTTATGTTTTGATTTTTAAAAGTCCAAAATCCCCTGAAGAGCAGGGACACCGGCGAAACAGGCTTGTAGGGATGAAATAGCCTCTGTGTTTTTTGCTTAGATTTTTATAAATCCCAAAATCCCCTTAAGAGCAGGGAAACAGGTGTGCAGGGAGGAAATAGCCTCTGTGTTTTTTGCTTTGATTTTTATAAATCCAAAAATCCCCTAAAGAGCAGAGAAACCTGCGAAATAGGCTTGTAGGGATGAAAAAGCATCTGTGTTTTTTCCTGACCTAGCGTATAACCCGCTCTATGCCGGTATTGAGCACTGTATAACAAATCCCCCCCAAGCAAAATATCAATATGGGACTGGTCAATTGTATTTTGATTCATGCGATTGTTTATTTAATATTATGCCTTTTTTTAAACAGCTTAACACAGAATGTGTTGAGCTGAAAAGTGACTTTCCACAAAGTGGGGACACTACTTTTCTATTGATGTTAATTTTCAGATGCATAAAGTCTTAAGACTTTCACACACACTTACAGTATAAACACTTTCTATGCTCCTAGACAACTTCATACACTTTTAACATGAAACTTCAGTGTGAGCTGAAATCTGAAAGGGGGTCATATGATTCGGTTCTACATTGAAAACACTTCCTTGTGGTCTATATAACATGTCATGGTGGTTCTTTGGTCAAAAGGTGGCAAGGGGTTTCGTCCTCTGGCCTTTATAAAAGGAGTCCTAGTCTCATATGATTGTCTTTTGCATCCTCTGAAGGGAGCGGACGATTGCCGGGACTCAAACACCAAAGTGTCAGACTTGTACTTGTTAGGACTGGGAGTGGTGCTTCACCCCAGGTAACCTCTCCAGACCCTTCAACAGGAGTAAAGACTGCATTTGGGACAGTTGACCACCAGATGATGCTGTTTTCTCCTTACATTGAATAGACTACTTTTCACCGAGGGCCATTAATCCATTAATTTTTCCACCGTTGTGCACAAAAGAAATGATCGTGCTGCAGCTCAATCCTACCTGTGCTTGTTCACAGATATGGATTGTCAAAATAATAATAATAATAATAATAATAGAAATACTGTCTATTCAGCAATATAATATACTATTTACAGTTGCTGGATGACTAAGTAGCTGATGTATTGGAATCCCAAACTAAAGCATGTGCCTCAAGATGGGTAGCATAGCTCGGTTGGTAGAGCGGCCGTGTCAGCAACTTGAGGGTTGCAGGTTCGATTCCCGCTTACGCCATCCTAGTCACTGCCGTTGTGTCCTTGGGCAAGACACTTTACCCACCTGCTCCCAGTGCCACCCACACTGGTTTAAATGTAACTTAGATATTGGGTTTCACTATGTAAAGCGCTTTGAGTCACTAGAGAAAAGCGCTATATAAATATAATTCACACACTTCAATTCACTAGTAAGCTTATTTTAACTGTGCAGAAAACAAGTCTACATACCCAGGGCTGTTATTGAAATATATTACATTCATGGCATGTGTTAATTGTAGGGGTGTAACGGTACAGAAAAATTTCGGTTCGGTACGTACCTCGGTTTTGAGGTCATGGTTTGGTTAATTTTCGGTACAGCAAAAAAACAACAAAATATACATTTTTTTGGTTATTTATTTACCAAATTTGTAAACAATGGCATAACATACATATAAACACAGGGTCCATAGCCAATGTTAATGTGGCTAACTTGGTAGTTAGAGGATATATGGGCTTATTGTTCTTCCACCATAGAAGTGGGTCAAAATCCCGTTTTTAATGCAATTCAGCAACACCCTACGACACCGAACGGGACAAGTGGTAGAAATTGGATGGATGGATGGTGTTAAATCTGCTGCTATCAAAACGTTTGTTATTGCTTCAGCCCTGCCTGACTGGCCGAGGAGAGGCTGCTTGAATGCGGTGGTGACGCTTCAAAGGAGTTAGCATGTTTGACGTGTTGGTAGAAGCGTACCCTACTGCTGCTGAACAATGTCGGCAAACCTCCGTCTTCTATTGTTGTATCGCACCGCGCGGCCAAAGTGTTCCCAAACAGGAGATGTTAACGAGGCAAGGAGGGTCTTCGAGCTCTGGCTTTTGCCTGTTGTCCTAGCCAGGTCGCTGCTAGCCTGCCATGTGTTGTGCCTCGCTCTGCATTGTTTACACAACCTGCGGTGCGCTACCTAATATGTCCGTGTAGAAAATCGTTAGGTACACCTCCAAACCGAACCTCGGTACCTCGGTTTTGAGGTCATGGTTCGGTTAATTTTCGGTACAGCAAGAGAACAACAAAATATACATTTTTTGGTTATTTATTTACCAAATTTGTAAACAATGGCATAACATACATATAAACACAGGGTCCACAGCCAATGTTAATGTGGCTAACTTGGTAGTAAGAGGCTATATGGGCTTATTGTTCTTCCACCATAGAAGTGGGTCAAAATCCTGTTTTTAATGCAATTCAGCAACCCCCTACGACACCGAACGGGACAAGTGGTAGAAATTGGATGGATGGTGTTAAATCTGCTGCTATCAAAACGTTTGTAATTGCTTCAGCCCTGCCTGACTGGCCGAGGAGAGGCTGCTTGAATGCGGTGGTGACGCTTAGAAGGAGTTAGCATGTTTGACGTGTTGGCAGAAGCGTACCCTACTGCTGCTGAACAATGTCGGCAAACCTCCGTCTTCTATTGTTGTATCGCACCGCTCTGCCAAAGTGTTCCCAAACGGGAGATGTTAACTGTCATGCCTGTAATTCAGTTTTAAATTTGATCATGTTTGTTTTGTTTTTGGACTCTTGTTTCCCGTTTTACACTTCCTGGTTTTGTTTGTTTCCATAGTAACCCATTAGTTTCCGCCTGGTCTCCAAGTCACGCCCAGCCCTCAATCCCACACCTGTTTCTAATCATCATAGCTGCTATTTATACCATTTTGTTTCTGTCCTCGTCCTGGGAACTTTGCTATTTGCTTTCTGCCTTTATGCCTGCTATTGCATTGCCTACATATGCTACTCATTCTCCATGCCCACGATCACCTGCCACGCACCTTGCTATTCTTGCCTCCTGTTTTTTTTGTCACAGTAAGTGTTTTGTTTTAGTTTTTTACAGTCATGCCATCTTGCTGTTTATGTTCATAGTTCATTCATGCCATCGTGCAAGTGTTTTTGTTTCCTGTTTGTATTTTGTAGTCTAGTAATATACCTCCTTGTGAGCGCCCTTTGTTTTGATTATTTTTGTATTTAGTGTATTAATAAATTATCATGTACCTGAATTCACGCCTGGCTCGTCCTGTAATCCCTCTGCGTCGAAGGAGCAAAACCAATCCATGTCATAGTCCTGACATTAACGAGGCAAGGAGGGTCTTCCAGCTCTGGCTTTTGCATGTTGTCCTAGCCCGGTCGCTGCTAGCCTGCCATGTGTTGTGCCTCGCTCTGCATTGTTTACACAACCTGCGGTGCACTACCTAATATGTCCGTGTGGAAACTCGTTCGGCACACCTCCGAACCGAACCGAAACCCCTTTACCGAAACGGTTCAATACAAATACACGTACCGTTACACCCTTAGTTAATTGTGTCATTTTCACCCGAAAGTCAATATCTCAGAATGGCAAAATGGTAAAAATGCAGAATACGTACACTAAGCTGCTTTCCTGGAACAGTTATCACATGTTGAAATAATCATAAAGTCCTTACCAATAACTTAGCAGCCCTGAAGTCTGGCTTCCTCTGATGGTACCAATATATGCCAGGGCCCACTGGTAGATTTTGAGAAATGGGAATTATTTTGTTTTCAGTCTGTAAATGTTACTTACACCGGTAATATAATGGTACTCGCATGGGTTTGATTCCCATACCAGGGTTGTGTGTTGCTACATGCATTGATGCATAATTGATGATGTGGCTGATCAAGTGTGTGATAGAGCCTACTTTAATCCTCCCTAGCTGTGGTCTGCTGGCAGATTTTGCTGGAGGCTCAAAGCTGCACCTGTCCTACAAACGGAAACTTAAAAACAGATTTTGTTTACCGGGGGGGTGTTTGGGAAGATTTTCTTCCAGAACTCTGCAATTGTCCATACTCCATACGCTCAATTCAGCGCAAATGGTATGCACAAATGCAGGGAAACTACATCCACGATGGTTTCCGTTACGTTAGAGATGGGAAAACAGTATAATGAAGATTTCAAATGTCTTCAAAGTGACTTACTATATGGGGTGCCAGATGTAAACATTCAGTCACTTTTCTTGCAGAGATATTTCTCACATTTAGCTAATTTTAGATTAAGTCCTGACTCTAAATGTTAAATTCAGACCTAAATGTGATATCTAAATCTAAATTTTAAATCCATCCATCTTTTTCTGCTTATCCGAAGTTGGGTCGCGGGGGAAGCAACCTAAGCAGGGAAGCCCAGACTTCACTCTCCCCAGCCACTTCATCCAGCTCCTGCCGGGGGATCCCGAGGAGTTCCCAGGTTAGTCTTCCCAACATGTCCTGGGTCTTCCCCGTGGCTTCCTACCGGTCGGACGTGCCTGAAATACCTCCCAAGGGAGGCACTAGTCGTAGACAATTTAGAGCGAAAACCACATTTTATTTCACTCGCATACAAAACGTTCTAACTTGGGTTGTTTCCCTAGCTTCTAGACTCCCGAAGGACAGGAAAACATTTCATTATTTGATCATGTCATACTCTTGTAATGTTGTAATCTTTTGTTTTGTGATTGTGTGATGTTTTGCCTGGGCCCCAGGATGAATAGTCTCCACTGCGGTGTAGACTAATGGGGACCCTTAATAAACTAAACTAAACTGTTGTGGTTGACTTTGGACTGACCGGCGGCTGCAACAACACCAAGGCCGCGGAACAGAGACACGCAGCAAGCTTACACACACACATGCATCCACAAAATATATACCCCACACACACACACACGGGGCGGTTTAGCTCGGTTGGTAGAGTGGCCGTGCCAGCAACTTGAGGGTTGCAGGTTCGATTCCCGCTCCTGCCAACCTAGTCACTGCCGTTGTGTCCTTGGGCAAGACACTTTACCCACCTGTTCCCAGTGCCACCCACACTGGTTTGAATGTAACTTAGATATTGGGTTTCACTATGTAAAGTGCTTTGAGTCACTAGAGAAAAAGCGCTATATAAATATAATTCACTTCACACACACAACTCACCGCCCATTCAATGCCCTTGACGCAAATCTCTTAGGGGTGGCTGGGCAGCGCCTGAAGGGCTGCAGCCTGCCTCCATGGCCCCCACTCTCTCCCCTCTGTTGCAAGTCTTGAGTTGTATGTGGTAATACATATATGTGCTTTGCTATGGAGTTTTTTTCCCCACTAGATTGTATTTTTTTACTCATCCTCCCCCAGCGTTTCCCTTTTTCCCATCTTTTACGGGGCACCTTCTGGCAACACATCAGCGTTCCCGTTCTGTAACCCTGTGCCCTGTTTGTTTGTCTAATCTTGAACGGGTTTGTGCTGAAAACAATATAGACCTACCTATGTGACTAAAGAAGAATATTGTGTTTGACATGTGGGGTATAGAATATTCTGAATGCAATTACTATTGTCCAATCTTTTTTTCAAAAATGTTGATTCTAAGATTCTAGCGAAAGCACTGGCATTTGTACCAAGTATCCTTTCACCAGACTAGTCTGAGTTTATGAAAACCCGTCACTCTTTCCCCAACCTCCTTGACATTAAGTTTTCTCCATCATCCAGGGAGACACCAGAATTGACGGTTTGGTTTCCATGGATGCGGCAAAGGCTTTTGATAGGGTGGAGTGGCGTTATCTGTTGGAGGTCTTGAAGAGGTTCTGCCTTTGGTCTAAGTACATATCTTGGATATCATTATGGTACTCTTTCCCGAGAGTGTTTGTAAGCACCAATGGAATGAAATCTCAATTTTTCACACTTAGTATAGGAATCCGTCAAGGGTACCCTTTGAGCTCGCTGTTGTTCGCCGTGGTGATTTAACCTTTATCTATTGCACTTAAATCGGCTAGTTTCATCAAAGGAATCCACAAATACTGTTCGGAACATACACTCGTCCTGTTTGCAGATGATGTATTACTGTTCATTTGTGATCCACTATCTACCATCCCTAAGACAGTCAAACTGCTGAACACTTGGAACTTTTTGGTGATATAAATTTTACTTTTTAAAAAGTGAGTGAAATTAATTTGCCTTTAAAGGGGATCCCTAAAGAGTATTTACCATTTAAAATGTCTAAAATAGCATTTAAAGTGTTATGTTAGACTCAGGGGAGATGACGGCACAGACACTAGGGGACAGTATAGCTCTATGTATTTATTATATATAGTCACCATATATATATATATATGTATATATATATATATATATGTACTAATCAAACAACAATAATATAAACTAAGGAAATGGAGAGTAAGGAGTCATATTATGATTGGTATTCCTATATTTAAATCACTCCGTTGTGGTCCACATAAAATGTAATGATGTTATTTGGTCAAAATGTTATAGATTCTATTCTACAAACAATCTTCAAGCCGCTTTCTGACCTGGATACACTTTTTGAAGTCCTCCTTCAGGCCAAGCCCCCTTTCGACTGCGTCAGCCACAGTGTAGTTTTTAGCGCTTCCATATGGAGTCTACCGACAGATACAAGTTAGAACTAGTGTTGTCCCGATACCAATATTTTTGTACCGGTACCAAAATGTATTCCGATACTTTTTGGTACTATTCGATACTTTTTTAAATAAAGGGGGAAGTGGTTCGGGTGAGGGGCGTGGTTAAGAGGAGAGGAGTATAATTCACCAACTCTAGAATTTCATATATATTTCATATATAATATATATAAATATATATACTGTATATGTATGAAATACTTGACTTTCAGTGGATTCTAGCTATATATATATTTATTGTATTATATATATATAAATAAAATAAATTGTTGAATTTCAGACGGCACCTATCAAATACACAGTAATGAAAACACAGTTGTTCTACTAACTGTACTGTGCTTGCTGGTTACTAAAAAAAAACACTTACCTTTCACTATTTGAGTAACCTTTGTTCTGCCATTTGCGTACTGGCGAGAGTCACTTGCCATCAGGTGCGCAACACCACGTAAATCGTTGGCCAATCAAAAAGCAACCCCATAACGCTATAGCCAACATTCACCAGGAGATGGCGACAGACAACATAGAATCACTCTATTACAGACGGCGTCACCATTGCTGTAACTTCCTCGTTCTTCTGCTTCGTCTCCTTGTGTGTGCAGTTTTTTTTTATTAAAATCCGTAGATGTAAGGTGATTGGGCAGGCAAGCTGTTTATATAGTGGGAAAGCGGACGTGAAAACAGGCTGCCCCCACTCAGGTCCGCAGGATTTCGGGAGATTTTCGGGAGAAAATTTCTTCCGGGAGGTTTTCGGGAGAGGCGGGAGTCTCCCGGAAAATTCGGGAGGGTTGGAAAGTATGACTTCATGTTTATGACATGCTAATTCTTATTTTTACACTTTTTTTTTCCAAATTCCATTGTATGTTATACTCTTCTGACACCACCAGGTGGCAGTATAAGTGTCCATAAGACCCAAATTCAGTAGTATACACAATTTTCGAAATAATAGCTAAAACGTGCTGTCCACGTATGTGGCCAACAAAGCCTTTAGAGGTTTTAAGTCACTTTTCCAGTTTTGTGGAGAAAAGTTTAATGTCCAACCGTGACTTTAACTCCAGTGGCAAAGAGTTCCACAGATGTGAGGCCCTTAACTGTGAACGCAGACTGACCCGGAGGGGTCTTGAGTTGTTCTTGAACACATCAAATCAGGGGCTAATCCTTAAAAATAGCTTTTGAAAATGAGAAATGTATAAAATTATAAAAAATCATAATTTTATATTTTTGGGTGGTAAGGCGGTGATGAAGTCTCATTAGTTTTTGGTCAAATGTCTTTAGTCTTTGTTTATATTAAATAACGACAACAGAGGCTTTACTACACATTTTGTGGCCTGTCCCCAGACCATGGCACAATAAGACTTACGGGATCAAATCATTGCATGCATGTAAACCTGTTCAGCTTGGACGGATAAACAAGGTCTAATAAGCCTGAAACAGTTTATATTTGTTTTTATGGTCTTAGTCATTTTTATGATATGGCCATCAAATTACTACACTTCATTCCCTCTGTGGATTTGTTTTGACTCGTTGACAGTGGACAGGATAGCGCTTTTTTGTCATTGCACATAAAAAGTACAACCAATTGACTGTAAAAGGTTGACGCGGGGGAGAGGAGGATGAGTAAAAAAAAAAGGAAAAAAAAGTCGATCTCAGACTTGGCTCTTATGGGGCAGTGGGTGGTGGCAGAAAAAAAACTTTATAGCATTCAATCGGCTCAATCAGCAATCCACACACCTGTCGCTGATGAACTTCCGTGCCTTCTTAAGCCAATGAAAATCTGCGTTCTAGGCCAGAACATAGCGATTTGTTCCGGTACAGTCAAACTACTCATCAATCTCTATGCATACTCTCTCTCTGTGTTCCCCCTCCGTGTTCATTTGTCACCTTGTCACCTTCCAGCAGCATACTTTTGTTCCCGCGTCACGAGCAGTGTGTCTCGTCTCCCCGTGTTCCCTCTGGTTCCCTGGCTGCATCTTGGATCTCAATCTCCCGCCTGGACACAGACTTTTTTTTTTTAAATGAATTTATTAATCAATCAAACAAAACAATACACAACAATACCATAACAATGCAATAAATTCCAAAACCAAACCCGACCCAGCAACACTCAGAATAGCAATAAACAGAGCAATTGAGGACACACAAATATGACACGGTACAATCCAAAAGTAACCTCCCGCCTGGACACGGACTTCGACGCCTCGTCCCTGCCCTTTACCTCCCGCCTGCCCACAGACCTCCAAGCCTGCCTTGCCCCCTTGGACTTCCGCACCTCGCTCAACACTTTCGGTAACACTCATCAGATAATCGCTACACATAGTCACACACTTAGATTCGTTTCACACTCCATTCTATGGTAAATATAAAATAAACATGGAGCTAAACACTGTCTGTGCCGTCTTCTTCCCCTGTAGACGGAACACACACTTTCTTCAATCAAATAGTGTTCCTCACTTTCTTTATCAAAGTGCTTGCACATACAATATTGTTCCGTCCCATGAAAGTCATGTTTCAGTTGCACAGAGATTGGATCACCAACAGGAAAGATTCTTTGTCTGAAACAGGGGCTAAACGGTCTAGTTTGGTATGCACAACGTTTGACTCTATGATAACCAAGACGCTAAATCAGAAAAAACAATGTCGAGACTTGGGCATAAATTGTTGTGGGCAACCAAGGTAGCACTATATTTCACTTGAATACAAAGGAAACATTCAATAAAAACGTGGGAAAAATGAAGGCTGTTGAGTCCAAAAGATCTGAGCCCAACGCAAAGTGTGTGGGTACTACTGTAACCATGGCAACAAACACTACCTTCCCCTTCACAACAGTGTTTCAGAGAAATGCACCCAAACTGAGCAAATCACTGCTACTGACAGCCCGGGGAAAATAATTCAGGAAAAAAGCAATAAACAAACGAGTTGGTCTGATAGAGAGCTGAACTGATATCGTCAATAGATCACTGTGATACAATCCATATGATCTGTGATGTACTAAAGAGCATTCATGTGTATCAGTGAAGAAATGCTAAAAATTTGTGTAAGATATATATATATATATATATATATATATATATATATATATATATATATATATATATATATATACACACACACACACATATACATCCATCCATTTTTTCAGTGACACCCTGGACAAGTATATATATATATACATATACATATACATTCATCCATTTTTTCTACCGCTTGTCCCTTTTGGGGTCGCGGGGCGTCACTGTAGCCTATCTCAGCATTCGGGCGGAAGGCCGCGTACACCCTGGACAAGTATATATATATATATATATATATATATATATATGTATATATATATATATATATACATATATATACATATACATATACATCCATCCATTTTTTTCTACCGCTTGTCCCTTTCGGGGTCGCAGGGGGTCACTGTAGCCTATGTCAGCATTCGGGCGGAAGGCGGCGTACACCCCGGACAAGTCGCCACCTCATCGCAGACACATGGACACATATACATATATACACATATACATACACACACACACACACATATATATATATATATATATATATATATATACATATATATATATATATATATATATATATATATATAAATATGTACACCAAAGAATGACTTAAATATATGTTCAAACACAGTGTTACTCTTCAAACTGTGTGTAATGTTACAGTGGCCAAACTATTAAATATGCTTGTTGAATAAAACCTCTGCCTTGTTTTTAATGAGTATTTAGGCCTACTTTGCTGCTGTATTTTAATGTTGGTCATTATGGTGGAATTTGGAAAGCTATGTGTTTTCTGAGGTGGTACTTGGTGGAAAAAAAAAATATGAGAAGGTCACGGATGGTCTTGACTGTAAATACTGGTTGGGGTATCGACTGGTCTCATAGGAGGAGGAGGCACATCAGGAGGATCATTGATCTGTGCCGCACAATTCCTCCAAGGAGCCTTGAGCTGGAGAAGGTGCACTGCAAAAAGTCAGTGTTCAAAAACAAGAAAAAAAAAATGACCATAGGTGAGGATGGGAACGTAGATCGACCGGTAAATTGAGAGCTTTGCCTTCCGGCTCAGCTCCTTCTTCACCACAACGGATCGGTACAACGTCCGCATTACTGAAGACGCCGCACCGATCGGCGTGTTGATCTCACGATCCACTCTTCCCTCACTCGTGAACAAGACTCCTAGGTACTTGAACTCCTCCACTTGGGGCAGGGTCTCCTCCCCAACCCGGAGATGGCATTCCACCCTTTTCCGGGCGAGAACCATGGACTCGGATTAGGAGGCTGCGAACCGATCCAGTGAGAGCTGAAGATCCCGGTCAGATGAAGCCACCAGGACCACATCATCTGCAAAAAGCAGAGACCTAATCCTGCGGTCACCAAACCGGAACCCCTCAACGCCTTGACTGCGCCTAAAAATTCTGTCCATAAAAGTTATGAACAGAATCGGTGACAAAGGACAACCTTGGCGGAGTCCAATCCTCACTGGAAACGGGTCCGACTTACTGCCGGCAATGCGGACCAAGCTCTGGCACTGATCATACAGGGAGCGGACCGCCACAATAAGACAGTCCGATACCCCATACTCTCTGAGCACTCCCCACAGGACTTTCCGAGGGACACGGTCGAATGCCTTCTCCAAGTCCACAAAGCACATGTAGACTGGTTGGGCAAACTTCCATGCACCCTCGAGAACCCTGCCGAGAGTATAGAGCTGGTCCACAGTTCCACGACCAGGACGAAAACCACACTGTTCCTCCTGAATCCGAGGTTCGACTGTCCGGCGTAGCCTCCTCTCCAGTACATCTGAATAAACCTTACCGGGAAGGCTGAGGAGTGTTTAGGACCAAAATCCTTAAAACAAGTAAAACGCTCTAATACAAAATCTGCTTAGTGAGAAGAATTATCTTATCAGGCAGAAAATAAACAAATATCACCCTTATTTGAGATATTTAATCTTGCTTAGATTTCAGACTTTGCAGTGTGGGACCTTGATTTGGTTTGTGTTCCGTGTTGGATGTAGGTGTGACCCCAAGATGCAAAGATGGCAGGTGACGTGCAAGTGAGAGTTACATTTATTAGGGATGCAATTGAGGGAGCACATGCCAAAATGTACACCAAAAGGTACAAAACGAGTATTATTGGGGATTTGGACCTGGCGGAGGTATGTGCTCGCTGAATGTTTTTGCAGTAATGGTGAATTAATTTTATTATCAGAATATAATGAACTTGCAGCTTCAAGGTGGGACAAACTATCAATCAATCAATCAATCAATGTTTATTTATATAGCCCTCAATCACAAATGTCTCAAAGGACTGTACGAACCACTACGACTACGACATCCTCGGAAGAATCCACATAAGGGCAAAGAAAACTCACACCCAGTGGGACGCCAGTGACCATGATGACTATGAGAACCTTGGAGAGGACCTCAAATGTGGGCAACCCCCCCCCCCCTCTAGGGGGACGGAAAGCAATGGATGTCGAGCGGGTCTAACATGATACTGTGAAAGTTCAATCCATAGTGGCTCCAACACAGCCGCGAGAGTTCAGTTCCAAGCGGATCCAAGACAGCAGCGAGAGTCCCGTCCACAGGAAACCATCCCAAGCGGAGGCGGATCAGCAGCGTAGAGATGTCCCCAACCGATACACAGGCGAGCGGTCCATCCTGGGTCCCGACGAGCGGTCCATCTTGGGCCCCGACTCCGGACAGCCAGTACTTCATCCATGGTCATCGGACCGGACCCCATACACAAGGGAGGGGGGGACAGAGGAGAAAAAGAAAAGAAGCGGCAGATCAACTGGTCTAAAAAGGAGGTCTATTTAAAGGCTAGAGTATACAAATGAGTTTTAAGGCGAGACTTAAATGCTTTTACTGAGGTAGCATTTCGAACTGTTACCGGGAGGGTATTCCAGAGTACTGGAGCCCGAACGGAAAACGCTCTATAGCCCGCAGACTTTTTTGGGGCTTTTGGAATCACTAACAAGTTGTGATTTACAGCTCGGTTGTTCCAAAGTAAAGCTTCACCGTCATCTTTCGGGAATGTAAACAATGAAACACCGGCTGTGTTTGTGTTGCTAAAGGCGGCTGCAATACACCGCTTCCCACCTACAGCTTTCTTCTTTGACGTCTCCATTATTCATTGAACAAATTGCAAAAGATTCAGCAACACAGAAGTCCAGAATACTGTGGAATTATGTGATGGAAACAGACAACTTTTAGCTGGGAACGGTGCTGGAACAAAATGTCCTCTACAATCATACCGCGACGCTTCAGCAGGATACTTCGGCGCGAAATTTATAATTGCAATTTAGTAAACTAACCCGGCCGTAATGGCATGTGTTGCAATGTTAATATTTCATCATTGATATATAAACTATCAGACTGCGTGGTCGGTAGTAGTGGGTTTCTGTAGGCCTTTAAGCATGAGTGGAAGAAAGGTTTTTGTGCTTTCATTCATATTCTCTGAAGAATGGCCAAGCTATCATAAATTCTCCCGGGGTATGTAAACTTATGAGCACGACTATATATTTCTTCATCTTTTTTCCATTTTCACACATCTCTGAAAGAGGTCCAGTGAGCAGTGAAGATTGCAGGAAAGAGTTTTGGTTGCAGTGCAGCGTTTAATTTTCACACACTCCAAACAGCGCAATGATTCATGGTCGATGGTTAGTTTATACCCTGAGATTATGCAGCCGCTTGCAAAGATTGGGGGGGTGAAGGGGTGGTATACAGTCTATGCCTGTGTTTCAGTCTGGGGGGTGTAGATAGAGTGGGTTTGTTGTGGCTGGCCATCGGTTGGGTGCATTAACCGCGACAGCTCATCTCTGAACAGTGTGATTGCCGGCAGAAGGATATGATCAATGACACGCCTCAGGGCTATTTTTAGAAACAGACACTAGCACAGGGGAGGATCAGTTTTTAGATCTCAAAACGCATACCGTATTTTTCGGAGATAGGGCGCACCGGACTACAAGGCGCAGTGACGATGAGCGGGTCTATTCGGGTCATTTTTCGCACAAAAGGTGCACCTGATTATAAATTGCATTAAAGGGGTCATATTAGGATGTTTGTTCCAAATTGAAAACACTATCTTGTGGTCTACATCCGTGTTTTTCATATTTATATAGCGCTTTTCTCTAGTGACTCAAAGCGCTTTACATAGTGAAACCCAATATCTAAGTTACATTTAAACCAGTGCGGGTGGCACTGGGAGCAGGTGGGTGAAGTGTCTTGCCCAAGGACACAACGGCAGTGACTAGGATGGCGGAAGCGGGAATCGAACCTGCAACCCTCAAGTTGCTGGCACGGCCACTCTACCAACCGAGCTATACCGCCCCACGGTATAATGATAATAATATGATAATGACTCTGATCATTTAATCCATAATCACTGCATAAAGAGACACATTACTCTATAGCAGGGGTCACCAACCTTTTTGAAAGCAAGAGCTACTTCTTGGGTACTGATTAATGTGAAGGGCTACCAGTTTGATACACACTTAAATACATTTCCAGAAGTAGCCAATTTGCTCAATTTACCTTTAACTCTATGTTATTATTATTAAGTAATTATATTTATCTTTGTGGAAACACTGATCATCTTAATGATTTCTCACAATAAATATATATATAGAAACAGATACATATTTTTATAAATATATTTTGACTCTTTAAAATTCAAACGAAAAAAAGAAGAGAAAAACTAGCTTATTCAAATCTTTTTGAAAAAATTCAAAAAATAATTTATTGAACATCATTAGTAATTTTTCCTGATAAAAGATTACTTTTAGAATTTTGATGACATGTTTTAAATGGGTTAAAATCCAATCTGCATTATGTTAGAATATATAACAAATTGGACCAAGCTATATTTATAACAAAGACAAATCATTTTTTTTTAATTTTAATTCTAATAAGTTTGAAGAAATATTTCACAAATATTCTTCGTCGAAAAAACAGAAGTTAAAATGAAGAATGAAATTAAAGTGTATTTCTTATTCTTTACAATAAAAAATAAATAAATGTACTAAAACATTGATTTAAATTGTCAGGAAAGAAGAGGAAGGAATTTAAAAGGTGTTTAAAAATCCTAAAATCCTTTTTGAGGTTGTATTTTTTTCTCTGAAATTGTGTTTCTGAAAGTTATAAGAAACAAAGTTGTAAAAAAAAAAGATAAATAATGGATTTATCCAAACAAGTGAAGACCAAGTCTTTAAAATATTTTCTTGGATTTTAAAATTCTATTTGAGTTTTGTCTCTTTTAGAATTGAAAATGTCGAGTAAAGCGAGACAAGCTTGCTAGTAAATAAATATAATTTTAAAAATAGAGGCAGCTCACTGGTAAGTGCTGCTATTCGAGCTATTTTTAGAATAGGCCAGCGGGCGACTCATCTGGTCCTTACGGGCGACCTAGTGCCCGCGGGCACCGCGTTGGTGACCCCTGGTATAGACTATAAAGTTCACAAACATAAAGAGGGATCATAGCGGGCCAGGCCAATCTTTCATTATCTCTAAACTAAAACTTGGGAAATGCGTAGAGCAGGGGTAGGGAACCTATGGCTTTAGAGCCAGATGCGGCTCTTTTGATGACTGCATCTGGCTCTCGGATAAATCTCAGCTGACAATGCTTAATACGATAAGTAATTAATAATTCCGCTAGTAATCATAGTGTTAAAAATAAAGTTCAAATTATAAAACATTCTCATGCATTTTAATCCATCCATCCATTTTCTACCGCACCTGTTCAAGATGTCGCATTAATGGTAAGAAGTATTATATTTATCATTGGTTAACTTTAGAATAACAATGTTATTAAAAAGAACAAGAGACTTATTATCAACTAAAAATGTTGGTCTTACTTAAAAATGCATGCATTTAGTTGTATTCAGTGTTAAAAATGATTATATGGCTCTCACGGAAATATATTTTGAAATATTTGGCTTCATCAATCAATCAATCAATGTTTATTTATTTATAGCCCCAAATCACAAATGTCTCAAAGGACTGCACAAATCATTACGACTACAACATCCTCGGAAGAACCCACAAAAGGGCAAGGAAAACTCATACCCAGTGGGCAGGGAGAATTCACATCCAGTGGGACGCCAGTGACAATGCTGACTATGAGAAACCTTGGAGAGGACCTCAGATGTGGGCAACCCCCCCCCCCCCCCCCCCCTTTCTAGGGGACCGAAAGCAATGGATGTCGAGCGGGTCTAACATGATACTGTGAAAGTTCAATCCATAGTAGCTCCAACACAGCCGCGAGAGTTCAGTTCAAAGCGGATCCAAGACAGCAGCGAGAGTCCCGTCCACAGGAAACCATCTCAAGCGGAGGCGGATCAGCAGCGTAGAGATGTCCCCAACCGATACAGGCGAGTGGTCCATCCTGGGTCCCGACGAGCGGTCCATCCTGGGTCTCGACTCTGGACAGCCAGTACTTCATCCATGGTCATCGGACCGGACCCCCTCCACAAGGGAGGGGGGGACATAGGAGAAAAAAGAAAAGAAGTGGCAGATCTATTTAAAGGCTAGAGTATACAGATGAGTTTTAAGGTGAGACTTAAATACTTCTACTGAGGTAGCATCTCTAACTGTTACCGGGAGGGCATTCCAGAGTACGGAAAACGCTCTATAGCCCGCAGACTTTTTTTGGGCTCTAGGAATCACTAATAAGCCGGAGTCTTTTGAACGCAGATTTCTTGCCGGGACATATGGTACAATACAATCGGCAAGATAGGATGGAGCTAGACCGTGTAGTATTTTATACGTAAGTAGTAAAACCTTAAAGTCACATCTTAAGTGCAAAGGAAGCCAGTGCAGGTGAGCCAGTATAGACGTAATGTGATCAAACTTTCTTGTTGTTGTCAAAAGTCTAGCAGCCGCATTTTGTACCAACTGTAATCTTTTAATGGCTTTCATGGCTCTCTCGGCCTTAAAGGTTCCCGACCCCTGGCGTAGAGTGTACTGGACTTCACTGAAGACATGATTTTATATCACAATATCTTGAGAGAAAAAAAACACACCTGGCTTAGCGAGTGTATAACACAGGGGTAGGGAACCTATGGCTCTAGAGCCAGATGTGGCTCTTTTGATGACTGCATCTGGCTCTCAAATACATCTGAGCTGACATTACATAACATGATTAGTAATGAATAATTCCGCCAGCACCTCCAAGTCCGAGTCCATGGTTCTCGCCCGGAAAAGGGTGGAGTGCCATCTCCGGGTAGGGGAGGAGACCCTGCCCCAAGTAGAGGAGTTCAAGTACCTAGGAGTCTTGTTCACGAGTGGGGGAAGAGTGGATCGTGAGATCGACAGGCGGATCGGTGCGGCGTCTTCAGTAATGCGGACGTTGTATCGATCCGTTGTGGTGAAGAAGGAGCTGAGCCGGAAGGCAAAGCTCTCAATATACCGGTCGATCTACGTTCCCATCCTCACCTATGGTCATGAGCTTTGGGTCATGACCGAAAAGATACGATCACGGGTACAAGCGGCCGAAATGAGTTTCCTCCGCCGTGTGGCGGGGCTCTCCCTTAGAGATAGGGTGAGAAGCTCTGCCATCCGGGAGGAACTCTACGTAAAGCCGCTGCTCCTTCACATCGAGAGGAGCCAGATGAGGTGGTTCGGGCATCTGGTCAGGATGCCACCCGAACGCCTCCCTAGGGAGGTGTTTAGGGCACGTCCAGCTGGTAGGAGGCCACGGGGAAGACCCAGGACACGTT
The DNA here is from genome assembly GCF_033978795.1 of Nerophis ophidion. Taxonomy (NCBI): domain Eukaryota; kingdom Metazoa; phylum Chordata; class Actinopteri; order Syngnathiformes; family Syngnathidae; genus Nerophis; species Nerophis ophidion. The sequence goes on along the minus strand of NC_084627.1, from coordinate 38,497,924 downwards.
GGGAAGACTATGTCTCCCGGCTGGCCTGGGAACGCCTCGGGATCCCCCGGGAAGAGCTAGACGAAGTGGCTGGAGAGAGGGAAGTCTGGGCTTCCCTGCTTAGGCTGCTGCCCCCGCGACCCGACCTCGGATAAGCGGAAGATGATGGATGGATGGATGGAATTCCGCCAGTAATCGGTGTTAAAAATAACGTTTAACATATAAAACATTCTTATGCATTTTAATCCATCCATCCGTTTTCAACCGCACCTGTTCAATAAGTCACATCAATGGTAAGAAGTCCATCCATCTATTCTCTACCGCTTGTCCCTTTTGGGGTCGCGGGGGTTACTGGAGCCTATCTCAGCTGCATTTGGGCAGAAGGCGGCGTACACCCTGGACAAGTCGCCACCTCATCACAGGGCCAACACAGATGGACAGACGACATTCACACTCACATTCACACACTAGGGCCAATTTAGTGTTGCCAAAGAAGTATTTTATTTATTATTGGTTAGCTTCAGAATAAAAATGATATAAAATATAAGACTTATACTCTAAAAATGTAAGTCTTACTTAAAAAATGCATGCATTTAGTTGTATTCAGTGTTAAAACATATGATACGGCTCTCACGGTAATACACTTTAAAAAATTTGGCTTTCATGGCTCTCTCAGCCAAAAAGGTTCCCGACCCCTATTATAACAAAATATGTGCGGTCTATAGTGACATTAAATATAATCATGTAATGTGTGCCTTCCTTGGGTGAAGCCAGGTTTAAAGCTATTTTGTGACATATTGTGACATATTGTCATTATGCGGTTTGTTACTTATCAATCAATCAATGTTTACTTATATAGCCCTAAATCACTAGTGTCTCAAAGGGCTGCACAAACCACTACGACATCCTCGGTAGGCCCACATAAGGGCAAGGAAAACTCACACCCAGTGGGACTTCGGTGACAATAATGACCCAGTGGGACGTCGGTGACAATGATGACTATGAGAACCTTGGAGAGGAGGAAAGCAATGGATGTCGAGCGGGTCTAACATGATACTGTGAAAGTTCAATCCATAATGGATCCAACACAGTCCAGTCCAAAGCGGATCCAACACAGCAGCGAGAGTCCCGTTCACAGCGGAGGCAGCAGGAAACCCTCCCAAGCGGAGGCGGATCAGCCGCGCAGAGATGTCCCCAGCCGATACACAGGCAAGCAGTACATGGCCACCGGATCGGACCGGACCCCCTCTACAAGGGAGAGTGGGACATAGAAGAAAAAGAAAAGAAACGGCAGATCAACTGGTCTAAAAAGGGAGTCTATTTAAAGGCTAGAGTATACAAATGAGTTTTAAGGTGAGACTTAAATGCTTCTACTGAGGTGGCATCTCGAACTGTTATGTATGTTATGTTGCAGCTATTTAAAATAGTTTTGTCAATTTGTTCCGGCTCAAAAAAATTGGCCCCCTTGAAACATATCTTTGTCTTTGTGTGTTGTATGTAGACCACATGGCTTGGCAGAGTTCAGCGATGCAAATGCATGTCATGTTGATCAACAAATTGTATTATTCTCCAGTGCAATAACATTACTGAAATGAAGGCTAAAAGGGCATTAATGGGAGCCTTAATAAAACAAAAAAAACTAATTAATTACTTTTCACAGTAACGCATTACTTTTTGGTGTAAGTAACTAAGTTAAATTTGAAATAAAGTATCTAGTAACTGTAACTTGTTACTGGTTTTCAGTAATCAACCCATCACTAATAATGACTGTGATCCCTTTGTTCATAATCACTGCATAAAAAGACACATTACTCTCTATTCTTTTTGCCCCTACTAGCTTAGGCTCGCCACAGGCACGCAGCTAAAGGGGCGGAACTTTTTTTTGAAGGAGCTGAGCTGACGTCACTTCCTGACCGAAGAGCTTCGGATTCGGAAGCAGGCTGCGGCTCCACTCGCAGCCACTGGCCAGGTCGCTGTAGTAACGCGTGGGAAGTGGAGGCGAGCAGCAACACGGAGGGAGCTAAATATAAAAAAACACACACGCACTAAAACCCCACGCAAGCTTCACTTTCGGGCGATAAAGAGCTGCCGGAGGCTTATTTTTCACCAACTTGACGTCGTGTGGAATTGGAGAAACACACCTGAGAAGGAACTTTTTATTTATAATGTTGTCTATTGTTGATATTTTTCCCCCGAGGCTTTTCAAGTTGTTTGGATATTCTGAGGATTTACATTTTTTTTTTTTTTTTTTTTTTTTGTCTTTGCTCCGTGAAGCTTCCAGCAGCTTCATGGCCACCTGACCCTTGAGACAACCAGACGGCGGCTAATGACGCTAAGCTAAATATATGACGGACGCTAAGATAAAAATAAGACTAAGCTGTAAAATGACTGTGCGCGTACGACGTTTGTTATTGCGGTAAAAAACAAACAAAAAAAACGCGCCTTATAGTTCTTGCTTACTTGCATCTTACTTGTTGAATTTGCGACCAAGTCTGGGCTATAACGATGCCGACCGCGGGTCTTAATCCCTAGACCAGGGGTCACCAACCTTTTTGAAACCAAGAGCTACTTCTTGGGTATTGATTAATGCGAAGGGCTACCAGTTTGATACACACTAAAATCGCCAGAAGTAGCCAATTTGCTCAATTTACCTTTAGAAAATAAATCTATGTATATATATAAAAAAATGGGTATTTCTGTCTGTCATTCCGTCGTACATTTTTGTTCCTTTTATGGAAGGTTTTTTGTAGAGAATAAATTATGAAAAAAACACTTAATTGAACGGTTTAAAAGAGGAGAAAACAGGAAAAAAATGAAAATTAAATTTTGAAACATAGTTTATTTTCCATTTCGACTCTTTAAAATTCAAAATTCAACCGAAAAAAATGAAGACAAAAACTACCCGATTCGAATCTTTTTGAAAAAATAAAAAAAAAAGACTTAAAGGAACATCATTAGTAATTTTTCCCGATTAAGATTGATTTTAGACATTTTGATGACACGTTTTAAATAGGTTAACATCCAAACTGCACTTTGTTAGAATATATAACAAATTGGACCAAGCTATATTTCTAACAAAGACAAATCATTATTTATTCTAGATTTTCCCAAACAAAAATTTTAAAAGAAATTCAAAAGACATTTAATTAAGATTTAAATTTGATTCTACAGATTTTCTAGATTTGCCAGAATAATTTATTTGAATTTTAATCATAATAAGTTTGAAGAAATATTTCACAAATATTCTTCGTCGAAAAAACAGAAGCAAAAAAAAATATTAAAATGTATTTATTATTCTCTACAATAAAAAAAGAAAATACTTGAACATTGAATTAAATTGTCAGGAAAGAAGAGGAAGGAATTTAAAAGGTAAAAAGGTATATGTGTTTAAAAATCTTAGAATAATTTTTAAGGTTGTAATTTTTTTCTAAAATTGTCTTTCTGAAAGTTATAAGAAGCAAAGTAAAATAATTTATTTAAACAAGTGAAGACCAAGTCTTTAAAATACTTTCTTTGGATTTTCAAATTCCATTTGAGTTTTGTCTCTTTTAGAATCAAAAATGTCGCGCAAAGCGAGCCCAGCTTGTTAGTAAATAAATAAAATTAAAAAAAATAGAGGCCGCTCACTGGTAAGTGTTGTTATTTGAGCTATTTTTAGAACAGGCCAGCGGGCGACTCATCTGGTCCTTACGGGCTACCTGGTGCCCGCGGGCACCGCGTTGGTGACCCCTGGCCTAGACAACCCCCGCTTCCGACCTCCGCGCCGTGGTGTCTCCGTCACACTGCCCGGCATGAGCGCCGCGGACTCGGAGCGCGCGTCGCTCAGCTCCTCGGCCAACTCGGTGGCCTCCAGCGCGCGGACGCTGTCGGCCAACGTGCGGAAGCTCCACAACGCGCTCAACCTGCTGCTCAACGACTTCGAGCGGGAGCAGTTCATCCACTGCCTCAATGTCTACCACTCCAAGCGCAACGTCTACGACCTGGTGCAGACCCTCCACGTCATCCTCAACGCGCCCAGCAAGCGGCAACTTCTCCCCATGCTGCGGCTCGTCATCCCCCGCTCCGATCAGCTCCTCTTCGAGCAGTACACCTCGGAGGGTCTTTACCTCAAGTCCGAGAGCGGGAGCGCGGGCCTCCCCGGCTCCAGCCCGACTCCCTCGGCGCAGGAAAACCCGGCCGAGTTCCAGGTGGCGCTCCGGGGCTCGCCGGACAGCTTCAGCACCAGCAGCGACGGGACAGCGCCGCTGGTGCCGCTCCTCGGCAGGAACTTCATCCACGAGTCCGTGGGGGAGCCGCGGCAGATCAACATGAAGCGGCATAAGAGCAACGAGGGCCTGGGCTTCAGCATCCGCGGCGGCTCGGAGCACGGGGTGGGCATCTACGTGTCGCTGGTGGAACCGGGCAGCCTGGCGGAGAAGGAGGGTCTCCGGGTCGGCGACCAGATCATGAAAGTCAACGACAAAGTCTTCGACAAAGTCTCTCACGCGGAAGCAGTTAAGGTACGTGTTCATGCAAAATAGGCATTTGTTTTGGAGGCGGTTCATGCTACTTACAAAATGGGCCTTTGGGAAGTAATTATTAGGTGTGTGAATGTGAATTAGTGTATATTGCATTGGTTCTTAAAGGCCTACTGAAACGAGATTTTGTAATTTAAACGGGGATAGCAGGTCCATTCTATGTGTCATACTTGATTATTTCGCTATATTGCCATATTTTTGCTGAAAGGATTTAGTAGAGAACATTGACGATAAAGTTCGCAACTTTTGGTTGCTAATAAAAAAGCCCTGCCTTTACCGGAAGTATGTGCGTGTGACATCACGAGTTGCAGGGCTCCACACATATTCACATTATTTTTAATTGGAGCCATTCGGACCGAGAAAGCGACAATTTCCCCATTAATTTCAGCGAGGATGAAGAATTTGTGATTTAGGATATTGATAGTGAAGGACTAGAAAAAAAAAAAAAGACGGCGGCGCCAGTGTAAGCGTCTCAGATAAAATTAGACACATTTACTAGGATAATTCTGGAAGATCCCTTATCTGCTTATTGTTTTAATAGTGTTTTAGTGAGATTTAAAGATTGTAAAGTCATACCTCGAGGTCGGATGGCTGCGGTGAACACGAAGTGTCTAAGAGAGAAGCCGAGGACCCAAGCTCACTGCTGCCTTTTAAACAGCTGCTGCAGGACGACGAATAATCCAATGATGTCTCCGGTAAGATATATATCACAATTTCCCCATCCAAAAACATGCTGATTGACGTAGAGAAAACATGTTCGCTTGACCGCTCTGTGTTAAAGCTTCACAACAAACAAAGAAACACCGGTCGTGTCTCGGTGCTAAAGACAGCTGCAATCCACCGCTTTCCACCAATAGCATTGTTCTTTATAGTCTCCATTATTAAATGAACAAATTGCAAAAGATTCAGAAACACAGATGTCCAAAATACTGTGTAATTACGCCATGAACAGAGACGACATTTAGCTGTGTTTGGTGCAGTGCTAATATTTCCTTACAGTCCGTGACGTCACGCGTACGCGTCATCATTCCGCGACGTTTTCAACAAGAAACTCGCGGGAAATTTAAAATTGCAATTTAGTAAACTAAAAAGGCCATGTTGGCATGTGTTGCAATGTTAATACTTCATCATTGATATATAAACGATCAGACTGCGTGGTCGGTAGTAGTGGCTTTCAGTAGGCCTTTAACCTGGGTTTGATCGAACCCTAGGGGTTCGGTGAGTTGGTCTCAGGGGTTAAGCGGAGGTGAGGACACACCCGATTCATCGTGTAAATAGAAACTTCTCCCTATCTGCGTATTATATATACGGCAACCGCAGAAGTCCCACTACTTTTGTCAGAACAGGGTTTGTTTTCCCCGAATGCAAAGGAAGGTGACGGGACATGGCGTGAAGGTAAAGACATATTTATCTATAAAAAAAAGTGCAAACTAAAGGTGCGCATAAGGCGCAGAAAAAACTTGGTAAAAAAATTAAAACTACCACAAAGGCAAAACTGTGGATATGAAACAAAAGACTCTCTAAACGTGACATGAATAAACCAAACTTACTTGGAAGGAAATGAGCCGAGCGATACATAACCAGAGTGAACAGAGCATGGAGCAACAACAATGACGCCAGCCCGACTGCCTGGCAACTATAAGCTTAAATAATAGCGACATGATTAACACAGGTACTTGAGTCCAAATGGGTACAGGTGAACTAATACGTCGTCATGGTGACAAAACAATGGAGCGTAAATAGGAACTAAAAAGAGTTTTAAACCAACAGAACATAACTAAACAAAACGTGACCATAGAACATGACAAATTTGCAGGTGTGTAATTTGTTGTGAGTTCATGCTCTGTGTTGGTTTTGTTCTTTGAACAAGGTGATGTTCACGCACGGTTCATTTTGTGCACCAGTAAAAAAAACATAAATTTGTCTTGAATTTAAAAAAACAAAAACATTTAATTTTTCACTAAAGAAGGGTTCGTTGAATGCACTTTTGAAACTGGTGGGGTTCGGTACCTCCAACAAGGTTAAGAACCACTGTTATATAGGCTTCACGGTGGAGGAGGGGTTAGTGCGTCTGCCTCACAATACAAAGGTCCTGAGTAGTCCTGGGTTCAATCCCCGGCTCGGGATCTCTCTGTGTGGAGTTTGCATGTTCTCCCCGTGACTGCGTGTGTTCCCTCTGGGTATTCCGGCTTCCTCCCACCTCCAAAGACATGCACCTGAGGATAGGTTGATTAGCAACACTAAATCGGCCCTAGTGTGTGAATGTGAGTGTGAATGTTGTCTGTCTATCTGTGTTTGCCCTGCGATGAGGTGACAACTTGTCCAGGGTGTACCCCGCCTTCCGCCCGATTGTAGCTAAGATAGGCACCAGCGCCCCCCGCGACCCCAAAAGGAATAAGCGGTAGAAAATGGGAGGATGGATGGATGGATATATTTATATAGCGCTTTTCTTTAGTGACTCAAAGTGCTTTGCATATTGAAACCCAATATCTAAGTTACATTTAAACCAGCGCGGGTGGGTAAAGTGTCTTTCCCAAGGACACTACGGCAGTGACTAGGATGGCAAAAGCGGGGATCGAACCTGGAACCCTCATGTTGCTGGCACTCTACCATCCGAGCTAGCTATGCCATCCATCCATCCATTTTCTACCGCTTATTCCCTTTTTGGGGTCGCGGGGGGCGCTGGCGCCTATCTCAGCTACAATCGGGCGGAAGGCGGGGTACACCCTGGACAAGTCGCCACCTCATCGCAGGGCCAACACAGATAGACAGACAACATTCATACTCACATTCACACACTAGGGCCAATTTAGTGTTGCCAATCAACCTATCCCCAGGTGCATGTCTTTGGAAGTGGGAGGAAGCCGGAGTACCCGGAGGGAACCCACGCATTCACGGGGAGGACATGCAAACTCCACACAGAAAGATCCCGAGCCTGGATTTGAACCCAGGACTGCAGGACCTTCGTATTGTGAGGCAGATGCACTAACCCCTCTGCCACCGAGAAGCTAGCTATGCCGCCATGCTTAAATTAAGGTCCTCAGCAGAATTTTATTTGAAGCCTCCCATAAAAGTCACATGTAATTCATATGAAACAATTTGGATACTTATTTTTTTGCACTTTTTCTGCTCTTTTTTGGAATTTTGCCTATCGTTCACAACCATTGTGAAATACTTGACTACAGATTATTATTTTTCCCTACATCGGAGCCAATGGGAGGTCCTCTATTCCGCCCATCCATCCATTTTCTACCGCTTATTCCCTTTTGGGGTCGCGGGGGGCGCTGGCGCCTATCTCAGCTACATATTCCGCCCATAAAACCCAATTTAAAAAAAACATCCAAAAACTACCAACAATACCCCATTTACATTTTGCGACTTGAATATTAACCAAGCATTAGTTTTATTGTTATTATAAGCGCTAACACAGACAAACTATTTTTTACCTGTCGATCTACGACCCTATCCTCATGAGCTCTGGGTTACGACCGAAAGGACAAGATCCCGGGTACAAGCGGCCGAAATGAGTTCCCTTTATCAGGGGGTGGGGCTCTCCTCTTTTAGTAAAGCCAATGTTCCTCCACATAGAGAGAAGCCAGATGGGGTGGTTGAGGCATCTGGTCAGGATACCCCTTGGACGCCTCCCTGGGGCGGTGTTTAGGCCACATCCGGCCGATAAGAGTCCTCAGGGAAACCCGGGACACGTTGGGAAGACTATCCCAAGGGAGGAGCTGGACGAAGTGACTGGGGAGAGGGGAAGTCTGGGCTTCTCTGCTTAGGCTACTGCCCCCGAGATCTGAGGTTGGATAAGCAAAAGAACATGGATGAAAGGGTGGAATAATTTTTATCTGGAAACAGTGTATTTATTTAAAGTGGTGCTAATGCTTTGCCTTAGTTTGAACAGTGTATAACTTGGAATACTCCCGCCTAATGCACTATTGTGCCCGTGTCAGTCAGTGAGTGTGCTTCTTCATAAGCCAAAAGAAAAGCCCATTAGCAAATGAGGTGATAAAAAGAGTGGCTGAATTATGCATGGTGCTGATTGATTTGAAAGGAGCCAATGTCAGGGCCTTGGCTTCATGAGTGTCCGATTTGAAAATGCATCTTGTTTTCTGCTTTTTTTCTTGCGGGTTTATACTTGCTATCCTTTATGATGGTGCTGATTCACACCATATTACACCTACCACATTTGTTGGTACTCTCCTGTAAAAAAAGAAGAATAACCATGGTCACTCTAATAAGCCAAACACTGACCTAAGTAATGACTTCAAAGGCCTACTGAAACCCACTACTACCGACCACGCAGTCTGATAGTTTATATATCAATGATGAAATATTAACATTGCAACACATGCCAACACGGCCGGTTTAGTTTGCTAAATTACAATTTTAAATTTCCCGCGGAGTTTCCTGTTGAAAACGTCGCGGAATGATGACGCGTGTTTGTGACGTTACTGGTTGGAGGGGACATATTAGCCAGCACCACTTGCGGCTAAAATTCGTCTCTTTTCATAGCGCAATTACACAGTATTTTGGACATCTGTGTTGCTGAATCTTTTGCAATTTGTTCAATTATTAATGGAGAAGTCAAAGTAGAAAGATAGAAGTGGGAAGCTTTAGCCTTTAGCCACACAAACACACGGTGTTTCCTTGTTTAAAATTCCCAGAGGTGAAGCTTTACTATGGATCAGAACGGTCAAGCGAACATGGTTCCCGAGCACTTGTCAACCGTCAGGTTTCGGTGAGAAAATAGTGGTAAAAAGTCGCCTCTTACCGGAGATCAGCAAAGCTTGCGCCGTCCATGCAGCTGCCGTGACTTCCCTCAGAGACTGGCGTCAACACACCCGTGGACACACCCCACCGACTATCAGGTACTATTTAACTCACTAAAACACCAGCAACACAATAGAAAGATAAGGGATTTCCCAGAATTATCCTAGTAAATTTGTCTAAAAACATCTAAATTGCTCCCAATGCAATCGCCTTTATTTTTTAAACTTTATTTTATTTTTATTTTTTTTCTAGTCCTTCACTATCAATATCCTCATCCTTTCATCCTCGTTCAAATTAATGGGGAAATTGTCGCTTTCTCGGTCCGAATAGCTCTTGATGCTGGAGGCTCACATTTTAAACAATGTGAGGATGTGAGGAGCCATCACACCGGTGATGTCATCGTCTGCTACTTCCGGTAAAGGCAGGGCTTTTTTATTAACGACCAAAAGTTGCAAACTTTATCGTCGATTTTCTTTACTATATCCTTTCAGCAAAAATATGGCAATATCGCGAAATGATCAAGTATGACACACAGAATGGACCTGCTATCCCCGTTTGAATAAGGACATCTCATTTCAGTAGGCCTTTAATAAAATGTGTATGAAAAAGCCACACATCTTGTGGAAGACACATCTGGAGCTAGTCACGTAGTCTATGTTTACAGACACACACAGAGAAAATATTACTATACCTACTATAAAACATGTTCTGCTTTTAACACTAACGCACATACTTTAAAAACACATTCTTTTCCATCTGTTTTTGCCTGTCCATAGTCAAATGGCTGGTTAAAGAGGTTAAAGCGTTTCAAAAACTAGTTTTTCTGCATTATCACAATTGGCAGTAAATGTCTGTTGTCCAATACAAAGCCCCAGGTTGACTGTCCTGTTGGTCCATTTAGCTTATGCTCTAAATTAGGGGCTGGGCGATATGGCCTTTTATTGATATCTCAATATTTTTCGGCCATGTCACGATACATGATATATATCGCGATATTTTGCCTTAGCCTTGAATGAACACTTGATGCATATAATCACAGCAGTATGATGATTCTATGTGTCTACATTCAAACATTCTTGTTCATACTGCATTAATATATGCTCATTTTCAATCAATCAATCAATCAATGTTTATTTATATAGCCCCAAATCACAAATGTCTCAAAGGACTGCACAAATCATTACGACTACAACATCCTCGGAAGAACCCACAAAAGGGCAAAGAAAACTCACACCCAGTGGGCAGGGAGAATTCACATCCAGTGGGACGCCAGTGACAATGCTGACTATGAGAAACCTTGGAGAGGACCTCAGATGTGGGTAACCCCCCCCCTCTAGGGGACTGAAAGCAATGGATGTCGAGCGGGTCTAACATGATACTGTGAAAGTTCAATCCATAGTGGCTCCAACACAGCCGCTAGAGTTCAGTTCAAGCAGATCCAAGACAGCAACGAGAGTCCCGTCCACAGGAAACCATCTCAAGCGGAGGCGGATCAGCAGCGTAGAGATGTCCCCAACCGATACAGGCGAGTGGTCCATCCTGGGTCCCGACGAGCGGTCCATCCTGGGTCTCGACTCTGGACAGCCAGTACTTCATCCATGGTCATGGGACCGGACCCCCTCCACAAGGGAGGGGGGGACATAGGAGTAAAAAGAAAAGAAGCGGCAGATCAACTGGTCTAAAAAGGATGTCTATTTAAAGGCTAGAGTATACAGATGAGTTTTAAGGTGAGACTTAAAATGCTTCTACTGAGGTAGCATCTCGAACTGTTACCGGGAGGGCATTCCAGAGTACTGGAGCCCGAACGGAAAACGCTCTATAGCCCGCAGACTTTTTTGGGGCTCTAGGAATCACTAATAAGCCGGAGTCTTTTGAACGCAGATTTCTTGCCGGGACATATGGTACAATACAATCGGCAAGATAGGCTGGAGCTAGACCGTGTAGTATTTTATACGTAAGTAGTAAAACCTCAAAGTCACATCTTAAGTGCAAAGGAAGCCAGTGCAGGTGAGCCAGTACAGGCGTAATGTGATCACACTTTCTTGTTCTTGTCAAAAGTCTAGCAGCCACATTTTGTACCAACTGTAATCTTTTAATGCTAGACATGGGGAGACCCGAAAATAATACGTTACAGTAATCGAGACGAGACGTAACAAACGCATGGATAATGATCTCGGCGTCTTTATTCGACAAAATGGAGCGAATTTTAGCGATATTACGGAGATGAAAGAAGGCCGTTTTAGTAACGCTTTTAATGTGTGACTCAAAGGAGAGATTTGGGTCGAAGATAATACCCGGATTTAAAATTTTCATGCAGATAAGGAAATCACAACTAAGTCAATTTAGCAAAACTGTATTAATAAATAGTTATTAAGCAGTGGCACAAACATTCATGTCATTTCGAAACAGAAAGTGCAAGATTGTCAGAGACTTTTTAAAACAAGCTATAAGTGCACTTTTGTGAATGATGTCACCAAGATGACAACATTAAATTAAAGTGCAGTTTTTGTACAGAACACCACTACAATAGTTTAAAACAGGAGTCTCAAACTTAATTTACCTGGGGCCCACTGGATGCAGAAACTGGGTGAGGCTGGGCCGCAAGCAAAGATTTCTTAAAAAATCTAACATGCACTTTTTAATGAATTCACCTTTTATGTATGGCTTTCCCCCCCTAGCAACATACTTGCCAACCCTCACGATTTTTCCGGGAGACTCCTGAATTTCAGTGCGCCTCCCGACAATCTACCGGTGCAACCATTCTCCCGAATTTGTCCCAATTTTCGCCCGGCCGACATTATTAAGGGCTGCCGTGACTGCACTGCCTTTAACGTCCTCTATAACAGTGGTTCTCAATCTTTTTTCACTGTGAACTGTGAACATTTTTTGAATTCAAGTACCCCCTAATCAGGGCAAAGCATTTTTGGTTGGAAAAAAATAGATAAATAAGTAAAATACAGCACTATGTCATCTGTTTCTGATTTATGAAATTATTCAAAGTGCACTTTTGTGCTTGATGTCACACAATATATTTCAATAAGTGTCAAATAAAAATGAGCTGCATAATAGGAAATCAAACAGCAGAGCTGATACTTTTTGTAAGCAACGCTTTTGCCGCATAATTGTTGAACATATTCCCGCTTAAAGCCAAACCCTTGCCAGACGATGCACCCCGTGCTGTTTTTCTTGGGAATTAATTCTTCCTTCATTTGTTACCAGATTAGCACCTTTTCTCTCTTGTATTACCACTCACAAAGCACCGTTAGCATCACAGCTGATGTTACCCATATAGCTACCTCTCTGCTCGGGGAGGGTGTGAGACGTTGCGCGCGTGACATATGTAAGGAGGTGCGCTTGTTTTAGTCTCTGTGAGAAGGAGAGACAAGAAAGAGTGAGAAACACATGCAGTGTAATGCCCGCAGCTAAAAGCAACTGCGTGAGAACATATACTCGAATATCACGATATAGTCATTTTCTGTATCGCACAGAGACAAACCCGCGATGTATCGAGCATATCGATATATAGCCCAGCCCTACTTTAAATTATGCATTAAAAAAACACTGATTAATCTTGCAAAACTTTTTTGCTCAACTTGATTCTGCTGTCTGGTCTAAGTTGTATCTCTTGCAAAATGTCACCTCAATTTGTGCCTGCACTCAATAACAGAAAATATTGCAATATTAGACAGATTATTTTTACTGTAGGGATACTTCAAGAACTGGCTCACACTTTGAGAAGATTGTCTCTAGCTTAAAAGTGATTGTTTTTCTTTCAAATGAATGGTCAATCCAGCAAAAGAATGGTCACTCTTACGTATCAATCTTGAAATCACCTACAGCTGCAATGCTGTCAATGTTGCCATTTTGGGGGATTTTACAATCATTTTGGTATTCAATCGTAGCTGCATACCTTGTAGCTTGTTTGCAGTAGTGAAAACTGAGCTGCATGATAATGAGAGATGTGTTATTTTGGTTACCTAATTTCTCTGCATGTGAGGAATAGTTGCTGTGTCTGTGCTCAACTTGATTTCGTACCGTATTAGTCAGTGACAAGAACCTTTTTCTCGTTAACTCCAAATACAATTTCCTTCATGTTGAAAACGGTCTTTCATGTCTGAGTTCAAGGAAATTGATTCCTGCAGCTGTAAATAGTTGGGATGTGGGTGAGGTCTGCAAAAAGAGTGTCTCGGCAGCAGTTGTTTGACAAATGATGTATCCATTGGACAGGAAACGAAGAATTGCATAAAAGCTAGGTCATTTTTATTCATGGTCTACATTTCTGCTTATCACTGTCTTTGTGTTGCTCACAAATTATGTAAAATGCGTCATCAACATTTAACTCCTACATACGGCCAGCGTTAAAATGCACTATTTCTTTATTATCAGCATTTGCAACCAGATAACATATTTCACTACTCAGTAGGGTTGTTCGGTACATATATTTTTCCTTGCCCTGATGTGGGATCTGAACCGGGGATGTCGTTGTGGCCTGTGCTGCGCTTTGAGACACTTGTGATTTTGGGCTATATAAATAAACATTGATTGATAGATTGATTGACTTCACCCCACAGCACATCGGGTCCATGGTAATAGTTGAGTAAAAACGTATCTATCTTACCATTGTTAACTTTCAACACACTGATCACGCGTGAATGGAGGGCATACTTAATTAACAGCCATACATGTCACACTAAGGGTGCCCGTATGAACAACGGCAACACTGTCATAAACATGTGCCATACGATGAAACCATGATAAACAACAATGTCCCTGCAGCCCCAGCTCTTCTGGGACGGTACAATATAAACAAACGCCATTGGTGGATCTACACCTAACATCCATTGTAATGATACCAAGTACAATAGTGTATCTAGTCGATACTACTATGATTATATCAATATTTTTTTTAGCATCAAACAGTTTTCTTTCGTTTGAAAAAAATATATATTATATTCATAAACTCAGGACTCTCCTATTTCTGGGGCTGAGGTCGCTGAGGTAGTTAAAAAGCTCCTCGGTGGCAAGGCCCCAGGGGTGGATGAGGTGCGCCCGGAGTTCCTTAAGGCTCTGGATGCTGTGGAGATGTCTTGGTTGACAAGACTCTGCAGCATCACGTGGACATCGGGGGCGGTACCTCTGGATTAGCAGACCGGGGTGGTGGTTCCCCTCTTTAAGGAGGGGGACCGGAGGGTGTGTTCCAACTATCGTGGGATCACACTCCTCAGTCTTCCCGGTAAGGTTTATTCAGGTATACTGGAGAGGATGCTACGCCGGATAGTCGAACCTCGGATTCCGGAGGAACAGTGTGGTTTTCGTCCTGGTTGTGGAACTGTGGACCAGCTCTATACTCTCGGCAGGGTTCTTGAGGGTGCATGGGAGTTTGCCCAACCAGTCTACATGTGCTTTGTGGACTTGGAGAAGGCATTCGACCGTGTCCCTCGGGAAGTCCTGTGGGGAGTGCTCAGAGAGTATGGGGTATCGGACTGTCTTATTGTGGCGGTCCGCTCCCTGTACGATCAGTGCCAGAGCTTGGTCCGCATTGCCGGCAGTAAGTCGAACACATTTCCAGTGAGGGTTGGACTCCGCCAAGGCTGTCCTTCGTCACCGATTCTGTTCATAAATTTTATGGACAGAATTTCTAGGCGCAGTCAAGGCGTTGAGGGGTTCCGGTTTGGTGACCGCAGGATTAGGTCTCTGCTTTTTTGCAGATGATGTGGTCCTGATGGCTTCATTTGGCCAGGATCTTCAGCTCTCACTGGATCGGTTCGCAGCCGAGTGTGAAGCGACCGGAATGAGAATCAGCACCTCCAAGTCCGAGTCCATGGTTCTCTCCCGGAAAAGGGTGGAATGCCATCTCGGGGTTGGGGAGGAGACCCTGCCCCAAGTAGAGGAGTTCAAGTACCTAGGAGTCTTGTTCACGAGTGAGGGAAGAGTGGATCGTGAGATCGACAGGCGCATCGGTGCGGCGTCTTCAGTAATGCGGACGTTGTACCAATCCGTTGTGGTGAAGAAGGAGCTGAGCCGGAAGGCAAAGCTCTCACTTTACCGGTCGATCTATGTTCCCATCCTCACCTATGGTTATGAGCTTTGGGTCATGACCGAAAGGATAAGATCACGGGTACAAGCGGCCGAAATGAGTTTACTCCGCCGTGTGGCGAAGCTCTCCCTTAGAGATAGGGTGAGAAGCTCTGCCATCCGGCAGGAACTCAAAGTAAAGCCGCTGCTCCTTCACATCGAGAGGAGCCAGATGAGGTGGTTCGGGCATCTGGTCAGGATGCCACCCGAACGCCTCCCTAGGGAGGTGTTTAGGGCACGTCCAACCGGTAGGAGGCCACGAGGAAGACCCAGGACATGTTGGGAAGACTATGTCTCCCGGCTGGCCTGGGAACGCCTCGGGATCCCCCGGGAAGAGCTAGACGAAGTGGCTGGGGAGAGGGAAGTCTGGGTTTCCCTGCTTAGGCTGTTGCCCCCGCGACCCGACCTCGGATAAGCGGAAGAAGATGAATGGATGGATGGAAACTCAGGAAATATGTCCCTGGACACAGGAGAACTTTGAATATGACCAATGTATGATCCTGTAACTACTTCGTACCAGATCGATATCCAAATATTTGGTATCTTCCAAAACTAATGTAAAGTATCTAACAACAGAAGAATAAGTGATTATTACATTTTAACAGAAGTTTAGATAGAACATGTTAAAAGAGAAAGTAAGCAGATATCAGCAGTAAATGAACAAGTAGATTAATAATTCATTTTCTACCACTTGTCCTTAATAATGTTGACAAAGTAACAGAATGATAAATGACACAATAAGACAAGTTGTCTCATATGTTCACTCTTTTGTATAAGGACAAACTTGCAATAACAAACATATGTTTAATGTACCATAAGATTTTTTGTTAAAATAATGCCAATAATTACATTTTTTGTGGTCCCATTTATTTAGAAAAGTACCGAAATATTTTAGTACTGGTAAAATATTGGTATCGGGACAACACTACTACTCTCCTCTCCCCCCTATAGCTGCATGTAGAGGTGGGAAAAGTAATATGCATCATGATGGAAACATGGACGATTTTGCCTAGCAGGCACGACAAAATTAAACAATGTTGTGAATTCGTTGAATTAGGTCCTGATGTTGAGAAACTCAAACATTTCGTTGAAAAAACATGATTTTAGACAACATTTAATCAATGTTGTCGCTGAACACAAGACAATAATGACTGTGCATGTAAGCTGTGTGCTTGGTATTTTTTATGTATTTTTATCTATTTATCTATGTTATGTTTTTATGTGTTATTATGAATTTGCACTAAATTCGTTTTTGCTTACAGTTTTGTTATACATTGACAAAGATATATGCTATTCTGTTCCATGTTGGGTTCTGACGTTGATTTGACCATTTAATTTAGCTATTTTCCCAACCGATAGTTTAAAACACAAATACAAAGTTGAAACAACATGTTTTTTGAAGACATTTATTCACTATTGTGACATTGATTCGACTATTGAAATTTGGTCATTTCCTAACCAACAATGTGGATCCAACATTAGATATCAACATTGTCTCAATTTACTAATACAACTATTTTGCGTTGTTGTTTCAAAGTCAGTTTTAAAAGGACGTGTATGCGTATCAGCGTCTTGTCCCTGCTGGGTGAATTGATGGACAAATGTCTATAAATAATGTTATACAGACAGTTCTAAAACACAGATTTGGACACATTTGGAGACGGCGTGGCGAATTTGGGATAGTGGCCGTGCCTGCAATCTGAAGGGTTACTGGTTCAATCCCCACCTTGTACCATCTTAGTCATGTCCGTTGTGTCCTTGAGCAAGACACTTCACCCTTGCTCCTGATGGGCCCTGGTTAGCGCCTTGCATGGCAGCTCCCGCCATCAGTGTGTGAATGTGTGTGTGAATGGGTGAATGTTGAGATACTGTCAAACCACTTTGGGTTCCTTAAAAAAAGGGGTAGAAAGGCGCTATTAAGTACAACCATTTACCATTTACATATTGAGAGAGGAGAGGACAAATTAAGCTAGCTGCAGCGCTAAACTAGCTCAGTTGTGAAGTAGTAAAACTAGAAAAGAATAAACGGTTTGTACACATCAACAGAAGTCTAATAGTCTAATAAGTCAGGAGATAGACTAATATCCACAGTGCGAGTGCGACAACACTGTCAACAACAGGTGTGAAGATAGTACATATAGCACACCTCAGCTGCAAGTTTACGGAAACTAGGGACGAATCAATCAATGTTTATTTATATAGCCCCAAATCACAAATGTCTCAAAGGACTGCACAAATCATTACGACTACGACATCCTCAGAAGAACTCACAAAAGTGCAAGGAGAACTCACGCCCAGTGGGCAGGGAGAATTCACATCCAGTGGGACGCCAGTGACAATGCTGACTATGAGAAACCTTGGAGAGGACCTCAGATGTGGGCAACCCCGCCCCCCCTCTAGGGGACCGAAAGCAATGGATGTCGAGCGGGTCTAACATGATACTGTGAAAGTTCAATCCATAGTGGCTCCAACACAGCCACGAGAGTTCAGTTCAAAGCGGATCCAAGACAGCAGCGAGAGTCCCAAAAAAACTCTGCGGGCTATAGAGCGTTTTCCGTTCGGGCTCCAGTACTCTGGAATGCCCTCCCGGTAACAGTTCGAGATGCTACCTCAGTAGAAGCATTTAAGTCTCACCTTAAAACTCATCTGTATACTCTAGCCTTTAAATAGACCTCCTTTTTAGACCAGTTGATCTGCCGCTTCTTTTCTTTTTTCTCCTATGTCCCCCCCTCTGTTGCTTTCAGTCCCCTAGAGGGCGGGGGGGTTGCCCACATTTGAGGTCCTCTCCAAGGTTTCTCATAGTCATCATTGTCACTGGCATCCCACTGGATGTGAATTCTCCCTGCCCACCGGGTGTGAGTTTTCCTTGCCCTTTTGTGGGTTCTTCCGAGGATGTTGTAGTCGTAATGGTTTGTACAGTCTTTTGAGACATTTGTGATTTAGGGCTATATAAATAAACATTGATTGATTGATTGATTGATTGATTTAGCGATGTTTTTCATCATGTGTTTATAAAGACTTTTGCTCAATAAAGTGATCGATGGAATTTTTGTTCTTCTTAAAGCGTCTCAACAGCCGTTACAATGATTGAACAGTGATAACGAAAACTGTTGTCTCTGTGGCCTCTTGTAGTCAGTTACTTTGAAAAGTGCTTATTTTTTTATTGGATTTTGTGCACGGCATAGAATTGCCGTGGGCAGAGGACGTGTGAGCAGTGCGCAATTGCACAGGAACGTTGCTGACAAGATGCCCGAACCACCTCATCTGACTCCTCTCGATGTGGAGGAGTAGCGGCTTTACTTTGAGCTCCCCCCGGATGGCAGAGCTCCTCACCCTATCTCTAAGGGAGAACCCCACCACTCGGCGAAGGAAACTCATTTTGGCCGCTTGTACCCGTGATCTTGTCCTTTCGGTCATAAACAAAAGCTCATGACCATAGGTGAGGATGGGAACGTAGATCAACCAGTAAGTTGAGAGCTTTGCCTTCCGGCTCAGCTCCTTCTTCCCCACAACGGTTCGATACAGCGTCCACATTACCGAAGACGCCGCACCGATCCGCCTGTCGATCTCACGATGCAGTTTTCCTTTAGTCGTGAACAAGACGCGGAAATTACATTCACGAGGATGCCTGTTCGCCATGTGTGGATGTTTGTTTATGTGATCATTTAGCAGGGTGCTACAGTCCTCATGAATCTTGTCTTTTTATTTATAATATTTAAGTATATGTGCTGTGTGTTAGGGCTGCACGATTAATAGATATCGAATCAAAATAGAGGTTTTTAATTAGTGTGACAAATAACCATCACCGGCATTTGAGTGACATACATGTTTGCCAATCAGAATTGTTTAGCTTTGTGTCCTTTGCCTCCTGGCCAATCAAAAGTGATGAAGGAAACAGCAAGTTTGTGTGCGTTGCAGTGGAGGCAGCCAGTATGCTAATAACAAACATCTCTTGTCCCGAGGAAAAAGTTTTACTGGTGACTTAGCCCTTGGCCGATGATTTCAGTAAGTCAATCAATTGAGCAAAAAAATGAAAATGAAGTCGAAATGCTTTGCCGGCATCGATAAACTGCTACGTCCGTCTGTGTTTGTTTTCTTATGCAAACAGGGAAAAAGAGAAAGAGGTCTCACCCTTTGCAGTGAGATGTGTCATGACCCTCTGACAGTTTTTGGACTTGTGTTGTTTTCCTCGGGTTTGGTGTTATTTTAGTTTTAGCGCTCTTATTCTTAGTTTTGACTTGCTGTGTCTTTGACTCCTGTCACTTCTCCTCTGGGCTGAGCGCTGCCTCCCACACCTGTTCCTGGCTGTTAAACAGTCTTTCTTTATATGCCAACATTATTCTTAGTTTTTAGCTTGATCGTTTAATTGGTTAGTGGTTTTCTGTAACCTCTGCAAGTCTGCTTTGTATCTCAGTGTTAAACGTTTTGTGTGCACTCCTTAGCTGCACTAGCTTTTTTCTGTCTGCACTTCCTAGCTGCAACATCTTTTATTTTGGGTGCGCTTCCAAGCTGCATTAGATTTAGTTTGTATATTAAATTACATCTTTACCTGCATTCCGCATGCTCTTCCCTTCCGTTGGGGTCACGCTGCAAGCCATGTTTCTTGCTCCTGACAGAAAGGAAGAGCCGTTATACACAGCAGGGTTTCCCGCAGCACAACAAAGAGCCACCGCCTAAACTAAAGTCTTAAAAAATAAAAATATATGTATTTTTTTTGTCCTGTAAATTAAGCATGATGAGTTGCACATATGTCAGCATGTGGCCCCACTTTTAACTCTTTTTGAAACGCTTATTGTAAATGCCTATTTACAGTAAGTCATTAATTTGACTTAGTCATTATTTTCCATCCATCTATCCATTTTCTACCGCTTATTCCCTTTTTGGGGTCACGGGGGGCGCTGGCGCCTACCTCAGCTACAATCGGGCGGAAGGCGGGGTACACCCTGGACAAGTCGCCACCTCATCGCAGGGCCAACACAGATAGACAGACAACATTCTCACTGACTTAGTAAACATTGACTTAGTAAGACAAAATAATGACTAAGTCAAATTAATGACTTACTGTAAATAGGCGTTTGTCATTATTTTGACTTAGTAAATATTTTCTTACTAAGTCAAAATAATGACATACTTAGTATCTCAGGTAACTAGGACTGTTTTGTGTATTTTTTTTTTTTTTACGGAAAAAATATTGAAATATATATCGTATATTGCCACTCAGCATACGGAGTGGAAAACACAACCAAAAATTGTAGGCTTCTTCATGCGACGAAGCCGGCCTACTTCACCACAGTCTTGTAGTCTATTGCCCCCCCAGGCTGTGGTGGGATGGAGACGTGATGGTGGCGACGAGCCAAATTACACTGTTACTTACACCCACCCAGCCCCTTCAACATCCTTCCCCTTGGAGCGACACCACCTTAACTAACAAATTTTCCTGGGGATACGCTGCATAGTATTGATAATTAGATATAATAAGTCTATAGCCTTTGATACTATATAAATAAAGATGCATAGATATCGGATTTATAATTTAATCGTAACCCCTGCATTGTAATCGTTATCGAATTGTGAAAGATTCCCACCTTGAGCTGCAAGCAAATAACTGCTGCAAAGTACAGTCAAACCTATGTTTGCTGCCCCCTGTCTATGGCGGCCAATTGCTACAAACATTTTCTCTGCAGAGAAAAATAATGTTATAAACTTGTCTGTAGCAGGCCAGGGGCTATTTGTAAATCTTTTTTTTTTACTCTCTAAAGTGGCCACTAATATAAAAATTTGAAAGACTTAAAGCCCCACTTAAAATAATTTTCAGTTTTGGTTGATTTTAGTGGACCAAAGCGGTGAATGAAGTCATAAATTGTCAAAAATTGTCACGTACATACAATCTGACACGCTAATACCACAATGATTCAGTATGACTTAGGTTTGCACAATAGGAACCTACATATTTTACAAAAACTTTATATTTGCGGTTTGCAGTCGTCAAATATATATTTTTTTTTATAGTACTTTTGAGTTTGTTGTGTGGCTGGTCGTGTCAGTTTGGAACTGCAAACTATCAACTTGGTGGCTATTTATTGCTATCACACAAATTTCCAATACCTAACATTAGCAATGTCTTTTTGATTTGAGCATCGAAAATCACTTACGATTTTTGAAGGAACAGAGCCAAGGCAGTATCGCATAAAAATTCCCTCCTCCTTTTTGAGCTCAATGTGGATCCATGACTGCCCTTTTATCCGGATAGGATCCATTTTTCTTATTTTTTTCTCCTCAGGCAAAACTTTTCGTTCCTTTGGTTGTTTTGCAGCTTCTACCAGGCTGTGTTCCATTTTACCTGGGAAGTGGGAAGTCGTAGTTGGGATTGGCGTCACAGCCGAGTTGAGAGCGTTCCAGTTATGAGTCGGAAATCAAGATCGCCACATCCACGATAGCTACTTTTGCACTTGCCTTGTCTAAATACAAACAACTTATGGTAAAATATGCACTCGTTCTTCAAAATTCACACACGGTGGACGAAGAGAAAACATATATGCTATTACTAACAACATACAGAGTATATACTGGATGAAATAATTGTAGTTTACGCCACTGTGACGTTAACATTTATAAAAGTGCAACAATACATTGTTTATGGCTGATTTACTGCGACAAAACCTGATCAGAAGTGGTAATTAAGGATATCATAGAAGCAGATATCATTGTTTACATCCATAGCAGCCATCTTTGAAACAAATATGAGAATGCTCTGATTTTCTGAGTCAAATATCCAAAAACAAGGAGCGTTCCTGTTGAAATTCCGACAAGGAACTTGAAATTTCCGACTTCCCTGTTTAAATGGAACACTTGCACATAGATGTTCGCTTTGACTTCTGTCTTGTTAACGAATGGGGAAAGGGGAAGTAGTTTTTTGTGTGGCAGGTTTTCTGCCACCCTCTTCAACGTTGGTAAGTGCCATTAAAACCGTGACCCAGGTGTCGTTCAACTATTTGTAAGTTGCTGTATCCTCCCAAAAGTTATGAAAATATTTTCTGAAGGTTTATAAGTCACTTAGTGATGCTTTAATAAAGACACAAACATACTGTTTTCAGTAATTGCAAAGACATGGAAATTAAGTTGTGGGACTAATTTGGATTTGCTTCTTTCTACTCCCTTTAGGCATGTTGAATTGTTCAAGTCTTCTTGTACGTTTTGTTGAGCATGTTTGAAAATAAACTACAGCAGTGGTGTTTCAGGTAAGGAGTCACACAGACTGGGAACTGGCCTCTAGTTTTGCTAATGCTAACGTAAGAATAATAATAACAATGGAATCTCCTGTCGATGCGACAGAAGAGTAGGCAGACAAGTCATTTGCTGAGGTGGGTCCTCATGTGAGAGTGAAGACCAATTTGCGATGCACACAATCGACCACACCTGCTACAAGGGAAGGAACGCAAAGTGGAACTCTGTTTCCTTCTCTCCTTCTTTGACTAAATGTTGATCGCTCTGTTGGTTTCAAAATCCTTTATGCCTTGTGCACACTCATGCTTCCAAAGATCTCTGTTGTGGGCTGTTGGTTCCCAAGAGCTGACAGTGAAGTTACATTTCTTAAGGTTTGCCTACAGAGGGTCTTTGTACCTCTTGAGAGGTCTTCCTGGATTGTGATGCCCCTGCTTCACTTGTCCTCTTTGGAATCCTGTGGTCTTCCATGCGGATAATATGTCCGGTCCATCTCAATTGGCACTTGATGATCAAACACTCGCTGCTAGTTTTCCAGAACCTGGAGGTTAGAGACTCTGTCTTGCCACTTGATGTTGCAGATCCCCTGCAGACAACATTGGTGAAACTGCTACAGCAGTTTGATGTGTCGGCGGTAGGTGGTCCATGTCTCAAAACAATAGAGCAGTGGGCTTAGCACCACGGCTCTGTACACAGCAATCTTGGTGGAGAGACTGATGCCACGGACTCACCAGAATCCGCCAAAGGCCGCACTTGCCTTGCCAACGCGCTGCACCATCTCCGCATTCAGGAATTCGTTGCTTGTATCTGTGCTACCCAGGTAGCAGAACTTTTCTACGGTCTTGATCTCTATATTGATGATGATGATGATGAGGAGGTTTAGGTGCATTGGCAGCCTGTAATGGTGAGAGCTGAACCATGGCTTCAGTCTTTCCAAAATTGATTGTCAGTCTGAATCGCTTGCAGGCAGCTGCATCCGTGATCCATCAAGAGCTGTATGTCTTCGTGGGAGTGTGCAACCAGTGCTTAGTCATCCGCAACACTTTGGTTTTGGCCTGAAGTCTTTGTAGGTTGAAGAGTTTCCCATCAGTGCGGAAATGAATGTACTGATCTCAGTCACAGATGACTGATTTTTCAATTTAAGACTACAAGAAAGTGTTTAACAGATTTAAGTTGTCTGTTAAAAACAATATTGCTTGACTATACATTTGTATTACCATTTAACTTAAATGTTGGGATGTGAATATTACAACAATTCATTATACAATTTGAATCAGATTTTTGGGGTGATGTTCAATTCAGAATCGATTCTCGATTCAACACAATTCTCGATTTGAACTGATTCTTGCAATATATTATCTGGTATATAAATTACAATCAAACCTTTTCAAAATTGATTTCAGGTTAAAAAAGCTACTTCTCAGGAGCAGAGTGTAAGCACGAAGATAGCTCTTTAAACGTCCGTTTCAAATAAAAAAAAAAAACATGAAAATGTATAATTGTTTCGGAATCGTAATACATAAGAATTACAATTCGGATGTGAAACTATTTTTTTTCAGGGACTAAAAAGATATTAGAGTTTTTTTGAAGTTAGCATATTGTAGATTTGAGTGGTAGAAACTATTAAAATTAGATTGTATCATGTCTGTGAGCTTTGTGTGTAGACACTTCAAAGCTGATATAAAAATGTTCAACTGAAAAGTGTTTGCTTCTTACACATTCCTCATTCACAGTTTTTCACCCCTCTGTGCACAGCTGCCAACATCACTTTTGATAACCCTTGTCACATGAGGATTAAGGGATGACCTACGAAAGCATTGGATTGATGATTTACAACGGGGACAAGTCAAGGGCTAAGAATTGCATTATCCTCTCCGTCTCTTCTGACTTCTGTTTGTTCGACTGTGCTGTGAGAAGATGTGACGTGAGCAAGAAGACACAAACACTATCAACATCAGATGTATGTGTGCCCCTCAGACTTTTAATCAGATTGTCCTGATGGAGAGTAGGAGCTACAAAGTCAGAATGATGGCACAGAGACACCAAGTTAGCCTAAATATGTTTGCAGCTTAGCATGGAGTCAGGGCTTTTAAAAAAAAAACAAATATATGCACAGTAATAATGACTGGCCCTAACTTTTAAGTTAAGTTAAACTAGTTAAAGTTAAAGTACCAATGATTGTCACACACACACAAGGTGTGGGGAAATGTGTCCTCTGCATATAACCCATCCCCTTGTTCACCCCCTGGGAGGTGAGGGGAGCAGTGAGCAGAAGCGGTGCCGCGCCCGGGAATCATTTTTGGTGATTTAACCCCCAATTCCAATCCTTGATGCTGAGTCCCAAGCAGGGAGGTAATGGGTCCCATTTTTATAGTCTTTGGTATGACTCGGCCTGGGTTTGAACTCATGACCTACCGATATCAGGGCGGACACTCTACCCACTAGGCCAGTGGTTTTCAACCTTTTTTCAGTGATGTACCCCTTGTGAACATTGTTTTTAATTGAAGTACCCCCATTTTTGGTTGAAAAAAAGAGATAAAGAAGTCAAATACAGCACTGTGTCATCAGTTTCTGATTCATTAAATTGTATAACAATGCAAAATATTGCTCATTTGTAGTGGTCTTTCTTGAACTATTTGGGGAAAAAAAGATATAAAAAAAACTTAAAACTTGTTGAAAACTAAACAAGTGATTCAATTATAATTAAAGATTTCTACACATAGAAGTAATCATCAACTTAAAGTACCTTCTTTGGGGATTGTAAAAGAGATCCATCTGGATTCATTAACTTAATTCTAAACATTTCTTCACAAAAAAATAAATCTTTAATATCAATATTTATGGAACATGTCCACAAAAAATCTAGCTGTCAACACTGAATATTGCATTGTGGCATTTCTTTTCACAGTTTATGAACTTACATTCATATTTTGTTGAAGTATTATTCAATAAATATATTTATAAAGGATTTTTGAATAGTTGCTATTTTTCAATAAATATATTTATAAAGGATTTTTTAATTGTTGCTATTTTTAGAATATTTTTCAAAAATCTCACGTACCCCTTGGCATACCTTCAAGTACCCCCAGGGGTACGCGTACCCCCATTTGAGAACCACTGCACTAGGCCACAGAGTAGGTTTTGTTAAAGTATGCTTTTTTAAGTGCTGAAATACATTTTAATCATACTTTGTGTCAGTAATATGAATTAAACCTTGGGGCCAGATTTTTCCACTACAGAGGAGCCTAGGGCCCACTCAAATATATACTCTGAATTAGAAGTATTATTCTTGATTTTAATCATGTTCAATAAATATATCTATTTATGTAACTCATCAGGCTCAGGTCAAGCTGATTAGAAAATAAACTAAAAAACCCAAACCAGTGAAGTTGGCACGTTGTGTAAATCGTAAATAAAAACAGAATACAATGATTTGCAAATCCTTTTTAACCTATATTCAATTTAATAGACTGCAAAGACAAGATACTTAACATTCAAACTCAAAAATGTTATTTTTTGCAAATATTAGCTTATTTGGAATATGAAGCGTGGAGCATGTTTAAAAAAAGCTGGCACAAGTGGCAAAAAAAATGAGAAAGTATAGGAATGCTCATCAAACACTTATTTGGAACATCCCTCAGGTGAACAGGCTAATTGGGAACAGGTGGATGCCATGATTGGGTATAAAAGCCGCTTCCATGAAATGCTCAGTCATTCACAAACAAGGATGGGGCGAGGGTCACCATGTTGTGAACAAATGCTTGAGCAAATTGTTGAACAGTTTAAGAACGACATTTCTCAACAAGCTATTGCAAGGAATTTAGGATTTCACCATCTACAGTCGTTAATGTCATCAAAAGGTTCAGAGAATCTGGAGAAATCACTGCACGTAAGCGATGATATTATGGACTTTCGATCCCTCAGGCGGAACTGCATCAAAAAGCGACATCAGTGTGTTAAGGATATCACCACATGGGCTCAGGAACACTTCAGAAAACCTCTGTCAGTAACTACAGTTCTTCGCTACATTAGTAAGTGCAAGTTAAAACTCTATTATGCAAAGCGAAAGCCATTTATCAACAACACCCAGAAACGCTGCGAGCTTCGCTGGGCCTGAGCTCCTCTAAGATGGACTGATGCGAAGTGGAAAAGTGTTCTGTGGTCTGACGAGTCCACATTTCAAATTGTGTTTGGAAACTCTGGGCGTCGTGTCCTCCGGAACAAAGAGGAAAAGAACCGTCCGGATTGTTGTAGGCAAAAAGTAGGCATCTGTGATGTTATGAGGGTGTATTAGTGCCCACGGCATGGGTAACTTACACATCTGTGAAGGCACCATTAATGCTGAAAGGTGCATACAGGTTTTGGAGCAACATATGTTGCCATCGAACCAATGTTATCATTGATGCACCTGCTTCTTTCAGCAAGACAGTGCCAAGCCACGTGTTACAACAGCGTGGCTTCATAGTAAAAGAGTGCGGGTACTAGACTGTAGTCCAGACCTGTCTCCCATTGAAAATGTGTGGCACAATTTGAAGCCTAAACTAAATTAAGGGAGACCCCGGACTGTTGAACAACTTAAGCTGTACATCAAGCAAGAATGGGACATAATTCCACCTTGAAAGTTTAAAAAATTAGTCTTCTCAGTTCCCAAATGTTTACTGAGTGTTGTTAAAAGGAAAGGCCATGTAACACAGTGGTAAAAATGCCCCTGTGCCAACTTTTTTTGGAATGTGTTGCTGCCATTAAATTCTAATTTAATGATTATTTGAAAAAAAAAAAAGGGGGAGTTTCTCAGTGTGAACATTAAATATATTGTCTTTGCAGTCAATTGAATATAATTTGAAAATGATTCGTAAATCATTTTATTCTGTTTTTATTTATGAATTATACAATGTGTCAACTTCACCGGTTTTGTGTTCTGTACTTGGAAGTTGGTCACCTACTAAAATGAACCTAAAATAGTTTATTTCATTTCACTTACATTACTTGAACTTAAACACGATTTAAACGCCACACAGCGATGGCTAAAGTGTCTCTGAACCCAGAACCATGGACCTGGGTGGCAGCCATGCTAACCAATCCTGACACCGTGCAGCCAACCAACAAGATGATATATTGAAGTCCTTGACAGGAGGTCAAGTCATCTGGGACATGCCTTGTTGAGAAAACATTGTCTTTGATAGAGCAGTTTTACTAGATCACATTAAATTGTTGTCCCTGGTTCTTTGTTTCTCGTACTTTAATAGACCAATCCTTTCCTTTTTCTTCCATCAAAAGTTTGAAAAAAGGGTCTTTTTCCATTTGGGTTGGCAGAGAGCAACTATTTTGGTCTGTCAGCCGTTTCATCACAGCTGAGGACTGACAGGACAAAGTAACGGTTTGATGTTTTGATCGTTGTACAGAGTATAGAGAACGATAATGAACATTTTGGGAAAAAGAAGCACAAAGATAAAGTACGTGGTCGTGGGAAGACAAGTAAGACTATCAGGTTTCCCCATGATTTATTTCACAGCTATTCTGCATTGATTTCATTGCCAACAAATTGATACAATAAGTTGAGGCACAATATGTGGACATTCTTCCTGGCATCGTTAAATTGCGAAGCCCATTTAATTTTGTACCAAAATGGTTTTCCAAAGAGACTTACAGTAGGATTTTTTTTCAAGAGCAGCAGATGGACATTCTTGCAGTTAGAACGCCATCATATTTGGCATATCTGGCATTGTTTTGCAGGAAAATACTTCACATTTTAAGTAGTTTTTTTGTGACCTCTAGACCAGTGTAATAATCAAACTATTTATATGCATAGTAGGGGTGTAACAGTACGTGTATTTGTATTGAACCGTTTCGGTACGGGGTTTCGGTTCGGTACGTGGTGTACCGAACGAGTTTCTAAGCTAAAGTCTTAACAAGCTGCTTTGTTTCTTCTGCCTCTGTCTCAGCACCCAGCATTGTCCCACCCACACAACCATCTGATTGGTTACATATTTAGCGGTAACAGCCAATCAACAGTGCGTATTCAGAGCGGTAACAGCCAATCAGCAGTGCGTATTCAGAGCGCATGTAGTAAATGCTTCAGCGTCGAGCAGATAGGTGTTTAGCAGGTGAGCATAAGGCAGCGTACTCTCCCCAAATGATAATAAACACCTCCCAGTCAACTACTACTAACATCACTATGAGCCCGTTGACCTTCTAGAAACTTAAACTGCAGCTCAGCTCACTCGCAGTTCTGGCTTGAGGTGAAGGCTAATTATCTTTTAGCGTAACGTTTGGTCATTTTACGGTGTGTGTGTGTGTGTGTGTGTGTGTGTGTTTTACGGTCATAAAAGCTTTGAATGGCAAGTTCCCTGCTATCACATGTTGATAAAAATATAACATTTACATAATAAAAATCAACTACAGGCTTACCAAATGCTGTGATAAATGAAGCATGATGAGTTGACTTGAAACTGTTTAATGTTGCTCTTTTTATATGTAGAAGAAAAGTTTTGTCATTTTATTTAATCTGAGCAACAATTTGAGGCAGTTTAATGTTGATTAACGTGAGCAGAATTATTATAGTGTTCCCAATGTTAAAAGGATAAAGCCATTGTTTACAAATTTGGAAAATAAATAACCAAAACATTTATATGTTGTTGTTTTCTCACTATACCGAAAATTAACCGAGCCGTGACCTTTAGACCGAGGTACGTACCAAACCGAAATGTTTGTGTACCGTTACACTCCTAATGCATAATCATTCATTTTCATTATCAACATTTGTTACCAGGTAAATACATCTCTTTTCAAAAAGAGTCTCAGTCAAGAGGCTAGTGATATTTTTATATTTTTAGCTAAAATACTTTTATCAGAGAAACAACGCTGCTGAAACCAAGTGTTTTGATGGCAGTAACAGTAAGAATGTGCTTGTCTGGAGTGGAGGCAACATGTCTGCGGAGTGGATGTACTTCAATATATACGAGAATGACTCACTGACAGCAGTCTGCAAAAAGTGGACATATCAAGAGGGAGCTCTTCTGCAAAGACATTCTACGCGTCAGGTTTAATCACCTGAAAGCCAGGCCTTTAGATCACTATTCTAGTTATGTGAACAACACCGCACAGAAAAGGAAAGTATCCCTCGGCAAGTCGACTGTCATCTCTGATGCCATTCAGTATTTATTGAGCCTCTACGTGTGGATGAAATACCATTGGAAAATGAATATTTTATTAATTTGGTTATTGTTTTATTCTTAGAAGGGTAAATATGAATTATGCAATTGCAAAGCTTTGATTGTAGTGAGGTTAGTACACAGTCATAGCCATAAATGCAAAAGTAATAAATGGCCAGGTAATTTATTTTGGTATTTTCATTTTCAGCTAAGGTTTCCTCATTTTTGATTGTCGCTTTTGATTAAGAATTTTAATTTCAGTTAGGGCTGGGCAATATGACCTTTTATTAATATCTCAATATTTTCAGGCCATGTCATAATACACGATATATATCTCGATATTTAGCCTTAGCCTTGAATGAACACTTGATGCATATAATCACAGCAGTATGATGATTCTATGTGTCTACATTAAAACATTCTTGTTCATACTGCATTAATAAAAGCTAATTTTAAATTTTAATGCAGAGAGGGAAATCACAACTAAGTCAATTTACCAAAACTGTATTTATTAAACAGTTATTAAGCAGCCGCACAAACATTCATGTCATTTCAAAACAGAAAGTGCAAGATTGTCAGAGACATTTTAAAACAAGCTATTAGTGCATGATGTCACGAAGATGACATATCAAAACAACACTAAATGAAAGTGCACTTTTTGTGCAGAACGCCACTACAATAGTTTAAAACAAATAAAGTGCACTTTTGTGCTTGATGTCACAAAAGATATTTCAATAACTGTCAAATAAAAATTAGCTGCATGACAGGAAATCAAATAATGTATATCCTTCGCTATGTGGTAGGTTCCTGCGGACGTTATCTCCTTTTGTTGTTGACTATTTTTTCCATACGGTGTTGATGTGGAAATGTTGGGTGGCACTGAACGGAGATGTTGACATGCAGAGTTTCAAGCACTTATCACGCTCTAGCGGGTGACTTTTCAAATGATGCTTACACATTAGCAGTGGGGCTATTTTTTGTAGCAACGCTTTTGCCCCACACTTGACATTTTACGGTTGTCTGTTCGACATATTTCCGCTTGAAGCCAAACCACCCCCAGACAATGGACCCCGTGCTGTTTTTGTTAGGAATTAATTCTTCCTTCATTTGTTACCAGATTATCACCTCCCTCTCGTATTAACACTCGCACCACAACTAACCTTACCCATGCCCCTAACTCTCTGCTCTGCGAGGGCTTATACGTATGTGACGTATGTAAGAAGGTGCGCTTGTTTTACGTCTCTGTGAGGAGAGACAAGAAAGAGTGAGAAAAGCCTGTCGTGTATATTCGAATATCACGATACAGTCATTTTCATATCGCACAGAGACAAACCCGCGATATATAGAGTATATTCGATATATCGCCCAGCCCTAATTTCAGTGCATTCCTATTTATTAAAATATATTGAATAACAATTTTGTTGGCCCCAGGAAAAAGCTGGCGTTCTTAGGTTGTCACTCAAAGCGGTTTTGTACACATGCCTGGACCTGGCTGGGGATGTGCGTCTTTTTCATGAAGTTCAAATCACATGCCTTAGTTACTAATGCCTGCGGTTGATATTTTGCCAATTTTTAAATTGGTAATAACATTTGTCACCAGCAAATTAATTTGTCGATACAAGGTGACATAGTTGCTGATGTTTTTTTCCGTGTTTTTCCGGACAGAAGCGAACAGCACGACTAATAAATGACTGCAGCCACTGCGACAACATCGCGGGTGAAACTCAACACGACAAACAAGCAAATAACTTACCCGGTTTGCAAAACTGAACTTGATTGTCTCAGTGGCCTTGTGGTTAGAGTGTCCGCCCTGACATCGGTAGGTTGTGAGTTCAAACCCTAGCCGAGTCATACCAAAGACTATAATAATGGGACCCATTGCCTCCCTGATTGGCACTCAGCATCAAGGGTTGGAATTGGGGGTTAAATCACCAAAATGATTCCCCAGCGTGGCCACCACTGCTGCTCACTGCTCCCCTCACCTCCCAGGGGGTGAACAAGGTTGATGGGTCAAATGCAGAGGAACATTTTCACCACACCTAGTGTGTGTGTGACAATCATTGATACTTTAATTTAAATTTTTCAAGCGTAGGCTAGTCGGACATCTGAATTGATTAACTTGTATCCCGACTTAAACAAGTTGAAAAACGTATTCGTGTGTTACCATTTAGTGGTCAATTGTACGGAATATGTACTGAACTGTGCAACCGACAAAGAAAAGTCTCAATCAATCAAAGGATACAGTCACCAGCTCTCTGTAAGATAGCTTGTAATCTAGCTATCTCACAACATAGCAACAGATGTGTGAAAGTAGCTTTAACTATCATTTTAGCCTAAGTCTGCCAGCTAAACTTTGTCTATACACCTTAAGCACATCATCATCATCATCACAATGTTCTTTTATTTTTGAAGAAGCTCGGGTAGATTTTGTGTTTTATTGTTATATTTGCTATTCAACTGTTCTTTGTTTACATATCAACACTTTATCGGTCATTGCTTTTATAGTTGTGGTCAAAAAGTTACATACAACTGTAACGAACATATCGTCATGGCTGTCTTGATTTTCCAACAATTTCTACAACTCTTATTTTTTCTGATAGAGTGATTGGAGCACATACTTGTTTGTAACAAAAAACATTCATGAAGTTTGGTTATTTTATTAATTTATTATCGGTCTACTGAAAATGTAATCAAATCTACTAGGTAAAAAGTATACATACAGCAATGTTGATATCTGGTTGTATGCAAGTTTCACTGCAATAAGGCGCCTTTGGAAGCAGTCCACAAGTTTCTGGCAAGCTTCTGGTTGAATTGTTGACCACTCCTCTTGACGAAATTGGTGCGGTTCAGCTAAATTGGTTGGTTTTCTGACATTGACTTGTCTCTTCAGCATTGTCCACACATTTAAATCAGGACTCTGGGGAAGGCCATTCTAAAACCTTAACCTGATTAAGACATTCCTTTACCGCTTTTGATGTGTGTTTGGCGTTATTGTCCTGTTAAAACACCCAACTGCGCCCAAGACCCAACCTCCGGGCTGATGGTTTTAGGTTGTCCTGAAGAAGTTGGAGGAAATCCTCCTTTTTCATTGTCCCATTTACTCACTGTAAAGCACCGGTTCCATTGGCAGCAAAACAGGCCAAGAGCATAATACTACCACCACCAGGCTTGATAGTGGTATTGGTGTTCCTGGGATTAATGGCCTCACCTTTTCTCCTCCAAACATATTGCTGGGTATTTGGGCCAAACAGCTCAATTTTTGTTTCATCTGACACCACATGGACAAAGATAAGACCTTCTGGATGAAAGTTCTGTGGTCAGATGCCCGTGGAACCTTCTTCCAGAAGGTCTTATCTTCGTAATTCTGGAGGAAAGTTATGTGGTCATCTTAATCTTGATGATCAACACGGTAGTTTTCCGTTGGTTAAAATCTTTAAATGTTGCCTTCGCCAATTTTTTCGTTTACCCGCCCTGCCCTACTTTTTACATAGCACATGGCTAAAAATATTTAAAGCCAATAGTTAAATTACGCTTCACATTGTGATTTTGTCGACTGTTCTAAAATTGTCGAGGACTATTCTAAAATAGTCGATGACTAGCCAAAATAGTAGTTAGTTGCAGTCCTAGTACAGAACAGTCGTCTCCTGAAGGCAAACAGAACATTTAAAAAACCCACTAACTATAAAAATATTGCAACTAATAGTGATTTGAGAAAATCAACCCATTTGAAAAGCTGTTTACATTCATGAAATTAGTTGTTAAAATGTTTTGGTTTGAACACATTAGAAGGAAGCAGCGCTCATTCTTCAGCCAGGTCCAGAACAAACACCCATTTTTCATGTCAGGTATTTCATTAGTGACGGATGCTACAGTATAACCTTGGGTATGTTTGATGAATGGACCCTATAGTTTTTTTTAGCTTTTGAGTCTCAATCATGAAGGGACAGTAACAATATGAACAGACAAACAGGACATTGTAAAATGATGTTATAGAATAATGTTTTCTTTTCAATGACAGTGTATGAAGGCAGATGTAGGAGAGTTGCCCTGACATCAAAATGAATGTATATGTCAATAGAGCTTGTTGGGTATTTTATGATCCATCCAAAATGTCATAGAATTATGAGACTGAAGGCAGTACGATATGAATATTAATAAGAATGTGAAAGGTTCATTGCTGTAGTTGTCTAGTCCGTTGCATTTTGACAGACAGAATTTTGATTTTATGAAAGAAGGGAGGTGAGTTACGAGACAATATATTCAAACGTTGTATTTCGTTATTTTGGCATGCGTTATGCCTCTCTGATTGACGGGTGAGTGGTGACTAGTCTTTGTCTCCGCATAGTTAGCTTTTCCACGATAATGTTACTTAAAGGCCTACTGAAATGAGATTTTCTTATTTAAACGGGAATAGCAGGTCCATTCAATGTGTCCTACTTGATCATTTCGCGATATTGCCATATTTTTGCTGGAAGGATTTAGTAGAGAACATCGACGATAAAGTTCCCAACTTTTGGTCGCTAATAGAAAAGCCCTGCCTTTACCGGAAGTATGTGCGAAAGACGTCACGAGTTGCAGGGCTCCACACATATTCACATTGTTTATAAAGGGAGCCACCAGCAGTAAGAGCAATTCAGACCGAGAAAGCGACAACTTCCCCATTAATTTGAGCGAGGATGAAAGATTCATGAATTAGGATATTGATAGCGAAGGACTAGAGAGAAAAAAAAAAAAACGACGGCTCCTGGCGGCGGCAGTGTGAGCGTTTCAGATGTAATTAGACACATTTACTAGGATAATTCTGGAAGATCCCTTATCTGCTTATTGTTTTAATAGTGTTTTAGTGAGATTTTAAAGATTGTAAAGACATACCTCGAGGTCGGATGGCTGCGGTGAACACGCAGTGTCTCAGAGAGAAGCCGAGGAGCCAAGCTCACAGCTGCCTTTTTTCACAGCTGCTGCAGGACGACGAATAATTCACTGATGTCTCCGGTAAGATATATATCACAATTTCCCCATCCAAAAACATGCTGGTTGACGTAGAGAAAACATGTTCGCTTGACCGCTCTGTGTTAAAGCTTCACAACAAACAAAGAAACACTGGCTGTGTCTCGGTGCTAAAGACAGCTGCAATCCACCGCTTTCCACCAACAGCATTGCTCTTTATAGTCTCCATTATTAAATGAACAAATTGCAAAAGATTCAGCAACACAAATGTCCAAAATATCGTGTAGTTATGCGATTAAAGCAGACTACTTTTAGCCGCTAGTGGTGCAGCGCTAATATTTCCTGACAGATCGTGACGTCACGTAAAGTAAAAAGGCCGTATTAGCATGTGTTGCAATGTTAATATTTCATCATTGATATATAAACTATCAGACTGCGTGGTTGGTAGTAGTGGGTTTCAGTAGGCCTTTAAAGTAAATACTTTATTTGCTGCCATGGAGGTGAGGATTACTTGAATGGAATCAACTTAGCACTTAGGACGCTTCGTTGCACTGACGACACCTTCGTTGCTGCCTGTTGCAGTTCGTTGCTCTCAATATTGCCGGACATTATCATTAAAGTCTCTTATCGTAGGCCTCATTTTTAGTGGTTCTGATGTACATCGTTCTATTGCACAGCCTTCCTGTAATGGCATGATATTCAAATTGCTACAGAGTTTATGAGGTCATTGTCAGTCTGGAATTTTAAGATCCTATTATTAAAGTTAAAGTTCCACTGACAGTCTCATACACACACTAGGTGTGGTAAATTTACCCTCTGCATTTGACCCATCCCCTTGTTCCACCCCTTGGGAGTTGAGGGGAGCAGTGAGCAGCAGCGATGGCCGCGCTCAGGAATTATTTTAGTGATTTAATCCCCAATTCCAATCCTTGATGCTTAGTGCCAAGCAGGGAGGTAATGTGTCCCATTTTTATAGTCTTTGGTATGACTCGGCCAGGGTTTTTACTCACACACTACCGATCGATCTCAGGGCGGACACTCTAACCACAAGCACACTGAGCAGGATTTTATTAAGAACCTGTGCATTCCTGTGCAGAATTTTTGTCCTCCCTGTGCTGGTGACTGGGATTTTTTCCCACATTCCCAAAATGTTCTGGTAATTTTGAGGCAGGTAATCTGATACGAATCATTTTAGATACATGTGCATGTCCTGCCGTACATATACACACCTCAATGACATTATCTGGACATGCTGAACACTGAGTACCTTAATGCAGTGTTTTTCAATCTTTTTTGAGCCAAGGCACATTTTTTTTATTGGAAAAATCAGGAGGCACACCACCTGCAGAAATCATAAAAAAATCAAACTCTGTAGACAATAAAAAGTTATCGCAATTATTGGATATGGATTTAAACCATAACCAAGCATGCATCAATCAATCAATCAATTAATGTTTATCTATATAGCCCTAAATCACAAATGTCTCAAAGGACTGTACAAACCATTACGACTACGACATCCTCGGAAGAACCCACATAAGGGCAAGGAAAACTCACACCCAGTGGGCAGGGAGAATTCACACCCAGTGGGACGCCAGTGACAATGCTGACTATGAGAAACCTTGGAGAGGACCTCAAATCTGGGCAACCCCACCCCTCTAGGGGACCGAAAGCAATGGATGTCGAGCGGGTCTAACATGATACTGTGAAAGTTCAATCCATAGTGGCTCCAACACAGCCGCGAGAGTTCAGTTCAAAGCGGATCCAAGACAGCAGCGGGAGTCCCGTCCACAGGAAACCATCCCAAGCGGAGGCGGATCAGCAGCAAAGAGATGTCCCCAACCGATACACAGGCGAGCGGTCCATCCTGGGTCCAGACGAGCGGTCCATCCTGGGTCTCGACTCTGGACAACCAGTACTTCATCCATGGTCATCGGGGAAATAGGAGAAAAAGAAAAGAAGCGGCAGATCAACTGGTCTAAAAAGGAGGTCTATTTAAAGGCTAGAGTACACAAATGAGTTTTAAGGTGAGACTTAAATGCTTCTACTGAGGTAGCATCTCGAACTGTTAACGGGATTGCATTCCAGAGTACTGGAGCCCGAACGGAAAACGCTCTATAGCCCGCAGACTTTTTTTGGGCTTTAGGAATCACTAATAAGCCGGAGTCTTTTGAACGCAGATTTCTTGCCGGGACATATGGTACAATACAATCGGCAAGATAGGCTGGAGCTAGACCGTGTAGTATTTTATACGTAAGTAGTAAAACCTTATATATAACTCTTGTCTCAAAGGTGTACTGTCACGACCTGTCACATCACGACGTGACTTATTTTGAGTTTTTTGCTGTTTTCCTGTGCGTGATGTTTTAGTTCTTGTCTTACACTCCTATTTTAGTGGCTTTTCCTGTTTTGTCGGTATTTTCCTGTTTCATGTCTTCCTTTGAGCGATATCTCCCGCATCTTCTTTGTTTTAGCAATCAAGAATATTTAAGTTTTTTTTATCCTTCTTTGTGTGGACATTGTTGATTTTAATCATGTATGGATGTACATTGTTGACGCCATCTCTGCTCCACACGCTGCAAGTCTTTGCGGTCGTCCAGCAGTATGTTTTTGTCTACTTTGTATCCAATTCAGTTTTAGTGTCGTTCTGCATAGTATTCCCTAAGCTTTAATGCCTTTTTTTTGTGGCACTCACCTTTTGTTTATTTTTGTTTAAGCATCAGACACCTTTTTAGCTGCACACTGCCTCCCACTGTGGTGTGCATATTGTGTTCACGACAAACCATCGTCGTCTCACACAACGTGTTTCCGACATCTACAAAGCAATTAGCATTAGCTACTGTTTGTACACGGTTACTCTGCCGAGATCTAGACAGCACCGACACTCAACAACAACACATTATTTGTCGATTATAATTACTAGTTCGCAAAAAAAATATTTTTCACCCAAATAGGTGAAATTACATCATGTCAGTTATGGTTGAAAAACACTGCCTTCATGGGAAAAAAGAACAACTGTGTTATAAGATGTGGTCAAATGTCACCCACCGTTTTTCAAACCCACACAGTCTGTTGTCAATTCCATCTTAAGTACCTACCTACCTACCTACCTCTTAAGTACCTGTCGGCCATCTTGCTGATCATAAACATTGATAGTCTTTAGGTTTTTCCAACTGCCCACACGGTAACATTTGTTACATTTTGCTGCCAGGTTGACAAAGTAAATGCATTCACAAGGGGTCATCTCAACAACAAGTCACATCCAGACGGTAGTGGGAGCTAGGTGAGAATGATTTGATACAGTGCCTCACCCACAAGTGGCACTGTAAGCACCATAGACAGCGAGGAGAAAGCCATGACACAAAAATAATAACAAAAAGACGAGCATAGCGGACGCACCAATTTTTTTTTTGTATGGACAGATGAGATTGACATGGACAGAGCCATCCATCCATCCATTTTCTACAGCTTGTCCCGTTCAGGGGGCGCGCTGGAGTCTATCTCAGCTGCATTCAGGCGAAAGGCGGCGTACACCCTGGACAAGTCACTACCTCATCGCAGGGCCAACACAGATAGACAGACAACATTCACACTCACATTCACACACTAGGGCCAATTTAGTGTTGTCAAAAAACCTATCCCCAGGTGCATGTCTATGGAAGTGGGAGGAAGCCGGAGTACCCGGAGGGAACCCACGCAGTCACGGGGGGAACATGCTAACTCCACACAGAAAGTTCCCGAGCCCGGGATTAAACCCAGGACCTTTGTATTGTGAAGCACACGCACTAACCCCTCTTCCACTGCGCTGCCCCAGACAGAACCACTTTAAATTCAAGTTAAATTCCCACCGATAGTCACACACACACTCGGTGTGGTGAAATGATCCTCTGCTTATGATCCATCCCCATGGTCAACCCCTGGGAGGTGAGGGGAGCAGTGAGCAGCAGCGGTGGCCACGCTCTGGAAACATTTTGGGGATTTAACCTCCAATTCCAACCCTTGATGCTGAGTGCCAATCAGGGAGGCAATGGGTCCCATTATTGTAGTCTTTGGTATGAACTCATGACCTTCCAGTATCAGCGCAGACACTCTAACCCAGGGGTAGGGAACCTATGGCTCTAGAGTTGGATGTGGCTCTTTTGATGACTGCATCTGGCTCTCAGATAAATCTTATCTGACGTTACTTAACACGATAAGTAATGAATAATTCTGCTGGTAATCACAGGGTTAAAAATAACGTTCAAAATATAAAACATTCTCATGCATTTTAATCCATCCTTCCGTTTCCTACCGCACCTGTTCAACAAGTATTGTATTAATTATTGGTTTGCTTAAAAATAACAATGTTATTAAAAGATGCGAGACTTAATATACTCTAAAAATGTTGGTCTTTCTTATAAATGTACGTATTTAGTTGTATTCAGTGTTAAAAAAAAAATATTATATGGCTCTCATGGAAATACTTATTTGGCTTTCATGGCTCTCTCAGCCAAAAAGGTTCCCGACCCCTGCTCTAACCACAAGGCCGCTGAGCAGGTCATTGTTAACTCCATGTGTCAATAGTGACATCACATAAGTCCATGGCTACACACATTTGGACACTTAGCTCAGGAATCCAAAGGTAAACATCGTAATTGTTGCATGGAAGAAAATAAGGAAGCCAGACTGAGTGTGGCGAAAAACGGGACTAAGTAGCTCTCTGATTAGTGCCCGGCAGCAGGTGAGCGGGCCGAGCACTAATCAGAGGCAGGTGAAACCACTCTGCACCTGTGGCAACCAAAACACAAACCCAGGGGTGCTCAAAACAGGAACTGAGGGAGTCAAAACTAAACTAAAGGGCAACGGACAGTCATTATGAATCAGAAAATATACACAGACAAGTCTTACACTTTTTTCAGTTGGGCCCAAAGAGTTGAACGCTGCTCCTGGGCAGATATCAGTGGGCCCACACTAGCCAAACATGCAGCAATGACTGGTCTAAAATGTGAACATTTCCCATCCTTCATGTTTTTTGTGTTTTCAAACAGCAGACTGACGATGCTTTGATATATTGTTGTTTCCACTTTAGTGTAATTGGATCCTATGTAATTGTAAATTGTTTAAGTGAATTTGACTTTACATAACATTGATAAGCATCCATTTCAGGTAGTTAATAATGCGAAATCCACCTTTTAAACCATGGCTTTTGTGGATGATTGCAGCCTGTCCTGCCATACAGAGGCAATTACCCTGTGAGACCAGGATGACTACAGGGTTTTAGGAAGATTAAAGACTGAAGGACAGTATGGAAGGCATCACATCATTCACCCTCATGCGGCAGACAGCATACTGGGTGAAGCTGCAGCTAATACCGCTAACATTGTCATTCCTCAAAGCTCTGTTGATTGGTGGCAGCGGGAGTTTTGGTCATGGTACTTCAAACCTAATACAGACAGGCTCAAGATAAGCTGCTGATTGTGCTGGGATTAGAGCACAGGACAAAGTGGTTTGCTTAAACACTTAAAACTAGATGCAGACAGACGATTTACTTCAGGTTGGAAGGAAATAACGATTTCATATTTTCATCGTTTCTGGTTGAGATGGGTGAACGGGACTCTCGCTGCTGTGTTGGATCCGCTTTGGACTGGACTCTCGCGACTGTGTTGGATCCATTATAGATTGAACTTTCACAGTATCATGTTAGACCCGCTAGACATCCATTGCTTTCCTCCTCTCCAAGGTTCTCATAGTCATCTTTGTCACCGACGTCCCACTGGGTCATTATTGTCACCGATGTCCCACTGGGTGTGAGTTTTCCTTGCCCTTATGTGGGCCTACCGAGGATGTCGTAGTGGTTTGTGCAGCCCTTTGAGACACTAGTAATTTAGGGCTATATAAGTAAACATTGATTGATTGATTGACTTGTACCAATGGAACAGACAAGTGGAAAAAGTGAAATGAGAGAAGTGTAAAGGAGTGCAAAAGAGGGTTAGGTTCAATCACATGACACCGGGTGTCCTCTGCTGATGTCATCGCTAAACAAGAGGTTAAAGTAAAATAGAGAAGGGGAGTAAATGCTGGGGTTGCTGTATCAAATGCTTCTGAAAGGTCAATAAATAGAGCTGCACAATATTTTTTGCAATCCAATGTTAAAAGTTTAAGTCCCAACGATTGTCACACACACACTAGGTGTGGTTAAATGTGTCCTCTGCATTTGACGCAACCCCCTGTTCACCTCCTGGGAGCAGTGAGCAGCAGCCGTGGCTGCGCTCGGGAATCATTTGTTGATTTAACATCCAATTCCAACCCTTGATGCTGAGTGCCAAGCAGGGAGGCAAAAGGTCCCATTTGTTTGTAGTCTTTGGTATGACTCACGACCTTCCAGTCTCAGGGCAGACACTCTAACAACAAGGCCACTGAGCTAGCCGCAATAATAATAATAATCATAATAGTAATAATGTCATTCAAAACTTAGATAGCAGAAGTCATTTTGCAATGTTTCTTTCTTAAACCTGATTGATGATACGAATGCATAGGAACGTAGGTGTCTAATAATGTTTTTAGTTCTTTCACTGACTACCTTTTTGGGAACTTTAGCTTGGACGTAGGGCTGGGCGATATGACCTTTTTTTAATATCTCGATTTTTTAGGCCATATCGCGATACACAATATATATCTCGATATTTTGCCTTGGCCTTGAATTAACACTTGATACATATAATCACAGCAGTACGATAATTCTATGTGTCTACATTAAAACATTCTTGTTCATACTGCATTAATATATGCTCATTTTAAACTTTCATGCACAGGAGGAAATCACAACGAAGTCAATTGACCAAGAGTTTATTTATTAAAGAGTTATTAAGCAATGGCACAAACGTTCATGTCATTTCCAAAACAGAAAGTGCAAGATTGTCAGAGACATTTTAAGTGTCAAATAAAAATGAGCTGCATAGGAAATCAAATAGTGTTCGTCCTTCACTATGTGGTAGGTTACTATGGACGTTATTAAATTATATTTTTTTCATACGGTGTTGATCTGAAAATGTTTGTCTCGGCTTTTCGTGGGAGTGGCACCGAACGGAGATGTTGACCTGCGGAAGCACTCATCCTCTAGCATGTGACCTTTCAAATGATGCTAAATATTAGCATTAATGCTACTTTTTATAGCAACGCTTTTGCCCCACACTTGACAAATTACGGTTGTCTGTTCGACATATACCCACTTGAAGCCAAACCACCGCCAGACGGTGGACCCCATGCTGTTTTAATTCTTCCTTCATTCACTCCTTCTTTCTCTCGTATTACCACTCGCACGGCTCCGCTAGCATCACAGCTAACGTTACCCATGCTGCTACCTCTCTGCTGGGCGAGGGCGTATACGTATGTGACGTGTGACTTGACAGTATGTGAGAAGGAGAGACAGGAAAGAGCGAAAAGGGCCTATAATGTATTGCCCGCAGCTAAAAGCAACTGCGTGAGAACGGACACTCGAATATCACGATACGCGATAAATCGTGTATATCGATATATCGTCCAGCCCTACTCGGACGCATAACTTGGAGATGGGTGTATAATTTATAACAGCTGTGGGATCTCCTCCTTTCAGCAAGCGTAGAACATAGGCTGATTTCCATGATAGGAATCACATTACTAGACAAGGAAAGATTACAAATATCCGTAAGAGGTTCTGCAATTAAATCAATGGCTGACTTAAAAAAAAATAAGGCCTTGAGTTTGTCTGGACCTGCAGATTCGCCAGGATCCACTTGTTTTAAGTGACCTCAAACACATCCAGAGGAGTAAAACTGAATTTATTAGCTATGTAACCCTTCTGAACATTCAGCTGATTTGGATGTGGAGCTAAGGAGTCGAATGAAGAACCAGAAGAAATAAGCTGTTTATTAAAACAATTAAGTATGGCTGATTCATCAGTTAGACTGCCTGGGTCTTTCACGATACAAGTTGACAGATTATTTGTGGTTTCACTTCCATAAACCCTTTTTATGACTTTCCAGAACTTACTGGGATCACTTTTGCCACTGGTGGTTTGCGCAAGATAAAACTCCAACTTTGTCTACTTGACAAGAGAAGTAAAGCGATTTCTGAGCTGCCCAAACACCATCCAGACAGCCTGGGATTTGGTATTTCGAGTTTTGGCCCAAGTAGCATCCCTTTCTCTTAGTAGACTGGACAGTTCAGGAAAGAACCAAGGATTATTTCTACCTTTCACTCTGAACTTTTGTACAGGAGCATGGTCGTTTATAATATTGATAAATGCATCATGATAATATTTCCAAGCCAACTTAACATCATCCATCCATTTTCTACCGCTTATTCCCTTTCGGGGTCGGGGGAGGCGCTGGCGCCTATCTCTGCTACAATCGGGCGGAAGGGAGGGTACACCCTGGACAAGTCGCTACCTCATCGCAGGGCCAACACAGATAGACAGATCACACTCACATTAAGAGCCTTAAATCATAATAAAAGAACATGCTTACAAAAATCCTTAAATCCTTTTAGAATAATTTGTGGCCTCACGTATTCTAGCTTAGCTTGCCTTACACAGTGGTGACAGAAATCATTTGCAAAAATACCAAAATCATAGTATTTATGTGGCGCATTTATTGATAAAAACATCGAGAAGAAAATATTTCTCTGGGCATTTAAGATTTGGACGGGTTTGGCCGCTGGTGAGCGCCTTAAGATTAAAAGAGTCACAATTTGTTTGAAAACCATCAGACAACAACCAGTCCAAATTCAGATCCCCAATAAGTAGAAACTAGCGATAACAGGGGACTGCCGATAAATGCTTTAAAATGTAATATGGGAAATTATCAGTCTCTGTTTCAAAAAGTTAAATTTGTGAATTTTTAAAACGCTGCTGTGTACACGGACGTTGGGAGAAGTACAGAGCGGCAATTAACCTTAAAGGCACTGCCTTTGTGTGCCGGCTCAATCACATTAGTATCTACGGCTTTTCACACACACAAGTGAATGCAAAGCATACTTGGTCAACACCCATACAGGTCACACTGAGGGTGGCCGTATAAACAACTTAAACACCGTTACAAATATGCGCCACACTGTGAACCCACACTGAACAAGAATGACAAACACATTTCGGTAGAGCATCCGCACCGTAACACAACATAAGTACAACAGGACAAATACCCAGAACTCCTTGCAGCACTAACTCTTCCCGGACGCTACAATAGACACCCCCTACGCCCCCTCACCTTAACCCCGCCCACCTCAACCTCCTCATGCTCTCTCAGGGAGAGCATGTCCCAAATTCCAAGCTGCTGTTTTGAGGCATGTTAAAAGAAAAAAAATGCACTTTTGGACATCAATAATAAATATGGCATGTTGGCATTTTTTCCCCCATAACTTGAGTTGATTTAGTCTGGAAAAACGTGTTACATTGTTTAATGCATCCAGCGGGGCATCACAACAAAATTAGTCATAATCATGTGTTAATTCCACAACTGTATATATTGGAATCGGTAGTTAAGAGTTGGACAATATCGGATATCAGCAAAAAAGCTATTATTGGACATCTCGAGTAAAACCTCATTAAAATTCAGGGTTTATAGCTGATTGTCCATTTACAGTACGGCCTCACAGTAGGGCCTACTGTGGGGGGAGGGGGTCTGTAACAACCAACATAAGTGATTAAACTGTCCCTGAGGCATTGTACTTTTTATTTGAATTATATTAGAGATTTTACATGCAGTCCGATATCATCCAATACTTGTTTTTTTTTATGTCGGATCGGGACATGTATGTTTTTTTTTTTTTTTTTTGTCCTGTCCAGCTTCTCAGGCAAATCATATAGTTGATGTAGATGCCCATATCG
The DNA here is from genome assembly GCF_033978795.1 of Nerophis ophidion. Taxonomy (NCBI): domain Eukaryota; kingdom Metazoa; phylum Chordata; class Actinopteri; order Syngnathiformes; family Syngnathidae; genus Nerophis; species Nerophis ophidion. The sequence continues at coordinate 38,453,420 of NC_084627.1, read as the reverse complement.
GCTGTTCAGATTTACTTTACAAAAGAGAAGTGTAAGATACTTCTCTTGTTGTCTTATTTGAATGTGACTTTATTAAATGTATTTACATTATCATTTGGTGCAGCCGGGCCGGAGCAGGAGGGGATAGAAAGAGAAAAAAAGGAAGACAGAGGGGGAAATTGTGGGGATAAGAGGGGGATTAGACAGAGAGACAAAAACAACAACAGCAAATACAACAAAAACAACAACAACAATAGAACAACATCAGCACATACATAATATGTACAAATATGATCGTAAAAGTGATAGCAAATAAGCAGTTAGTGAAATAAATAATATAGTAATGACTGAGCATTTTTACACTAAAACTGGAGCAATACAAATACCAATAGAAAAAGCGCTATTGATCATAAACAAAACCAATAGATTGCCTCTATTATCAACAATAAAGTTGTTCAAATGCAACGATACGTATACATAATGATATCTAGAAAGATAATAAAAAAATAAAAAAAATAAAAAAATAAATTAAAAATAAATTTAAAAAAAGAAGAAGGAATACCGAAAGATGAAAGGGAAGAGAGAGAGGCAACCTATATTAATCTTGTAGATTGTTATAGTAACAATGGTTTAAGCTCTGTCAATATGCCTTGTGTTACCCAGTTTACCCTAGGGCAACAACATTGATATATGTTTGATGAAACATGATTATGTGCATGAGTGTATGTACTTGTATATGGACAGAATGTGTATATGAATGTTTGTACAGTAAATGTATATGTACAGTATATGTATGTTTGTTTGTACAGTGAATGTATATGTACAGTATGTGTATGTTTGTACCGTGAATGTGCGCGTGGATGGACGGACTTGGAGTATGTAGATATGTAATGTATTTGTGTATGTATGTGGGAGCGTAGGTACCAATGTATGGATGTTTGTATGTATGAGTAATGGTGTGTGTTGTGTTAGTATATGTGTGTTTGTATGTTAAAAAAAAAAAAAAATATATATATATAGATATATATATATAATTGTCTTACTATTTTCATTGTTCTCATTGACTGGTACTGTCTTTGAATACAGCAAAACTTAAACTGTTTAATTTCATCCTTCTACAAATACACTGCAGCAATAAAGACAATAATAGTAATTGTTTTTTGGTTGATTTTTTTTTTTTTATATATTTGAAATGATACCCAAACCTAACGTTAGGCACCTGCTCAGTGGCCTAGTGCAGTGGTCCCCAACCACTGATTGGTACCGGGCCGCACAAGAAATTATATAAAAAAAATTAAATCAACATAAAAAACACAATATATACATTATATAGGAATATAGATCAATATAGTCTGCAGGGATACAGTCCGTAAGCAAACATGATTGTATTTCTTTATGAAAAAAAAAATCAATAAATAAAAAAAATACTCCCCCACCCCCGGTCCGTGGGACACATTTTCAAGCGTTGACCGGTCCGCAGCTACAAAAAAGGTTGGGTACCACTGGCCTAGTGCACCTGCTCGGAGGCCTAGTGGTGAGAGTGTCTGCCCTGCGATAAGTAGGTCGTGGCCGAGTCATACCAAAACTATATAAATGGGACCCATTACCTCCCTGCTTGGCACTCAGCATCAAGGGTTGGAATCGGGCGTTAAATCACCAAAAATGAGCCACCTCTGCTGCTCACTGCTCCCCTCACCTCCCGGGGGGTGAGTGAGATGAGTCAAATGCAGAGAATAATCTCATCCCACCTAGTGTGTGTGTGTGTGTGTGACAATCATTGATACTTTAACTTTTTTACTTTAGAGAATCAAAAAAGGCCCTCAAGGAAACCTACATCGATGAAAAGATAGCTTGCAGCATTAAGCAATCACTTTAAAACATGGTTGATGAATTACATTTTACCTTTACCACATTATTATGATCACAAAGTCAGAGCTGATACTTCCTGTCATACCTGTCTTCCAATCTTGACCTCTTTTCCACAGCAGAAGTACTTTACACCCACAGGTTCCAATATTCTCACATTAATAGCACGCTGTTACAAGTATGTGACTAAAAAAGACAAAAGTGGAGAGCTGAGTGCTAACAAGAGCATACACATTCTTAAATGGCGTGTGTGTGTGTTTGGTGTGTTTGTGAGTGGGCGTGCATTTGTGCAAAGCAGCTCAACAGACATAATAAAGTCAAGGAGAGCCAACAAAAAGTGTCTCGTTGCAACTTAACAACATGTCCGGGTCATTTAAACTTTCTTTTCCCCCCAGACTTGTCTCGCGCCTCCAGGCGAGTGTTTTTTAATCTTGCAGCTTTATACCTCGCTCCAAGTCCAACAGAAGCATCTCAGAAAATGTCACCACAGAAAAATCTATAAAAAAAAAGACTCGAAAATATTCTTGTCAAAATGTAGATTTGTCTTTTTTTATCAGTTCTTTTGATTGTTCCATCAAATAGGCTCAGGCTGATGGCAAGGGGCATTTTAAACAGAATGTAAGTAATATTCCTCCAGGATTTTGCACGCTCTTTTTGTGATTGTTAAAGGGGAACATTATCACCAAACCTATGCAAGCGTCAATATATACCTTGATGTTGCAGATAAAAGACCATGTATTTTTTTAACCGATTTCCGAACTCTAAATGGGTGAATTTTGGCAAATTAAACGCCTTTCTGTTTATTGGTCTTTTAGCGATGACGTCAGAACGTGACATCACCGAGGTAACACACCTGCCATAATCATTTCCACATTACAAACACCGGGTCTCAGCTCTGTTATTTTCCGTTTTTTCGACTATTTTTTGGAACCTTGGAGACATCATGCCAGTGTGTTGTCGGAGGGTGTAACAACACTAACAGGGAGGGATTCAAGTTGCACCACTGGCAAGAAATCTGCCGCCAGACCCCCATTGAATGTACCAAAGCGTCTTCACATTTGACCGGCGATACTAAGACAGACATGGCACAGAGATGTACGGATAACCTGCAGATGCATTTGCAACGATTAAGTCAACGAAATCACAAAGGTGAGTTTTGTTGATGTTGTTGACTTATGTGCTAATCAGACATATTTGGTCACGGCATGACTGCCAGCTAATCGATGCTAACATGCTATGCTAATCGATGCTAACATGCTATTTACGCTAGCTGTATGTACATTTGAAACTAGATACCCACATTTAATGAGAAACAAACACTTACCAATCGACGGATTTAAGTTGCTCCAGTGTCACAAGATGCGAAAGTCCTGGTCGTTTGGTCCGCACATTTTACCGGCGATGCTAATAAGGCAGCCATGCTATGGGCCACTTCATTAGGTACACCCACGCTATGGCCGAATAGCGTCAATAGCTATTCGCTCAATAGCTTCAATTTCTTCTTCAATTTTGTTTTCGCTATCTGCCTCCATGCTCCGACCATCTGTTTCAATACATGCGTAATCTGTTGAATCGCTTAAGCCGCTGAAATCCGAGTCTGAATCCGAGCTAATGTCGCTATATCTTGCTGTGGTAACAGCCATGTTGTTTGTATTGGCAGCCCTGTATGACGTCACAGGCAAATGGATAGTGGTTTCGAAGATAGCGAAAATAAGGCACTTTAAAGCTTTATTTAGGGATATTCCGGGACCGGTAAAACTTTGAAAAAAAATTCAAAAAATACAACCCGCCACTGGGAACTGATTTTTATTGTTTTTAACCCTTTTGAAATTGTGATAATGTTCCCTTATAATGCCTGAATTCGCAGCAACATTTTCAGGAAGTTGCGGCAAAAGTTGCTATGTCATGTGGCCTTTTTTGTTATAAAAACATTGAATCAACGTGGGATTTCATAAATGTGTTATCAATTAATGTTTTGAAGGCCTACTGAAACCCACTACTACCGACCACGCAGTCTGATAGTTTATGCATCAATGATGAAATCTTCATATTGCAACACATGCCAATACGGCCGGTTTAGTTTACTGAATTGCAATTTTAAATTTCCTGAGAAGTATCCTGTTGAAAACGTCGCAGAATGATGATGTCACCGGTTGTAGCGGACATGTTCTTCCAGCCCGATCCAAGCTACAAGTAGTCTGCTTTAATCGTATAATTGCTGAATCTTTTGCAATTTGTTCAATTAATAATGGAGACTACAAAGAAGAAAGCTGTGGGTGGAAAGCGGTGTATTGCGGTCGGCTGTAGCAAAACAAACACAGCCGGTGTTCCTTTGTTTACATTCCCTAAAGATGACGGTGAAGCTTCACTATGGAACAGAGCGGTCAAGCGAACATGGTTCTCTACCACGTGTCAACCGACAGGTTTCGGTGAGAACATTGTGGTAATAAGTCGGCTCTTACCGTAGACATGAGCGGAGCTCGTGTCGTTCCTCCTGTAGCTGTCAAAGAGGCAGCTGCGACTATTGGCTCCTCTGTGTCTTCCCTCAGAGACACTGGCGGTCACCACACCCCTCCGACTCTCAAGTATGACTATGTAATCTCACTAAAACACTAGTAACACAATAAGCAGATAAGCATTTTTCCAGAATTATCTTAGTAAATATGTCTAATAACATCTGAATGTTATTAGACAGGTTTCGGTGAGAAAATTGTGGTAATAAGTTGGCTCTTACCGTAGACATGAGCGGAGCTTGTGTCGTTCCTCCTGTAGCTGTCAAAGAGGCAGCTGCGACTATTGGCTCCTCCGTGGCTTCCCTCAGAGACACTGGCGGTCACCACACCCCTCCGACTCTCAGGTATGACTATGTAATCTCACTAAAACACTAGTAACAAAATTTGCAGATAAGCAATTTTCCAGAATTATCTTAGTAAATATGTCTAATAACATCTGAATCGCTCCCACTGCCCTCGTCTTTTTTTTTCTTCTAGTCCTTCACTCTCACTATCCTCATCCACAAATCTTTCATCTTCGCTCAAATTAATGGGGAAATTGTTGCTTTCTCGGTCCGAATCACTCTAGCCGCTGGTGGCCATGATTGTAAACAATGTGAGGATGTGAGGAGCTCTACAACCAGTGACGTCACGCGCACATCGTCTGCTACTCCCGGTACAGGCAAGGCTTTTTTTATTAGCGACCAAAAGTTGTGAACTTTATCGTCTATGTTCTCTACTAAAACCTTTCAGCAAAAATATGGCAATATCGCGAAATGATCAAGTACGACACATAGAATGGACCTGCTATCCCCGTTTAAATAAGATAATCTCATTTCAGTAGGCCTTTAAGTGTTCCTTGTAACCGTAACCTCAAAAAGTACAGGATTAAAAAAAAATAAATAGAAGGAAAACAAATACTTTAACGTTTAATACCACAGAGTAGGGTTGTACGGTATATTGCGGTCATATTTATAGACTTTTAGGTAACAAAACAATACACATTTTTTAGCAGGAATAGCACTAAAATAATTAAAATTATTTCTTATTCCCGTTACACTCGTGCTGCAACTGTTTCACCAAGTTAGCTTGCTAAACATCCTCTTTTGGATTATTTATTTCTCTATTTCAAATGATATCAACCTTTTTTTTCTTCTCTGCACTGTCCATCACACTCCCTTTCTTTCTTCCCAAGTTGGAAAAAACAAAGTTATGTCCGTCTCTAGCTATAAACCAATGCTGAGATCGAGTATTTTGGTTGGCTCTTACACATTTTACTTTGACATTCACTCTACCAACTTGCAGAGGCTCTTGACAATTAACTAGAGGTGGGTAGTAATGCACTACATGTACTCCGTTACATCTACTTGAGTACATTTTGGGATACATTGTACTTCAACAGTAGTTTTAATGCAACATACTATTACTTTTACTTGAGTATATTTATAGAGAAGAAACGCTACTTTTACTCCGCTCCATTTATCTACATTCGGCTCGCTACTCGCTACTGATTTTTATCGATCTGTTAATGCACGCTTTTTTTTGTTTCGTCAGACAGACCTTCAAAGTAGGATCCATCACATGGCTGCGTTTCACCAATCAAATGCAGTCGCAGGTGACGTTTGACTCCGTTTCACCAATCAAATGCAGTCGCTGCTGACGTTTGACTCCGTTTCACCAATCAAATGCAGTCGCTGGTGACGTTTGACTCCGTTTCACCAATCAAATGCAGTCGCTGGTGACGTTTGACTCCGTTTCACCAATCAAATGCAGTCGCTGGTGACGTTTGACTCCGTTTCACCAATCAAATGCAGTCGCTGGTGACGTTTGACTCCGTTTCACCAATCAAATGCAGTCGCTGGTGACGTTTGACTCCGTTTCACCAATCAAACAGAGCCAGGCGGTCCCATGATTAACTGCACACTTTAAAAAAAAAACAATTTTTTTATAAACCTTTATTTATTCATTTCAACATTTACAAACAGTTGAAAATAATAATTAAAGTAAGTACAAAAACCGAAAAAAAACCCAGTATAAAACCGTACAAAACAGCACCAGGGGGTTGTAATTTCAAAAGTAACTAAAATAGAATGCAAAAAAAATATATTTATAAAATAGGCTCACTCCTTATATTGCATATAATTGTATGTAATATTTCATTGTTTTAAAAAAAGCTTTTTTTGGGTGAACCCTGAGCCCCTGTCCTAGAACCCAAGGAGGTTATTGGCCTCTTAAGAACTCACTGTAGAGTTTGTACATCCATGTTTCTTCTAAACTAAACAAAGTTAACACTAATCAACATATTTATTATCATTTTATCCTAATGAGGATCGATTAGAGAACCGATAAGAACCAAATAATTAATCGGAATCAAAAATGGATTTGTTAAAAATATTAACAATTCAGGGCTTCACGGTGGTAGAGGGGTTAGTGCGTCTGCCTCACAATACGAAGTTCCTGCAGTCCTGGGTTCAAATCCAGGCTCGGGATCTTTCTGTGTGGAGTCTGCATGTTCTCCCCATGAATGCGTGGGTTCCCTCCGGGTACTCCGGCTTCCTCCCACTTCCAAAGACATGCACCTGGGGATAGGTTGATTGGCAACACTAAAAATTGGCCCTAGTGTGTGAATGTGAGTGTGAATGTTGTCTGTCTATCTGTGTTGGCCCTGCGATGAGGTAGCGACTTGTCCAGGGTGTACCCTGCCTTCCGCCCAATTGTAGCTGAGATAGGCGCCAGCGCCCCCCGCGACCCCGAAAGGGAATAAGCGGTAGAAAATGGATGGATGGATTAACAATTCAGAGGAATAATGTGCAAATCATATTTTAGAAGACTAATCCATGCCTGTGTCTTCAGCAGGTTGGACTACTGTAATAGCCTTCTCACTGGGCTCGTTAAAGCAGCTGCAGTGCATCCCGAATGCTGCTGCTCGAGCCCTGACTAGACCAGGAAATACGACCATATTACTCCCGTGCTTAGGGTCACTGCACTGGCTTCCTGGTGCTCAGCGAAAAGACTCTAAAACAGCTCCACTTGTGTACAAGTCTTTTCATGGTCTTGTGCCAAAGTACATCTCTGACATGTTAGAGCCATATGAACCATCAACCAGGCTCTAAAAACCTCAGGGAGTGGTCTCCTGCTGGTGCCGAGTCAGGACACAACATGGCAAGGCATACGTTTCAGTTTGATGCTCCTAAAATCTTCCAGAAATGGTAAGACGGGGCTCAATGTTGGTCACTTTCAAATCCAAGCTGAATACTCTTATTAACTACACTAACATTTTAATTGTGATTATTTTTATGTTAATTAAAAATGTTTTCCTTCTCGTAATTTTCTGTAAAGCGCTTTGAATTGTCTCGTGATGTAAGACAGTGGTTCTTAAATGGGGGTACGCGTACCCCTGGGGGTACTTGAAGGTATGCCAAGGGGTACGTGAGATTTTTTTTTTTAAATATTCTAGAAATAGCAACAATTCAAAAATCCTTTATAAAATATATATATTGAATAATACTTCAACAAAATATGAACGTAAGTTCATAAACTGTGAAAAGAAATGCAACAATGCAATCTTCAGTGTTGACAGCTAGATTTTTTTTCGTGGACATGTTCTATAAATCATGTTTATGTTTAAAATATAATTTTTTTGGTGAAGAAATGTTTAGAATTAAGTTGATAAGTCCAGATGGATCTCTATTACAATCCCCAAAGAGGGCACTAAACGGCGGTTTAGCTCGGTTGGTAGAGCGGCCGTGCCAGCAACTTGAGGGTTGCAGGTTCAATTCCCGCTTCCGCCATCTTAGTCCCTGCCGTTGTGTCCTTGGGCAAGACACTTTACCCACCTGCTCCCAGTGCCACCCACACTGGTTTAAATGTAACTTAGATATTGGGTTTCACAATGTAAAGCGCTTTGAGTCACTAGAGAAAAAGCGCTATATAAATATAATTCACTTCACTTCACTTTAAGTTGATGATTACTTCTATGTGTAGAAATCTTTATTTATAATTGAATCACTTGTTTAGTTTTCAACAAGTTTTAAGTTTTTTTTATATCTTTTTTTCCCCCAAATAGTTCAATAAAGACCACTACAAATGAGCAATATATTGCACTGTTATACAATTTAATGAATCAGAAACTATTTTACTTATTTATCACTTCACTTCACTTCACTCTTTTTTTCCAACCAAAAATGCTTTGCTCTGATTAGGGGGTACTTGAATTAAAAAAAATGTTCACAGGGGGTACATCACTGAAAAAAGGTTGAGAACCACTGCTTTAAGGCATTGTCAAACGCCGAATTGAAGCGATCAGCCATGTGAGCGTCTGGTTTTCAAATGTATTTATGCAACACACCATGCATACTCACACTTTTGGAGCTATAATTTTTTAACACTTTGCAATTTTATTGCCATTCATTTCTCATCATGTTTCCTTCTTCCGCAATAAGAATGATGTGGGAGTGTAATGCATAGAGAGGCAGATATGTGGGCATATTTAGATTTTTTTCGATATTTGTAATCCATCTATCCATCAATTTTCTACGGCATATTCCTTTTTGGGTTTGCGGGGGGCGCTGGTGCCTATCTCAGCTACAATCGGGTGGAATGCGGGGTACACCCTAGACAAGTCGCCACTTCATCGCAGGGCCAACACAGACAGACAACATTCACACAATGGGGCCAATTTAGTGTTGCCAATCAACCTATCCCCAAGTGAATGTTTTTGGCGGTGGGAGAAAGCCGGAGTACCCGGAGGGAACACACGCAGTCACGGGGAGGACATGCAAACTCCACACAGAAAGATCCCGAGCCCGAGATTGAACCCAGGATATTTGTAATAATATAATAAATAATAAATACATAATATTTTTATTTAACACTTTGTTTTGGATGGAATATTTAGATTTAGGTATAGATTTTAGGGCGGTATTGCTAGGTTGATACAGCGACCTTGCCAGCAACTTGAGGGTTCCAGGTTCGAGCCCTGCTTCCGCCCCTCTAGTCACTGCCGTTGTGTCCTTGGGCAAGACACTTTACCCACCTGCTCCCATCCCAGTGCCACCAACACTGCTTTAAATGTAACTTAGATTATTGGGTTTCTCTATGTAAAAGCGCTTTGAGTCACTAGAGAAAAGCGCTATATAAATATAATTCGCTTCACTTCACATTTAACATATAGATGTAGCTTTAGATTTAACATTTACATGTAGGTTTAGATTTAACATTTAGATTTAGATTTAATAGTAATATTTAAGATTTACATATAGATTTAACATTTAGATTTAGATTGAACAATTAGCTATATCCATCCATCCATCCATTTTCTACCGCTTATTCCCTTTCGGGGTCGCACCTGGGGATAGGTTGATTGGCAACACTAAATTGGCCCTAATGTGTGAATGTGAGTGTGAATGTTGTCTGTCTATCTGTGTTGGCCCTGCGATGAGGTGGCGACTTGTCCAGGGTGTACCCCGCCTTCCGCCCGATTGTAGCTGAGGTAGGCGCCAGCGCCCCCCGCGACCCCGAATTAGCTATAGTCGAAATTTAATTCAAACTTACATATGATAATGAACTACATGTGATAAAACTGTATTAAGTGTGAGAAAAGTGAACTAAATGTGAGAAATGTATGTGCTAAAAAAGTTTGACTGAATTTTTACATAATTATGAAAAGAAATTACATTTATGTTTACAAAACTTTTTTTGAATTAACTACAGTAGTGTTTAAAAAGTACATCTACCCAAGGTCTTCCTCACAATCTCCCTCATAATACATTTGTTAAATTGTAACTTTGGTAAATTATTTACAGTTGATGTACAAATTAATCTACATTATAATAAGAAAACGATAATTTCTAATGAAAAAGTAGAAGTGGAATAATCAAGCACACTCCATCTGGACTGACTCACCTCCACAGACAAAAGAACGCATGGACTTGGAGTACGTCATCTACTTAGCTTTTATTATTGCTGAAACTCTGACACAAAAAGGCCCACAGAAAATGGTAATAGGTTCAGACAAGCCTTGGCAATACACTTTTTAGTTCCTACCTTTTTTTTTTCTTCCAACTTCCTGTTGATACCGATAACTTCCTGCTCTTCAAGACTGATTAGAACAGGGGTGTCAAACTCAAATACAGAGTGGGCCAAAATTTGAAACTGAACAGAGCTGCGGGCCAAGGTTGAACAAATGAACCTTTTAATAGAGACCCAAACAAGTTTTGCATTGAATATTGAACAAGCAAAGCTTATATAACTTTATAGTGACAAGCAAAATTGAGTTTCAAATTATAATTATAATAATTAAAAAATCTCAATGGCATATCAAATAAATTTTTTAAAAAATTGGGGGTGGTCAACCTTTGGTGGTAGTGGGGGTGTATATTGTAGCGTCCCGGAAGAGTTAGTGCTGCAAGGGTTTCTAGGTATTTCTTCTGTTGTGTTTATGTTCTGTTACGGTGCGGATGTTCTCCCGAAATGTGTTTGTCATTCTTGTTTGGTGTGGGTTCACAGTGTGGCGCATATTTGTAACAATGTTAATGTTGTTTATACGGCCACCCTCAGTGTGACCTGTATGGCTGTTGAGCAAGTATGCCTTGCATTCACTTGTGTGTGTTAAAGCCGCATGTATAATGTGACTGTGCTGGCACGTTGTTTGTATGGCGGAAAAGCGGACGTGACGGCAGGCTGTAGAGGACTAAAGGCATTGCCTTAAAGGCACGTCCCCCAATATTGTTGTCCGGGTGAACTATAACTCCTCCCACTGGATCTTTCCTAGTTACCGATCAACCTGCCTGGGATTTGAACCCAGTCCTCTTTAAATGGGAGATAGCTGTTTTTGACTAGTAAAACATTTAAAAACACAACAACTAACTTCTAAAACATTAAAAATGACTCTAAAACACCTGAAATGACTCCTAAGAGATGCACAGTGACATCTAAAACATAAATTACTCCTAAAACACGTAACAAGACCCCTAAAACACATAATAGGACTCCTAAAACACGTAAAAAACCCTCCTGAAACTAATTAAAAACAGAATGAGATGTTTGCATATTTTGCGAGCACATACACCTGGTGGCCTTGTAGGTGAACGTAAAAGTGAATGGAAGACCTGAAGGATAAAATAATTTACAGGTCTTCTTAAAGGAAGATTTCGGGCCTCAATGACATATTTAATTGAGAACCTGTCTCAGTAAACTGTGATATAAAAGCTTAACTCCACCAGCTGAAGCTTTCCTAGTTACTTGATCGATCCAACTGGGATTTGAACCCAGTCCCTTTTGATTGGGAGCGGGCTGTTTAACCATTTTCGGGAGCGGCACTGAACTTCGGGAGTCTCCCGGGAAAATCGTGAGGGTTGAGAAGTACGAGTATCAGCGGTGAATGCGGTGTTACAGAGGCACCGCCGCTGAAATATACCGGTGGGCCAGCTCTAATCTTAATTATATATTACCTCAAGGGCCAAATGAAATTACAGGGCGGGCCAAATTTGGCCCGCGGGCCAGAGTTTGACACCCATGGATTAGCTAACCAAAAACGTATGTGTCCTTGTTTTTAATGTAGATTTGACTGCAATTCCTGCATACTTGGTAGGTAATAAAGAGTCAAACAAACGTGGATTTGAAAACTAGAGATTTGTTCGAACCATCCATCCATCCATCCATTTTTTACCACTTGTCCCTAGTGTGGGAATGTGAGTGTGAATGTTGTCTGTCTATCTGTGTTGTTCGAACCAAATATCACTTTATGCTATGGTAGAGCTGACATAACACCGTTAAATGAGGGAGGCATAAGTCTTGATTTTAATTTATTAGTGTACGCAGCTCAGAAGTACAAACCGTGGCTCTGGGTGGTCTGCTGGCGTACGGGGTCTTTTGTATCTCTGATATTGGCTGTTCAGTTTTATCTTGCACTGGGGAAAGCAATCAAATGTGTGCTGGTGCATTTCCGTCTCGCCTTGGCGTCCATGATTCACAGTTTAGCCTGCTTGGACATACCTAGGTTTTGGAACTCAAATGAAGGAGAGCGGCTGCTTGTCTCCCTTGCAAAGCCCACCTGAGCATGAAACCCGTGCAGCCGACGCAAGCAAAGCCATTGCCATTGCTGGGTTTCGCCAGTATCTTGGCATCTTCATAGACTTTCAATGCGAGCTGTATTTCAGGGTGGTTTGTGAGGTTTGATGTGTTGAAACAAGGTGTCTTTTTTTTTCCCCTTGCAAAAAACATTTGGTGCGGGTGGCATGCAGGATGTCTTTGTTTTGATGAGTAAAGAATATCTCACATGACGGACACCACGTGTGAGGTCACTGTGAGTTACACAGAGGTTACAGTAGAAGCATTTAAGTCTCACCTTAAAACTCATTTGTATACTCTAGCCTTTAAATAGACTCCCTTTTTAGACCAGTTTGTATACCCTAGCCTTTAAATAGACTCCCTTTTTAGACCAGTTGATCTGCCGTTTCTTTTCTTTTTCTTCTATGTCCCACTCTCCCTTGTGGAGGGGGTCCGGTCCGATCCGGTGGCCATGTACTACTTGCCTGTGTATCGGCTGGGGACATCTCTGCGCTGCTGATCCGCCTCCGCTTGGGATGGTTTCCTGCTGGCTCCGCTATGAACGGGACTCTCGCTGCTGTGTTGGATCCGCTTTGGACTGGACTCTCGCGACTGTGTTGGATCCATTATGGATTGAACTTTCACAGTATCATGTTAGACCCGCTCGACATCCATTGCTTTCCTCCTCTCCAAGGTTCTCATAGTCATCATTGTCACCGACGTCCCACTGGGTCATCATTGTCACCGATGTCCCACTGGGTGTGAGTTTTCCTTGCCCTTATGTGGGCCTACCGAGGATGTCGTAGTGGTTTGTGCAGCCCTTTGGGACACTAGTGATTTAGGGCTATATAAGTAAACATTGATTGATTGATTGATACACTGTGAGGTCCGGGAGCTTGGGGCAGGTATGTCATGAGCCGTTGTCCGATCATGTTCTGTTTAGTTTTGGACTTTTTTAGTTGCCATGGGTGCAAATTAGTTTCACCTGCCTCTGACTAGGGTTGGGTATCGAGTATCGATTGGAACCGGGACTAACTTTCCGATTCTCCCGGAAAAATTTCGATTCCTAGTTTCGATACCCAGTCCGCCGACCCGGAAGAAAAAGCCGCTGAACACCAACGAAGACGCGCCCACCGCCGGAAGTGTTAGCATAGCCAGATCTATGTAGCCGAGCAAGTCAGTCAAGCAAGTCGACGGTCGAAAGTGTGGCTTTATTTTACTAAAAAAAAAATGAAATATCGGCGAAATGTAACACATGCAGCAGGACTGTTTCGGGCTTAGGAGGGTGCACGTCGAACATGATGAAGCACCTCCGAGTTCATGGAGTACAAATAAATGCGTGTCCCGTCTTCGACAGGAGACACTATCTGTCCAGAACGCTTACACATCCTGCCTGAGAAGGCGGATATGGTCATTTTCCTAAACAAGAACTGTCTCTGATTTTATACTGTACCTGCTGCTCATCTGGACTGGGTTTTGCAAGTTGTTTCTCATTGTTTATTTGCTTTTCTGCACCAGGTTAGAACCTGCAGCATCATACACTTATGTGTAAATGTGTTTTCATGAGGTTTCCTGCAGCATCATACACTTATGTGTAAATGTGTTTTCATGAGGTTTTCAAAAATATAGCTCTCTTGATGAAAGTGTACCCCTGTGAAAATGTATTCATAATTTATAATATTTATATTCAAGTTCATAGATTTGATATTTATATTCTAGTTGGGGCGGCATAGCTCGGTTGGTAGAGCGGCCGTGCCAGCAACTTGAGGGTTGCAGGTTCGATTCCCGCTTTCGCCATCCTAGTCACTGCCGTTGTGTCCTTGGGCACGGCACTTTACCCACTTGCTCCCAGTGCCACCCACACTGGTTTAAATGTAACTTAGATATTGGGTTTCACTATGTAAAGTGCTTTCAGTCACTAGAGAAAAGCGCTATATAAATATAATTCACTTCACTTCACTAGTTGAAAACAGCCCTGTGAGGAATTTATAGTAAAGTTCATAAAAAGTTAATAGAATTAAAATTGATGGAGAATGTCAGACTATTTCGTTCAGAAAGACTGTAGTTTAGCTAGTTCATTTAAAATATCCCAAACCTTTTTTTTGACCGTGCCTTTTTTTTTTTAAAAGAAAGAATCGGAATCGAGAATCGTCAGGAATCGGAATCGAAACAAAGAATCAGAATCGGAATCGTTCAAATTCAAACGATACCCAACCCTACCTCTGACTAGTGTTAGGGACGCTAACCTGCACCCAGGGCTGGCTTCATTCCGTCACGTCGGGGTCGCATTTTACTGCGTGGTCTTTCCCCCAGGATGCAGACGGATGTAGTTGCCATGGGTGCACATTAGTTTCACCTGCCTCTGATTAGTGTTTGGGCCGCTCACCTCATCCCGGCGCTGGCTTCATTCTGTCACGTCGGGGTCGCATTCTACTTCGTGGTCGTTCTCCCAGGATGCTGACGGAAAACTTCGGATGAGGCGTGCAGGTAGGATGTGATTTAATGTCCAGGAATAAACCAACGTAACTGTTTGCTCTATGCAACAGGAATTAACCAACGTCGGGAATAAACCAACGGAACTGTTGCATACAGGAATAAACCAATGGAACTGTTCCAATATATAGTAAAGTTCATAAAAAGTTAATAGAATTAAATTGATGGAGGATGTCAGACTATTTCATTCAGAAAGACTGTAGGTTAGCTAGCTCATTTAAGATATCCATATTTTTTTTTTGATCTTGCCTTTTTTTTTTTTTAAAAGAAAAAAATCGGAATCGAGAATCGTTCGAATTCAAACGATACCCAACCCTACCTCTGACTAGTGTTAGGGACGCTCACCTGCACCCGGGGCTGGCTTCATTCCGTCACGTCGGGGTCGCATTTTACTGCGTGGTCTTTCCCCCAGGATGCAGACGGATTTAGTTGCCATGGGTGCACATTAGTTTCACCTGCCTCTGACTAGTGTTAGGGACGCTCACCTGCACCCAGGGCTGGCTTCATTCCATCACGTCGGGGTCACATTTTACTTAGTGGTCGTTCTCCCAGGATGCAGACAGAAAACTTCGGATGAGGCGTGCTGGTAGGATGTGATTTAATGTCCAGGAATAAACCAACGTAACTGTTTGCTCTATGCAACAGGAATTAACCAACGTCGGGAATAAACCAGCGAAACTGTTGCATACAGGAATAAACCAAAGGAACTGTTCCAATATATAGTAAAGTTCATAAAAAGTTAATAGAGTTAAATTGATGGAGAATGTCAGACTATTTCATTCAGAAAGACTGTAGGTTCGCTAGCTCATTAAAGATATCCACATTTTTTTTTCGACCTTGCCTTTTTTTTTTTTAAAAGAAAAAATCGGAATCGAGAATTGTTCGAATTCAAACGATACCCGACCCTACCTCTGACTAGTGTTAGGGACGCTCACCTGCACCCGGGGCTGGCTTCATTCCGTCACGTCGGGGTCGCATTTTACTGCATGGTCTTTCCCCCAGGATGCAGACGGATTTAGTTGCCATGGGTGCACATTAGTTTCACCTGCCTCTGATTAGTGTTTGGGCCGCTCACCTCATCCCGGCGCTGGCCTCATTCTGTCACGTCGGGGTCGCATTTTATTTTGTGGTTTTTCTCCTAGGATGCAGACGGAAAACTTCGGATGAGGCGTGCTGGTAGGATGTGATTTAATGTCCAGGAATAAACCAACGTCACTGTTTGCTCTATGCAACTGGAATTAACCAACGTCGGGAATAAACCAACGAAACTGTTGCATACAGGAATAAACCAATGGAACTGTTCCATACAGGAATAAACCAACAGAACTGTTGCATACAGCAAACGGTTTCGTTGGTTTATTGCTGTTTCCTGGCTTAAGATTCCTGTGCTAAATTTTGCCTTAGCTCCCTGTGCGATCGGCACACATCCCTTTTGTTTGTTTTCTGTATGTTTATATTTCATCAAATGATTTGTGGACATTAAATCATATCCTACCTGCACGCTTCATCTGGAGTTTTCCGTCTGCATCCTGGGAGAACGACCACGCAGTAAAATGCGACCCTGTTTGGGAGCTGGTGAGCGGCCCAGACACCAATCAGAGGCAGGTGAAGCTAATTTGCACCCATGGCAACTAAAACAAACTTAGGAGTGCACAAAAACAGGAACTGAGGGAGTCCAAAACTAAACAGAAAATGATGATAAGTTCTGCTTGAACAACCACATTTTGAGCAGTGCAGCCTTACTTCTGAGAGCTTTCTATAAAGTTTGGATGCTTTTTTTTGGCATAGAAAATTATATATAGAATTAAGAAAAAGCCTGTTTGCCTGTCAAGTGCTTGAGTTTGTGCATCCACGAGGAGTTTGCACCTGCACTTGACATCACGTACAACAAAAGGTATCAAAACGCGTTACCATTTCATTTTTTGTGAATGGGTACCCTGTAGTACTGACATAGTTTAGTCAGTGTCTGTAAAAGTAAATAATTTGATACCCTTCTTTTTTCTGAAGAAAACAAGCCACTGGTTCAAGAGTCTCAAAGAATAGAATAGGAGACTGTATTTCTCCAACAATGCAGCAATTATGTGGTTGGGGTGCTGATTATATATACAGTAACACAATTAAAATGTAATAACAAAAACAATGACACTAAACATTTTCTCCTATGGACATATGTACAGACTAAATGATTACATTATCCATCCATTTTGTACCACTTGTCCATTTCGAGGACAGACAACATTCACACACTTCTGTAGGACCGATTTAGTGTTGCCAATCAACCTATCCCTCGGTGCATGTCTTTGGAGGTGGGAGGAAGCCGGAAGCAACCCACGCAGTCATGGGAAGAACATACAAACTCCACGCAGAAAGATCCCGAGCCCAGGATTGAACCCAGGACATTCGTATTGTGAGGCATATACACTAACCCCTATTCCACCGTGCAGCCCATGATTACATTATAATGATAAAAGGAGCTATGAGTTAGAGCAAATCTCAACATGGTTTCCTAACAAGAGCGCTCCCAAAACACAGAAATATTTACCCAGAAGAAACAGCTTGTGTTGCAATGAAAAATAATGGATCAGTTGGAGCAAAATGGAATTGTAACTAGGCTCGCATTGAACCCTTTCATGTGCCAAGGCGGCCAATGTTAGAACCAGAGGAGTTAGATAAAAGCAACATGTGGCTACCTTCCTTCCATCCAAGGTGAAAGTAGATTTGAAAAACATCAAAGCATGCCTGCCTGAATCGCGCAGGTCATTATAATAAAGTGTTCTTATGGAAAATACAAAACAGTGTCGTTGAAGCAGGAACAAAACAAAGCAGAAAGGAAAAAATAAACACATTGTGCATCTGCATACTTGCCAACCTTGAGACTTCCGAATTCGGGAGATTGGGGGGGGGGGGCTGATGTGTGGGGCAGGGTTAAGGGGAAGGAGTATGTTTACAGCGAGAATTCACTGAAGAAAAAAAAAAAAATATATATATATATATATATATATATATATATATATATATATACATATATATATATATATATATATATATATATATATATATATATATATATATATATATATGTATGTATATATGTATGTATAAAAGAAAAGTGAATTCTAGTTTTATATATATATATATATAATTATGTCACGATCCGCGACTCGGATCGTTTATGGTTTTGCCTTTTGATGTGTTTTTCATCATGTTTGTTTCTGGACTCTGCCGATCCTTGTGTTTGAGCGCTTCCTCGTTTGTTTTAGTCACCATGGCAACGTAATGTGCTCCTCCTTACGGGCTCCTGTCACACACCTGTTTCTGATTATTATTTGTGTATTTAAGCCCACCGGATTCCTTAGTTCGTCCTCGGTCCATAGTTTGCTTTACACAACAAGTCACGGTTAGTATCCTGTCTTAGAGTTTTTGTGCTAAGTTCCGCCTTAGCTTCCCGTACGCTGGGCACGTCTTTTGTTTTGTACTTTATTTAGTCTCCTGCTAAGTTTTAGTTTTAGCTTCTCGTGCGTAGGCACGCGCTTTATTTTGTCATTTTGTGTCAGTGTTCTGTTGTTTTATTAAAAATCAAGTTCTTACCTGCACTCCTGCCTGACTGGTTGTGTGCATCCATGAGGTGGCAACCCCGTGCAGCAAGTGCGCCGTGTACGCGTGACAATATATATATATGTATATATATATATAAAATAAATACTTCAATTTCAGTGTTCATTTATTTACACATATACACACACATACCACTCCTCTACTCATTGTTGTATTTTGAAAGTGCAATGCTTTACAG
Organism: Nerophis ophidion; assembly: GCF_033978795.1. Lineage (NCBI taxonomy): Eukaryota > Metazoa > Chordata > Actinopteri > Syngnathiformes > Syngnathidae > Nerophis > Nerophis ophidion. Next base: position 38,434,748 of record NC_084627.1, on the reverse strand, counting down.
CCAGTAGCAAAGCCTTTGAATGAGCATAGGTATGGGTAGCATCTGCGAAATGTAATTTGCAGGAAAGGTGTGAGTTTAGGGTTGAATTGTCCATCCTTGTTCTATTCTCTGTCACTATCTTTCTAACCATACTCAACACCCTCTCTGATGACTTGCAAGCGCACTTCTTCTTACTCGTCGCCGTCATGATTGTCTCTTCTTCGTTCTTTTGCTTCGTCTTCTTCTTTTTGTGTGTGCAGTTGTGCACCTTCCAAAAGCCGTAGATGTTATATAACGTGACTGGGCCGGCACATCCCAATGACACTGCAAACTTGTATTCTTGGGGATCTCCATCAATTTAGTGAAAATGCATTTCTTTCAATATGCATAATAACAAAAAGGGTAATATTAAAAAAATAGATAGATGTTGATAGTCCAACACAATCTGACTGGTATACACAAGCTGTGGAGAGGATATCAGTAGAAAAAACTTCATTTAGTTGAGATAATAACGAATCATATATTGTAATATGGGATCCATTATTTAAATTAGTTTTAACTATGAAATGAACCAAAAATGTGACTGATTTTTATCTTTCTAAAAATATTGGACAAAGTGTGTTGTCAAGCTTAGGAGATGCGATGCATGTGAAAGCCACTGTGACACTATTCATTTTTATTTTATTTTTTATAAATGTCTAATAAAATGTCAATGAGGGATTTTTTAATCACTACCATGTTGAAATTGTTACTGGTATTGATACTGTTAATCCATCCATTTTCTTCCGTTTATTCCCTTTTGGGGGCGCTGGCGCCTATCTCAGCTACAATCGGGCGGAAGGCGGGGTACACTCTGGACAAGTCGCCACCTCATCGCAGGGCCAACACAGATAGACAGACAACATTCACACTCACATTCACACACTAGGGCCAATTTAGTGTTGCCAATCAACCTATCCCCAGGTGCATGTCTTTGGAAGTGGGAGGAAGCCGGAGTACCCGGAGGGAACCCACACATTCACGAGGAGAACATGCAAACTCCACACAGAAATATCCCGAGCCTGGGATTGAACCCAGGACCTTCGTATTGTGAGGCAGACGCACTAACCCCTCTTCCACCGTGAAGCCCGATACTGTTAATATTTTATATAATATATGTTGATAATATTGTATTTTGTTTCACTAGTTTTGGATTGTTCTGTGTCATGTTTGTGTGTCCTCTCAATAGCTGTGTTTATTGTTGCTGTTCTGAGTGTTGTTGGCTTGGGTTTGGTTTTGGAATTGGATTGCATTGTTATGGTATAGCTGTGAATTGTTTTGTTGGATTGAATACATTTTAAAAAATTCAAACAAAAATAGTAACAATTGTGAAAGACTTTTAGTGATGAGGTACAGATTCTTAAGACATTGCATGTCCATAGTGGAATAATGCTCTTGCATGTATAACAGCGTACACATGTATTGATCGGAGGCTTGTTTTTGATCAGTACAGTGAGTCACATGTTATATTTTTTTAGTGATCTTGCCGTCTGTGCGCCATCTCACTAAACGCATCAACGACAAGTAGGCCAGGCTTGCAGGCCACAGTCAGTCGATGGAGTCAATAGCTGCAGTAGGGCACAACATCCCCTCCACAATAACCGCCTCGTGTTGGGCCATTAGGATCCACCAGCACAGCGAGCAATGGATTGGGACGCGGCAACATGGTCCATAAAATCATCATCCCTTTACTTCAACTGGGGGGGGGGGATCATCAATACTGACAATAGCACACACGGTCACACAGAGGACCATAACACGGAAAGGACACCTTCAAATATAACAGGGTGTGTAAATAGACCAGCCAAGCTTGTACACTTCATTATTTTTCCTTATGAATCAGCATTAGCTACACCGATCTCGGCATTAAAATAATCTGCACGATTTTCTAATTAGGAAAAAAGGGCTTCATTTCTGGTTATCTTAGTTTTTGTAGCTATACCAGTGTTTACTCAATGATCTTTTAGCTCGGTTTGTCGTATCAACTTGCTTTAGTTTTGAGCAATTTCCAAAACCGTTAAATGAGTTTACTGTGCCTGTGTTTAAAGGGGAACATTATCACCAGACCTATGTAAGCGTCAATATATACCTTGATGGTGCAGAAAAAAGACCATATATTTTTTTAAACCGATTTCCGAACTCTAAATGGGTGAATTTTGGCGAGTTAAACGCCTTTCTGTTTATCGCTCTGGAGGCGATGACGTCAGAATGTGACGTCGCCGAGGTAATACAGCCGCCATTTTCATTTTCAACACATTGTAAACATTGGGTCTCAGCTCTGTTATTTTCCGTTTTTTCGACTATTTTTTGGAACCTTGGAGACATCATGCCTCGTCGGTGTGTTGTCGGAGGGTGTAACAACACTAACAGGGAGGGATTCAAGTTGCACCACTGGCCCGAAGATGCGAAAGTGTCTGCCGCCAGACCCCCATTGAATGTGCCAGAGTAACTCCACATTTTACCGGCGATGACAGACATGGCACAGAGATGTACGGATAACCTGCAGATGCATTTGCAACGATAAAGTCAACGAAATCACAAAGGTGAGTTTTGTTGATGTTGACTTATGTGCTAATCAGACATATTTGGTTGCGGAGTGACTGCCAGCTAATCGATGCTAACATGCTACGTTAATCGACTCTAACATGCTATTTACCGGCGGTGCTAAAGAGACATGGCACAGAAATGTATGGATAACCTGCAGATGCATTTGCAACGATAAAGTCACAGTAATCACAAAGGTGAGTTTTGTTGATGTTGACTGCCAGCTAATCGATGCTAACATGCTACGCTAATCGATGCTAACATGCTACGCTAATCAATGCTAACATGCTACTTACCGGCGGTGCTAAAGCAGAAATGGCACAGAGATGTATGGATAACCTGCAGATGCATTTGCAACTATATTACGTTTCCTTCCACCCACATTTAATGAGAAAAAAACACATACCAATCGACGGATTTAAGTTGCTCCAGTGTCACGAGATGTGAAAGTCCTGATCGTTGGGTCCGCACATTTTACCGGTGATGCTAACGCAGCTATTCAACCATGCTATGGCTATGAATAGCGTCAATAGCTATTTGCTCAATAGCTTCAGTTTCTTCTTCAATACTTTCATACTCCAACCATCCGTTTCAATACATGCATAGTCTGTTGAATCGCTTAAGCCGCTGAAATCCGAGTCTGAATCCGAGCTAATGTCGCTATATCTTGCTGTGCTATTTGCCGTTGTTTGTTTACATTGGCAGCACTTTATGACGTCACAGGGAAATGGATAGTCGCATCGCAAATAGCAAAAATCAAGCACTTTAAAGCTTTTTTTTAGGGATATTCGGAGACCGGTAAAATTTTGAAAAAAACTGCAAAAAATACAACAAGCCACTGGGAACTGATGTTTTTAATTGTTTTAACCCTTTTGAAATTGTGATAATGTTCCCCTTTAAAGGCCTACTGAAATGAGATTTTCTAATTTAAACGGGGATAGCAGGTCCATTCTATGTGTCATACTTGATCATTTCGCGATATTGCCATATTTTTGCTGAAAGGATTTAGTAGAGAACATCGACGATAAAGTTCGCAACTTTTGGTCACTAATAAAAAAGTCTTGCCTGTACTGGAAGTAGCAGACGATGTGCGCTTGACGTCACTTGTTGTAGAGCTCCTCACATCCTCACATTGGTTATAATGTGAGCCTCCAGCAGCAAGAGCTATTCGGACCGAGAAAGCGACAATTTCCCCATTAATTTGAGCGAGGATGAAAGATTCATGGATGAAAAAATGTAGATTGACGGACTAGAAAAAAAAAAGGCGATTGCATTGGGAGTGATTCAGATGTTCTTAGACACATTTGCTAGGATAATTCTGGGAAATCCCTTATCTTTATATAGTGTTGCTAGTGTTTTAGTGAGTTAAATAATACCTGTTGGTCGGAGGGGTGTGTCCAGAGTCTCTGAGAGAAGTCACGGCAGCTGCAGCACGACAGAAGCTTCGCTGATCTCCGGTAAGAGGCGACTTAATTCCACAATTTTCTCACCGAAAACTGCCGGTCGACATGTAGTCGGGATCCATGTTCGCTTGACCGCTCTGATCCATAGTAAACAAGGGAAACACCGTGTGTTTGTGTGGCTAAAGGCTAAAAGCTTCCCACCTCCACCTTTCTACTTTGACTTCTCCATTATTCATTGAACAAATTGCAAAAGATTAAGCAACAAAGATGTCCAAAATACGGTGTAATTATGCGATGAAAAGAGACCACTTTTAGCCGTGTGTGGTGCTGGGCTAAAATGTCCCCTCCAACCAATAACGTCACAAACACGCGTCATCATTCCGCAACGTTTTCAACAGGAAACTCCACGGGAAATTTAAAATTGGAAATTAGTAAACTAAACCGGCCGTATTGGCATGTGTTGTTAAAGGGGAACATTATCACATTTTAAGAAGTTTTAAAACCAATTAAAATCAGTTCCCAGTGTCTTATTTTATTTTTCGAAGTTATTTTCTAAATTTTATTTCACCCGGAAAATCCCTAAAAAAAGCTTTAAAGTGCTTGATCTTCGCTATTTGCGATGCCACTGTCCATTTCTCTGTGACGTCACATAGCGATTCCAATACAAACAATGGCGAATAGCACAGCAAGATATAGCGACATTAGCTCGGATTCAGACTCGGATTTCAGCGGATTAAGCGATTCAACAGATTACGCATGTATTTAAACGGATGGTTGGAGTATGGAGGCAGATAGCGAAAACGAAATTGAAGAAGAAACTGAAGCTATTGAGCAAATAGCTATTGACGCTATTCAGCCCTGCATATGTGTCTTAGCATCGCCGGTAAAATGTGCGGACCAACCGATCAGGACTTTCGCATTGACACTGGATCAACTTAAATTCGTCGATTGGTAAGTGTTTCGCATTAAATGTGGGTGGAAGGAAACGCTGGATGCTAATACAACTAGAAATGTACATACAGGTAGCATAAATAGCATGTTGGCATCGATTAGCTGGCAGTCATGCCGCGACCAAATATGTCTGATTAGCACATAAGTCAATAACATCAACAAAACTCACCTTAGTGAGTTCGTTGACTTTATCGTTGGGAATGCACCTGCTTTGAGTGTCGCAGGGTATCCAGACATTCTTGTCATCTCTGTCGTAGCATCGTCGGTAAAAACCAAACGAGGGACTTTCGCATCTCTTGACACTGGAGCAACTTAAATCCGTCGATTGGTATTTGTTTGTTTGGCATTAAATGTGGATGGAGGGAAAGGCCAGATGTAAATATAGCTACAAATGAGGTATAATGCTGCAATATGTACACACAGCTAGCCTAAATAGCATGTTAGATTCGATTAGCATGCCGTGCTAATTGATGCACATTCTAGGTAAATCAACTTGAATCCGTCCCTGATCGTGTTGTTACACCCTCCGACAACACACCGACGAGGCATGATGCCTCCAAGGTACCGGCAAACAGTCGAAAAAACGGAAAATAACAGAGCTGATTTGACTCGATGCGTGTGATGTGATAGGGAAAAATGGCGTTGATGAGCGATAAACAGAAAGGCGTTTAATTCGCCAAAATTCACCCATTTAGTGTTGGGAAATCGGTTAAAAAAATATATGGTCTTTTTTCTGCAACATCCAGGTTTATATTGACGCTTACATAGGTCTGGTGATAATGTTCCCCTTTAAGATTTCATCATTGATATATAAACTATCAGACTGCGTGGTCGGTAGTAGTGGGTTTCAGTACGCCTTTAAATGTAGAGTCCATAAATGTATAGAAAAGTTAGAGTGCTTGATTTTTGTTTAAAAGTGTGCACTAGAGTATTCGTATAGCAAGGTGATACTGATGAATCATATTCGGTACTATACAGCCTCCTAAAACGACCCAGGTCAACCACCCCCCCGTCACCCGTCGTCACCACTTTGTGTCATTGCTGGTTTACGAGCAGACAAGCATGTTCAGCAGCGCACAATCACAGAGTACTTACAAGCAGAGACAGAAAAGGGAGAACTTTGCCTTCAAAACTGTTGATAAAGGTGAAGTTATAACACTGAAACACCAAAGAGGTGCTTTAAGACATGGCTAGCTCGCTAGCAGCTAAAGTCCATCCGCAGTCTGCAGTGTTGTAGCTACTTCTAGATCACTAATCCTTGCCTCCATGAAGACAAAGTAAGTTTCTTACAAGTATCATCCCTGCAGTCTAGGAATAGGTAAACATGACCACGACCACGACCCATCAGGAGCAAGGGCGGAGTCTTGCTCAAGGACACAATGGACATGACTAGGATGGTGGAAGCTGGGGATCAAACCTTGAACCCTCGAGTTCCTGGCACACCGCTCTATCCTCTAAGCCAAACCATCCATTAGATAACAGTAGTGTAATGTAAAAAGATAACAGTGGTGTGTATGGTGTGTTGCTTTAGTCAGGAAATAGTCGGGGTTTCATGTCTGCATTTGTTGGGACATTTCTCAGTTACCGTAGCTATCTGCCATTCTTGTTTTGCCAACAGATGATGCAACAGATGAGGTCTGTTCATTCTATTTCACGTTCTTAAATGCAAATCAAAAAACAAATTTCTGACAATTTTTTTCTATTTTGTTTTCTGACCAAACCCCGCCCCTCCCAAACCCGCCCACCTCAACCGACGCACAGAGGGGGGGGGGGGGGGGCGGGGGGGATTGGTGGTAACGGGGGTGTATGATGTAGCCCAAAAGAGTTAGGAATGCATGGGATTCTGGGTATTTGTTCTGTTGTGTTTATGTTGTGTTACAGTGCGGATGTTTTCCCGAAATGTGTTTGTCATTCTTGTTTGGTGTGGATTCACAGTGTGGCGCATATTAGTAAGAGTTTTAAAGTTGTTTGAACGGGCACCCTCAGTGTGACCTGTATGGCTGTTGAACAAGTATGCCTTGCAGTCACTCACGGATGTCCGGAGAAGCCACATACAACATGTGACTGGGCTGGCAACCAGGTTGTAGAGGGCGCTAAAGGCAGTGCCATCATGGCACGCCCTTATTATTGTTGTTGGGGGGGATTCGAGAGAATAGTTGCTCTGCAATTCGGGAGTCTCCCGGAGAAATTGGGAGGGTTGGCAAGTGCGATGCTGTCACGCGGCATTCATATAAAACTCCCGGGTGCCACTAACATTAAATTTTCATATTAAAGTGCGGGCCGCTTGTCTGAGACCCCTGGTCTATATATAGCACAAAGCAAAAAAAAAATAAAATCTGTATGCAGTGTTATTTCCTTATAAATTTCAAAAAGTTCTGTGGCTCCCATTGATATATTTATTTTGTGAAACGGGTCAAAAGGGCTCTTTGAGTGGTAAAGGTTGCCGACCCCTCATCTAGAATAAACTTACAGGGAGCAAAGAAGCGAGGATACAGCAGACCATTCGATGATATAAACAAAGGGACACACAGGACGTTAATAATACCAGTATCACTAATACTTTCAATCAATCAATCAATGTTTACTTATATAGCCCTAAATCACTAGTGTCTCAAAGGGCTGCACAAACCACTACGACATCCTCGGTAGGCCCACATAAGGGCAGGGAAAACTCACACCCAGTGGGACGTCGGTGACAATGATGACTATGAGAACCATGGAGAGGAGGAAAGCAATGGATGTCGAGCGGGTCTAACATGATACTGTGAAAGTTCAATCCATAGTGGATCCAACACAGTCGCGAGAGTCCAGTCCAAAGCGGATCCAACACAGCAGCGAGAGTCCCGTTCACAGCGGAGCCAGCAGGAAAACATCCCAAGCGGAGGCGGATCAGCAGCGCAGAGATGTCCCCAGCCGATACACAGGCGAGCAGTACATGGCCACCGGATCGGACCGGACCCCCTCCACAAGGGAGAGTGGGACATAGGAGAAAAAGAAAAGAAACGGCAGATCAACTGGTCTAAAAAGGGAGTCTATTTAAAGGCTAGAGTATACAAATGAGTTTTAAGGTGAGACTTAAATGCTTCTACTGAGGTAGCATCTCGAACTGTTACCGGGAGGACATTCCAGAGTACTGGAGCCCGAAATGAAAACGCTCTATAGCCCGCAGACTTTTTTTGGGCTTTGGGAATCACTAATAAGCCGGAGTCCTTTGAACGCAGATTTCTTGCCGGGACATATGGTACAATACAATCTGCAAGATAGGATGGAGCTAGACCGTGTAGTATTTTATACGTAAGTAGTAAAACCTTAAAGTCACATCTTAAGTGCACAGGAAGCCAGTGCAGGTGAGCCAGTACAGGCGTAATGTGATCAAACTTTCTTGTTCTTGTCAAAAGTCTAGCAGCCGCATTTTGTACCAACTGTAATCTTTTAATGCTAGACATGGGGAGACCCGAAAATAATACGTTACAGTAATCGAGACGAGACGTAACAAACGCATGGATAATGATCTCAGCGTCTTTAGTGGACAGAATGGAGCGAATTTTAGCGATACTACGGAGAGGAAAGAAGGCCGTTTTAGTAACGCTTTTAATGTGTGCCTCAAAGGAGAGAGTTGGGTCGAAGATAATACCCAGATTCTTTACCGTGTCGCCTTGTTTAATTGTTTGGTTGTCAAATGTTAGAGTTGTATCATTAAATAGAGGTCGGTGTCTAGCAGGACCAATAATCAGCATTTCCGTTTTTTTGGCGTTGAGTTGCAAAAAGTTAGCGGACATCCATTGTTTAATTTCATTAAGACACGCTTCCAGCTGACTACAATCCGGCGTGTTGGTCAGCTTTAGGGGCATGTAGAGTTGGGTGTCATCAGCATAACAGTGAAAGCTAATACCGTATTTGCATATGATGTCACCTAGCGGCAGCATGTAGATGCTGAAGAGTGCAGGGCCAAGGACCGAACCCTGGGGAACTCCAAACGTTCCCTTAACGTAGTCCGAGGTCACATTGTTATGGGAGACGCACTGCATCCTATCAGTAAGATAAGAGTTAAACCAAGACAGGGCTAAGTCTGACATACCAATTCGTGTTTTGATACGTTCTAATAAAATATTATGATCGACGGTATCGAAAGCAGCGCTAAGATCGAGGAGCAGCAAGATAGATGACGCATCAGAATCCATCGTTAGCAATAGATCATTAGTCATTTTTGCGAGGGCTGTCTCCGTGGAGTGATTTGCCCTGAAACCGGATTGAAAGGTTTCACATAGATTGTTAGACGCTAAGTGTTCATTTAACTGCTCCGCAACAATTTTTTCGAGGATTTTTGAAATAAAGGGAAGGTGAGACACTTTGTTACTATACAAGTCACGACATGTAAATGGGGTATTGTCGGTGGTTTTCGAATAGGTATTTATTGGATTTTATGGGCGAAATAGTGGATCTTTTATTGGCTCCTCTGTAAGCTGACTTTTATTTACGTTTATTTAATATTCAGAATGGGCTTCACGGTGGCAGAGGGGTTAGTGCGTCTGCCTCACAATACGAAGGTCCTGCAGTCTTGGGTTCAATCCCAGGCTCGGGATCTTTCTGTGTGGAGTTTGCATGTTCTCCCCGTGAATGTGTGGGTTCCCTCCGGGTACTCCGGCTTCCTCCCACTTCCAAAGACATGCACCTGAGGATAGGTTGATTGGCAACACTAAATTGGCCCTAGTGTGTGAATGTTGTCCGTCTATCTGTGTTGGCCCTGCGATGAGGTGGCGACTTGTCTAGGGTGTACCCCGCATTCCACCCGATTGTAGCTGAGATAGGCGCCAGCGCCCCCCGCGACTCCAAAAGGGAATAAGCGGTAGAAAATGGATGGATGGATAATATTCAGAATGCATTTTAAAAAACCCATCTGCCATGTTATTCATGGTTGTGAATGATAGGCAAACAAAAAAAAAGTGCAGTTTCCCTTTAAATATACAAAGTGTGCTGTTCTTAAACCAATGTTTTTCTTTTTTAGTATCGATACATTTTCGTTTAAAACTGATAGACTTAAATTGATATCTTCAGGAAGACAAACTTGCCTAGCACAAGTCCAGGTAGTTGAATATAAGGAATATAAATTGATATATCAGAATCGGTAATAGTCTGTGCCAATAAGTTGAACGTGCTAGCCTTTGGGTTTTGTTGAATCCCATAAAGTGATTGTGCTATAAGTATTGTACTTTTTACACATTAGCTGTTTGATTGTAACATGCTTCCTAATTATAGTTTTGATTATCAAATTTGGAGGTGTTGAAATCGCTAATTATCGAGCTAGCACATTTTGAAAAGTGGTGCCTTACCTTTGGGCGCTTTCTATCAGGCATCCTTGCTTTGTTGGCATGGAAAATTGCAACATCATCTAGAGGCTGGACGTTACGAATACGCCTGTTTGCCGGTCGAGTGCTTGACCGTCTGCAACCGAAAGTGATTTCCTGTTTTGCAAATGTGTTAAAATATGGTATGGTTTGATTTTACGAGAAACTTTACTTGATAGTTTGATGGAATTTATTCTTTGATGTGGCAAAGAGCCACAAATAAATTAATGTATGGCAACCAATGTTTACTGTGTCATAAGGTAACTATAAATAAATAAACACTACTGACATTGTAGATGATCAAAATCATACAATTAGTAACAATTGTAACAAAAGTTTAATAACAAATAATCCATTGTTTATTTCCCCATCCATCCATTTTCTACCGCTTATTCCCTTTCGGGGTCGCGGGGGGCGCTGGCGCCTATCTCAGCTTCAATCGGGCGGAAGGCGGGGTACACCCTGGACAAGTCGCCATTTCATCGCAGGGCCAACACAGATAGACAGACAACATTCACATTCACATTCACACACTAGGGCCAATTTAGTGTTGCCAATCAACCTATCCCCCCATTGTTTATTTAAAATGCAAAAATAATATACATTTTCCCTTAACGAGAGTCTCAAATCGTTTTGCTACAGTTAATAATAGTTGTGCATTAATAAACTATCAAAATTTGAAACAACGTAATCCAACTGCTTGAGCAAATAGTCAAACAGTTTAAGACCAAAGTGCAATTTCAAGAAATTTAGGGATTTCAACATCTATGGTCCATAATATCAAAAGGTTCAGACAATCTGGAAAAATCACTCCACGTAAGAGGCATGGCCAGAATCCAACATTGAATGACCATGACCTTGGATCCCTCAGACTGTATCAAAAACCGACATCAATCTCTAAAGGATATCACCACATGGGCTCAGGAACACTTCAGAAAACCACTGTCACTAATTACAGTTGGTCGCTACATCTGTAAGTGCAAGTTAAAGCTCTATTATTCAAAGCAAAAGCCATTTATCAACAACATCCAGAAACGCCGCCGGCTTCTCTGGGCCCGAGATCATCTAAGATGGACTGATGCAAAGTGGAAAAGTGTTCTGTGGTCTGAGAAGTCCACATTTCAATTTTCTAGGGGAAATATTCGACATTGTGTCATCCGGACCAAAGGGGAAACGGACCATCCAGACTGTTATCGATGCAAAGTTGAAAAGCCAGCATCTGTGATGGTATGGGGGTGCATTAGTGCCCAAGGCATGGGTAACTTACACATCTGTGAAGGCACCATTAATGCTGAAAGGTACATACAGGTTTTGGAACAACATATGCTACCATCTTTTTAATGGACGCCCCTGCTTATTTCAGCAAGACAATGCCAAGCCACATTAAGCTCGTGTTACAACAGCGTGGCTTCGTAAAAAAAAAATGTGGGTACTTTCCTGGCCCGCCTGCAGTCCAGAACTGTCTCCCATGGAAAATGTGTGGCGCATTATGAAGCGTAAAATACGACAGCGGAGACCGCGGACTGTTGAACGACTGAAGTTCTACATAAAACAAGAATGGGAAAGAATTCCACTTTCAAAGCTTCAACAATTAGTTTCCTCAGTTCCCAAACGTTTGAGTGTTGTTAAAAGAAAAGGTGATGTAACACAGCGGTGAACATGCCCTTTCCCAACTACTTTGGCACGTGTTGCAGCCATGAAATTCTAAGTTAATTATTATTTGCAAAAAAAAAGAAGAATTATATGAGTTTGAACATCAAATATCTTGGTTTTGTAGTGCATTCAACTGAATATGGGTTGAAAAGGATTTTCAACTCATTGTACTCCGTTTATATTTACATCTAACACAATTTCCCAACTCATATGGAAACGGGGTTTGTGAAATCAGTTCTAATGGTTTCTTAAAAGTTTATACAATAACAGCTCCTTTGCTAAGCCTTGTGTTTGTAGTCTGTTGTTGCCCAAAGTTGACTGTTGTGAATTTGTGTCCGTAGGTTGTAAACATGCGTTGTTTTTTCTTGCTGCTCTTGCATGATTCTGCACCGGTTGCAGCCTGTCTGCGGAAATAGTCTGGCACTCCCTCTCCCAGCGCCCCCAAATCAGTGCAAGACACTTAGCTGGCTACTGATGTATAACACAGCCTCGCTGATAGTTGTTTCCCCCTGAACTGAGCCACATGTGTGGAGCACAATAGGTAACATTGTACTGGTCTTTGTGGATAAAATATAAAAAAGACAGTAGCGGCCACTCTCCCCTGTGGAGGGGGTCTGGTCCGATGATCTTGTAGTGGTTTGTGTTGTGGTTTGTGCAGCCCTTTGAGACACTAGGGATTTAGGGCAATATAAATGAACATTGATTGATTGATTGACTCTGAAAGCACTTGAAAAATGATGTTCTTTGGCATATCAATAAGTCCTGACTTCATTATTTCAATATTGCATTGTTTATTATGTGTAACTTCGCCAAGGCTGGCACGTTTCAGAATCAGTCCATGTCTCTTGATCCATGTCGTCATTGTACATAATCCGTCTGTACTAGGGGTGTAACGGTACACAAACATTTCGGTTGGGTACGTACCTCGGTTTAGAGGTCACTGTTCGGTTCACTTTCGGTACAGTAAGAAAACAACAAAATATTAATTTTTTGGTTATTTAGTTACTAAATTTGTAAATAATAGCTTTATCCTTTTAACATTGGGAACACTATAATAACTCTGCCCATGTTAATCCACATTAAACTGCCTCAAATGTTTGCTCAGATTAAATAAAAGGACAAAACTTTTCTTCTACATATACAAAGTGCAACATTGAACAGTTTCAAGTCAACTCATCATGCTTAATTTATCACAGCATTTGGGAAGCCTTTAGTTGATTTTTATTATGTAAATGTTATATTTTTATCAACATGTGGTAGCAGGGACCCTGCCATTCAAAGCATTTCTGTCCGTAAAACGCACGCACGCACACATGCACACACACACCGCAAAATGAGCTAACATTACGCTAAAAGCTAATTAGCCTTCACCTCAAGCCAGAACTGCGAGCGAGCTGAGCTGCAGTTTAAAGTTTTTAGAAGGGCAACAGGCTCATAGTTATGTTACTAGTAGTTGACTGGGAGGTGTTTATTATCATTTGGGGAGAGTACGCTGCCTTATGCTCACCTGCTGAACACCTATCTGCTCGACGCTGAAGCATTTGCTACATGCGCTCTGAATACCCACTGCTGATTGGCTGTTACCGCTATACATGTAACTAATCAGATGGTTGTGTGGGTGGGACAATGCTGGGTGCTGAGACAGAGGCAGAAGGAGCAAAGCAGCTTGTTAAGACTTTAGCTTACAAACTTGTTCGGTACACCCCCGCACCGAAACGGTTTTATACAAATACACGTACCGTTACACCCTAGTCTGTACCGTTATACGTTCCACTTTTTGCAGTGCCCCACTCTCATTCGCAGAAATAATGCTCGAGAGCCACCATGCTTTGAAAAGCCTGGACTCAACCAAAACATACTTCTTGTCATGGCCAAATAGCTCTGTCTCATCAATTTTGTCCACAGGTCACTTCCATAGCTGTAGGTGTACTTATTTTCCACATAGAGATGGTGCTACAGAGGCTGATAGTTATGTAGCACAGAAAGATGTATCACAATTATAACATGTCCATTGTCGCATCTCAAAACACACTAGTAAATAATAACTTGAGTAATGTAACCAAGCTAAATATTACTGTAGTACAATCCTAAACTTGGAGCAACGAGCCATTGCAAGGAATTTAGGAATTTCACCATCTACGTTCCGTGATATCATCAAAATGTTCTAAGAATCTGAAGAAATCAGTGTACGTAAGCAATAATGTTACGGACCTTGGATCCCCCAGGCGGTACTGCATCAAAAAGCGACATAGGTGTGTAAAGGATGTCACCACATGGGCTCAGGTATATTTCAGAAAACCACTGTCAGTAACTACAGTTGGTCGCTACATCTGTAACTGCAAGTTAAAACTCTACTATACAAAGCAAAAGCCATTTACCAACAACACCCAGAAATGCTGCAGGCTTTAATGGGCACAAACTCATCCAAGATGGACTGATGCAAAGTGAAAAAGTGTTCTGTGGTCTGACGAGTCCACATTTAAATTTGTGTTTGGAAACTGTGGACGTCGTGTCCTCCGGAATAAAGATGAAAAGAAACTTCGGATTGTTATCGTCGCAAAGTTCAAAAGCCAGCATGTGTGAAGGTATGGAGGTGTATTAATGCCCAAGGCATGGGTAACTTACACATCTGTGAAGGCACAATTAATGCTGTATGGTCCATACAGGTTTTGGAGCAACATATGTTGCCATCCAAGCAACTTTATCAAGGACGCCCCTCCTTATTTCAGCAAGACAATTCCAAGCTAGGTGTTACAACAGCGTGGCTTCAATGTAAAAGATTGCGGGTACCTGACTGGCCTGCCTGTAGTCCAGACCTGTCTCCCATTGAAAATGTGTGGTGCAATATGAAGCTTAAAACACCACAACGGAGACCCAGGACTGTTGGACAACTTAAGCTGTACATCAAGCAAGAATAGGAAAGAATTCTACCTGAAAACCTCCAATATTGGTCTCCTCAGTTCCCAAACCTTTACTGAGTGTTGTTAAAAGGGAAGGCCATGTAACACAGTGGTAAAAATGCCCCTGTGCCAACTTTCTTGCAATGTGTTGCTGTCATGAAATTCAAAGTTAATGATTATTTGCCCCAAAAAATCAAGTGTCTCAGTTCGAACATTAAATATCTTGTCTTTGCAGTCTATTCAATTGAATATAAGTTGAAGAGGATTTCCAAATCATTGTAATCTTTTTTTTAATTTCCCAATTACGCAACGTGTCAACTTCACCGCTTTTGGGTTTTGTTATACTTTTCTGTGTATTTGTGTAAAATCAGCTACTTAAAAAGCTAATGTTAGTATGCTAACATGCTAAAGTAAGTTAATACCTGCAACATTTTCTAATCTTAGCATGCTAATATTTGACTAACAATAGCAAGAAGCATTTTAAATTTTGAAATGATTTGAAATAATAAAAAAATGTGCAAAGAGAAATACCTCTTGATAGAAAATATGTGTTTCGGAATAAGTAGGATATGCAGGAAAATAGTGAATTTTTCTGAAAAAAAAAAAAGATAGTTTAAATGTCCTGCATAAAGGGGAATATTTTTTTAATGGTGGAATGATGTGGACTGGACACTGGCAGAGTTAGTGGGTGGCAGAGAGTGGGGTCAGCTGTCTTGGTTGCTTTGCTGGGTCTGCTCCTGTCTCTGGCCATGCTCCCTCCAACCCAGCGGACGATGGCGTGGAACACCACAGAGACCACCACAGTGTATATGTTTCCTTTACTTTTTATTCATGGCTGTATGTAGAAGTGTCTGGTTGTATCTGATGCTTAAATGCAGGGGCGCTCACACTTTTTCTGCAGGTGAGCTACTTTTCAATTGACAAAGTCGAGGAGATCTACCTCATTCCTATTTATGATTTATATTTATTTATTTATGAAAGAGACATTTTTGTTAACAAGTTAATGGTGTTTAATGATAATACAAGCATGTTTAACACACATAGATTCCTTTCTTTCATGAAGACAAGAATATAAGTTGGTGTATTTGATTGTGATGACTTGCATTGATTGGAATCAGACAGTGGTGCTGATAACGTCCGCATTTTCAAATGGAGGAAAAAAAAGTCCTCCTTTCTGTCCAATACCACATGAAAGTGGTTGGATTTGGCATCTCATTTGTCCAACTTGCATACAAATTTTTAAACACTTTGTTATGAGCGTAGCATATGTGTGTGGCCCTTTAATGTCTGGCAGCAGGTGAGTGACGTCAGTGACTGTGCGGGTGGGCAAGCAAGTGAGAAAGCGGTCGCTGAGGGCGGGGGAGAAATACATTGGCATTAAACTCCGTAGCTTGCTAGCTTGTGCACGCTAGCTTTCTGAGACTCTTTATTTTGTTAGCACAGGCAGGATGAAACAGGTCTTTTATGGTGAAGACAGGAACTGTGCTGTCGGTCTTTAGAGTTTTGATAGTAGGTACGGAGTCTCTAAAAATAAAATGTGTTTCTCTGCGTCCGCCCTGTTAGTGATTTTTTTCTTAAATATGAGCTCGCAGCAGCCAGCGTCATCTCACAAGATCCTCGGGTGCCGAGAATGTCAAACAACTGACGAAAGTGAAGTCTTGGTATGATTGATGATTGCTCATTTTTATGTATATTTTTTAATGCCTGGCTTGAGATCGACTGACACACCCTCCGAGATCGACCAGTCGATCGCGAGCGACGTAATGGGCACCCCTGCTTTAATGTCTTTAATGTCCTCTGTGTTCTTTGATGTTTGATGTTTCCGTCTTACACACATGTAAGAGGGATGTGTTCTATGGCTATGAGTTGTTTTTTTCCCTTGGTCTCAGTCTGCACCCCTTCTCCAGGGCCCAGGCTAAGACCGATTTTTTATCTCATCTTTTTTGTAAGGGGCACTGGAAGCCGGCAGACTCGTCAGCGATCCTGTTCTGTCTCCCTGTAATGTTTGTCTGATCTTGATTGGGATTGTGCTGAAATTTAATTTTCCCGAAGGAACTCTCCTGACAGAATAAATAAAGTACTATCTAATCAATCTAATCTAATCTAAATGATTGAAATGGGTTAAAAATGTGGCAATACAAGTCGTGTGGAAATATGGCTACGAAAAAGTGTGGATTCTGGGAAAAGTGGGAATTTTTAAAACTTTGATAATTGTTAGTTTGAATGTCCAGGATGAGTGGAATGTGTTGATGAAGGAATGTTTGAATCGGTTGAGAAATGTGGAAGTTTTAAAAAACTGTTTAATCGTCCGGAAGCGTCTAGTTGCTAATCAATTGTATCACATTACTATGTGTGACTAACAATCCATAACAATCTAATCCAATATCCATACCCCTTTTCCTGTCAATTTTCAGTCATATAGCAGACGAACGAGCAAAACGCAGAGTAACAGTTGTTACTAGTTGTTGTCGGTATCACCAATAATGTGGAGTAAAGTAATAGATGATAGTAATGATAACACTCCACATCATTTACCACTGCGTTGTTTGGAAGCCATTTTGGGCAGTGGAGCAAATTATATTCAGCCATTTGCTTAATTAAAAGGTCAAAATCCAACAGCTGTTTGGGCTGATGATCATTGAATCACTGCTTGCTAAGAAATGTCTCCAAAAACGTAATCTAACGCTGCATTCAAAATGCACGGTAACATGCATAATTCAGATTTATTGTTAAAACTGACATTTTTGTCAGTTTGACTTTTACAGTATGTCAACCTAGAGCCTTCTGAATTTGGGAGATGGGGGCGTGGGGCAATGGGAAGGAGGGAGGGATTTGAGGTGTAGTGGGTGGGGTTTGGTGGTAGCGGGGGGTGTATATTGTAGCGTCCCGGAAGAGTTAGTGCTGCCAGGGATTCAGGGTATTGTTTATGTTGTGTTAAGGTGCAGATGTTCTCCCGAAATGTGTTTGTCATTCTTGTTTGGTGTGGGTTGACAGTGTGGCGCATAATTGTAATAGTGTTAAAGTTTTTTATATGGCCACTAGAGATGCGCGGTTTGCGGTCTCATCCGCGGAGTCGGGCGGTTGACATGACGAAAAAATAGATTTTAATTAGATTCGGGCGGGTGGCGGTTGAACCATCCGGAAATATTTGATATACTTGGTTCTGTGGTCAGTATCCTTTGCCATTCAAAGTGCCATTTATGACCCGTGTCATAAAGCGAAGAAGACAATAAGAGACGCTATTATTCTCCTGAATGACTGCCGGTAGTCACCCAGATAATAAGTATTAGGGTGTGCTATGAAGCCATTGGCTTTGTCGCCTTCTACAACATGTACGATCTGCTTGTCAGTCGAGCAACAAGTTGTGCGTGGCTTCCGCGGCAACACGCACACGACTGCAAGGCATACTGGGTGACACAGAGTACACTAATGGTTGTGATATAAACAATTTTAACACTCTTAGTAATATGCGCCACGCTGTGAAGCCACACCCAACAAGATTGACAAACACATTTCGGGAGAACATCCTCACCGTAACACAACATAAACGCAACACAACAAATACCCATAATCCTTTGTATTCATGACACATCCTGACTATTTTATACTCCCCGCTAGCAGCAAACCCCCCCACCCCCCGCGTCGGTAAGGTGGGCGGAGTTGGGGGCGCGGGGGTGTAAAATATATTCAGGAAGTGTCACGGACACAAAGGATTATGGGTATTTGTTTTATTGCGTTTATGTTGTGTTACAATATTTTTGGGTGTGGCTTCTCAGCGTGGCGCATATTAGTAAGTGTTAAAGTTGTTTATATCACAACCATCAGTGTACTCTGTATCACCCAGTATGCCTTTCAATCTTGAACGTGTAATTGGGGAAGCTGCACACAACATGTTGCCGGACCAACAATCTGTTCGTACATGTTGTTGAAGGTGTCTAAGGCAATGGCTTCACAACACACCCATATTCTTGTAATCAGGATTAACGCAATTGGATAGTCGCGGGAACGTTAGCGGCTCTTATTGTCATTATTACTCTGTTAAACAGGTTTAAATAGGTCTGTGAGTGGTAAAGGCGGACAACATCTGATGTATTTCAGCGGGTGGGTACGGTCCTGATAAAATGTTGGTTCGGGTGTACGGTGGGTGGATGACTACTTTGGTGATGCGAATGCGGATGATATAATTACCTATCCGCGCATCTCTAATGGCCACCTTTAGTGTGACCTTCATGGCTGTTGATCAGGTATGCCTTGCATTCACTTATGTGTGTTGAATCCGCATACATTATGTGATTGGGCCGGCACGCTGTTTGTATGGAGTAGAAGCAGACCTGGTTGTAGAAGACTTCAAAGGCTGTGTTTTTCAGGCACGCCCCCGATTAAATCAATCAATCAATCAATGTTTACTTATATAGCCCTAAATCACTAGTGTTTCAAAGGGCTGCACAAACCACTACGACATCCTCGGTAGGCCCACATCAGGGCAAGGAAAACTCACACCCAGTGGGACGTCGGTGACAATGATGACTACGAGAACCTTGGAGAGGAGGAAAGCAATGGATGTCGAGCGGGTCTAACATGATACTGTGAAAGTTCAATCCATAATGGATCCAACACAGTCGCGAGAGTCCAGTCCAAAGCGGATCCAACACAGCAGCGAGAGTCCCGTTCACAGCGGAGCCAGCAGGAAAACATCCCAAGCGGAGGCGATGTTGTTGTCCGGGTGGAAATCAGGAGAATGGTTGTCCCGGGAGACTTTTGGGAGGGGCACTGAAATTCTGGAGTCTCCCGGTAAAATCGGGAGGGTTGGCAAGTATGCAGTATGTATTAATATGTCTATTGTAAACCTAATATCCTTCTTAAAACTTCACAGAGTTACTTGGAACTTTTCCTCTGTTTCTTAGTATCAGTCAGTCCAATAAGTGCTGCCAAACACAATGTTTGATGCTGGCAAAGTGAAAGTTTTAGCTGCAGACTGCAGTCAATGATCATTACTAATGAGAATTAAATAGGCCATGGCCTCATCAAGTTCAAATCTGTTCTTTGCACCACGTTAATTTCTGAGGCTAAAAATATTTAAGATTTGAATACAACTGACGTTTCATCTTTTTGTTATCATCATAACACAAAAACTGCAAATCGGAAATATAACCCCACATTTTCCAAAGTTATGCTTCTAAAGTTGCTCATGCAGTCCGCGTTTAAGTTGTTATCATGTATGACCGACAGTTGCCAAGTTTCAGAAAATGACAAGAGTGAGACTTTTAAGAAAATGTGGCCTTTTTAAACACCAATTTGGCCTGTTTTAACTTTGATTTCTACCTTTTTACTTTAAACTGATGTCCTCATCTCCAACAGCTCTTCCTGCACCGTGGCCTCCTAATGCTAGTCTTAATAACCAGAAACTACAAATGAAAATCATTTCCACTCTTTTCTCTGCTTGCTCTTCTGTGTCATCCTGCATCTGTGTTTTCAATTTGTATCTTTTCTACATTCATACTGTAGCGTATTTCAGGCCAAACAAACTTATGCGTTTGTTTGGACCGAAAATTAACAAAATGTCGGAATCCACAACACGCATTTTGTATTAAAACACCAAAAAAGCAATTTAAGTCATCTGCATGATCTTATTAGTTTGGGTATTTATACTATTAGTATGCTGTCTGTCCATCTCTTGTGCAACTGTTTGATTGACTACTGATTGTTTTCTGTTTTGGCACTTGTTCGAGTTTTTGAGAATAAATCATGTTACTACCCGCATGTCCTGTCCGGAGTGGTCCGTTTGCATCCCGGGGGAACGAACCTTGCAGCAAGCACTTGACAGAAGGAGCCTGTTGGAGTATGAGCTCCACTGCCCCTCTGGTGGAGTGGGTGGGCAGGATTGTCCATGATGGCGAGCAGTTTGTCCAGTGTCTTCCTATCCCTAACTGACACAAACCCCTCCAACTGCGTGCCAATAGTTTGGCCGGCTTTCCGGTTCAGTATGTCAATCCGGTTTAAGTCCCTTTTGCTGGTGCTGCTCCCCCAACCAACCACTGCAAAGTACAGGGCACTGGCCACAACAGACAGAAAAAAGATCTCCAAAAAATAAGGAACCTTTGTTTGCTTACTTACTAAAAAACAAACAAGTTGTCTTGTTTTTATCTTATCTAAGAACAAACTTGCAATAAGAAACATATGTTTAATGCACCGTAATATTTGTGTTTGTTTAAATAAAGCCAATAATACAATTTTTAGTGGTTCCCTAAAAGTATCGAAATACATTTTAGTATCGGGACAACACTATTCATGCAACCCCGAGAGGGACAACCACTAGAAAATGGGCGGACGAACACACTGATTCTAAAACGGTCCATGGATGATCTAATCTAAATCGAACACAATTTCACCGAAGAAACCGTTTGACTTTGAGGTTACTATCATACTTGCCAACCTTGAGACCTCCGATTTCGGGAGATGGGGGGTGGGGGGGGGAGTGGTTGGGGGCGGGGGGCGGGGGGCGTGGTTAAGAGGGGAGGAGTATATTTACAGCTGTTGCGTGCGCAGTTGTGCGCTGAACTTTCTAAAAGACGCAGATGTTATTGTCACATATGCATGATTGATTGAAACTTTTATTAGTAGATTTCACAGTACAGTACATATTCCGTACAATTGACCACAAAAGGGTAACACCGCAATAAGTTTTTCAACTTGTGTAAGTCGGGGTCCACGTTAATCAATTCATGGTACAAATATATACTATCAGCATAATACAGTCATCACACAAGTTAATCATCGAAATATGTTAATGACATATATATGTAAAATATGAAATATGTATGTATGTGAAGTAATGAAATATGTTAATGATATAAATAGGTCAAGATATGAAATATGTTAATGATATATTTATATAGGTCAAGATATGAAATATGTTAATGACATATATATGTAAAAATGTGAAATATGTTAATGATGTATATATGTGAATTAATGAAATATGTTAATGATATATATGTAACGATCTGTCACTTACTTTCTGATAGTTTTTCGTGTTTTGTACTTTATTTCCTGTTCAGTGCTCTTATTTTGTCATACTTCCTGTTTACTCCGCTGAGCACTGTTTTTGTCACACTCGCCGTTGATTGGCAGCGGTCCTCAGCTGCTGTCAATCAACATAGGTCTATTTATGTTTCACTCGAGCACTCCTCAGTGCTCGAAGTTAAAACCTATGTTGGGAACATCTCCATGCAAGACTGCTTTCTGTTTATATCTTTTACTTTGATGAAATTAAAATCATCTTACCTGCTTTCTGCTCTCCTGGATTTTTGCATACTTGAGGTCACACAACTGCAGCCATGCGACATCCCAACAGTAACTTCGAGCCAGAAAATTGTGACCTCGCGAGAATCCCTGTCGGCAATCCTCAGCCGACGTTCTGGACCGCACAATTCCTGGAGGACTTGAAGGCCAGGTTTGTGCGGTCCCAGCCTACAGACGCGGACCCTCTCCCCGCGGCAACGCCACCGGCTTCGGCTCTCCGACCGGCGCGTCCCCCGCCGCCATCTTTCCTCTCGGCTCAACGGCTGGCTACGGCTCTCCGACCAGCACGTCCGCCACTTCCTGCATGCCTCGCGGCTCCCGCGGCAACGCTACCGGCTACGGCTCTCCGACCGGCGCGTCCTCCGCCGCCATCCTTCCTCTCGGCAACGCTGCCGGCTACGGCTCACCGACCGGCGCGCCCGCCTCCTCCTTCACGTCTCGCGGCTCCTGCGGCTCCGTCGCCGACTGCGGCTCTCCGACCGGCACGTCCGCCGCCGCCATCCTTCCCGTCGTCTGCTGAGCTGCTTCTCCCTGCTCCTACGCAGCTTCCAGCGGCTGCTCCCAGCGGCTGCTCCCCGGCTGCTCTTTTTGCCAGCTCCCGCTCTCTTTTTTGGTTCGCCGAGAGCTCCAGTGGAGCCCACAGTGAGGTCGCTTTTGTCCTCCTGCTGGGACTCGGCACGGGACGTGTCTTCGTCCCTCCTCCTGGTCCCCTCCCGCCCGTCCCTGGTTTTCGCACCGGGGGACTCCGACGAGCAGGCACGTTTTCCCGCATGTGTGAACGGTGTCTGGCAGCCACCTAGTGGAGGGGGGCCCACTATACACTGCGGTGCAGCCAGGCACACACCGCTGTCATCCCCGCCAGCGTCTCCTTCCACGGAGACATCTACGTCCCTAGCGGGCTTTCGCACAGCTCCAACGCCGGCTCCACGCCTAGCCCCAACGCCGGCTCCACGCCGAGCCCCAACGCCGGCTCCACGCCGAGCCCCAACGCCGGCTCCACGCCGAGCCCCAACGCCGGCTCCACGCCGAGCCCCAACGCCGGCTCCACGCCGAGCCCCAACGCCGGCTCCACGCCGAGCTCCAACGCCGGCACTACGCACGGTTCCAACGCCGCCAAGAGCAGCACCACGCCGGGCTTCGTCACCGCCGGCATCCGCTATTCCTCGGCCAGCATTTGCTGCTCCTCGCCCGGCGTCATCTGCCGCTTTCACGCCGCCGATGACATCTGCAACAATCACGCCTCCGATGACGCCTGCCGCTTCAACACCGCCGATGACGTCTGTTGCTTCCACGCCGTTGATGACGTCTGCCGCTTTCACGCCGCCGATGACGTCTGCCGCTTTCACGCCGCCGATGACGTCTGCCGCTTTCACGCCGCCGATGACGTCTGCCGCTTTCACGCCGCCGATGACGTCTGCCGCTTTCACGCCGCCGATGACGTCTGCCGCTTTCACGCCGCCGATGACGTCTGCCGCTTTCACGCCGCCGATGACGTCTGCCGCTTTCACGCCGCCGATGACGTCTGCCGCTTCCACGCCGCCGATGACGTCTTCCGCTTCCACGCCGCCGATGACGTCTTCCGCTTCCACGCCGCCGATGACGTCTTCCGCTTCCACGCCGTTGATGACGTCTTCCGCTTCCACGCCGTTGATGACGTCTTCCGCTTCCACGCCGTTGATGACGTCTGCCGCTTCCACGCCGTTGATGACGTCTGCCGCTTCCACGCCGGCACCAACATCGGCTCCTCAGCCGCCTCCTGCAGAGGTATCTGTTTTGGCTGCAGCCCCCGCCGCTTTGTCTGCTGTCTCCGGGCCTGCTTCAGCGCGCCCGCCTCCACGTCAGCCGCGGATGTGGCCGTGCCCTGGGCGTCCTCCTCGCGGGATGCACTCGTCTCTTTTTCGGCCAATGATGTGGCTGTTCCGTGGCCGCCCGCCCCGCCAGTTCCAGCGGCGCTCTACGCGCCGTCGCCACCTGACTTTCCCTCGCTGGCTGCGGGGACACGAGGTTTGGCGACCTTCCACCAAATCCTCCTTCCATCCTCCCTTACTTTGTGGACATTTTTTTCCATTTTTCTTTTCCAGGGAACATCTGGTATCTGTTCCTTGAGGGGGAGGTCCTGTAACGATCTGTCACTTACTTTCTGATAGTTTTTCGTGTTTTGTACTTTATTTCCTGTTCAGTGCTCTTATTTTGTCATACTTCCTGTTTACTCCGCTGAGCACTGTTTTTGTCACACTCGCCGTTGATTGGCAGCGGTCCTCAGCTGCTGTCAATCAACATAGGTCTATTTATGTTTCACTCGAGCACTCCTCAGTGCTCGAAGTTAAAACCTATGTTGGGAACATCTCCATGCAAGACTGCTTTCTGTTTATATCTTTTACTTTGATGAAATTAAAATCATCTTACCTGCTTTCTGCTCTCCTGGATTTTTGCATACTTGAGGTCACACAACTGCAGCCATGCGACATCCCAACAATATATAGGTCAAGATATGAAATATGTTAATGACATATATATGTAAAAATGTGAAATATGTTAATGATGTATATATGTGAATTAATGAAATATGTTAATGATATATATAGGTCAAGATATGAAATATGTTAATGATATATTTATATAGGTCAATATATGAAATATGTTAATGACATATATATGTAAAAATATGAAATATGTTAATGATGTATATATGTGAAGTAATGAAATATGTTAATGATATATTTATATAGGTCAAGATATGAAATATGTTAATGATATATTTATATAGGCCAAGATATGAAATATGTTAATGATATATTTATGTGAAATATGTTATGTATGTATGTGAAGTAATGAAATATGTTAATGATATATATAGGTCAAGATATTAAATATGTTAATGATATATTTATATAGGTCAAGGTATGAAATATGTTAATGATATATTTATATAGGTCAAGATATGAAATATGTCAATGACATATATATGTAAAAATATGAAATATGTTAATGATGTATATATGTGAAGTAATGAAATATGTTAATGATATATATAGGTCAAAATATGAAATATTTTAATGATATATTTATATAGGTCAAGATATGAAATATGTTAATGACATATGTAAAAATATTAGATATGTGAAGTAGTGAAATATGTTAATGATATATATCGGTCAAGATATGAAATATTTTAATGATATATTTATATAGGTCAGGATATGAAATATGTTAATGACACATATATGTAAAAATATGAAATATGTTAATGATATATATATATATGTGAAGTAATGAAATATGTTAATGATATATATAGGTCAAGATATGAAATATGTTAATGATATATATATGTAAAATATGAAATATGTTGATGTATATATGTCAAGTTATGAAATATGTTGATGAGATATATATATATATATATATATATATATATATATATATACCTCCAAGGTTTCTAATAGTAATCATTGTCGACGTCCCACTGGGGTGAGTTTTTCCTTGCCCTTATGTAGGCTCTACCGAGGATGTCGTGGTTTGTGCAGCCCTTTGAGACGCTTGTGATTTAGGGCTATATAAATAAACATTGATTGATTGATTGATAGTATATACATTGAATTATTTACAATCCGGGGGGTGGGATGAGGAGCTTTGGTTGATATCAGTACTTCAGTCATCAACACTTGCATCAACAGAGAGATGGACATTGAAACAGTGTAGGTCTTACTTAGTAGGATATGTACAGCGAGCAGAGAACATAGTGAGTTCAGATAGCATAAGAACAATACATACATTACAAATACATTCGATTATTTACATTAGGTTATTTACAATCCGAGGAGATGGGATGTGAATGGAAGAGGATTAGTAAAGGGTTGAAGTGCATGTACAGTAGATGGCAGTATTGTCATGTTTAAGAGTGTCACATGCTGTTTACGGCAGACAAACTGCCTTACGGTAGACATGACTGTTGTTGTTGTGTGTTGTTACCGCGCTAGAAAGACGTTAATGAGACTGCCTAACAATAAACCAAGAACTGGCCCTCGATCTTGTACAGTTATAACGTCATTGGGCAGACACACTGTTTATAAAGTGGGAAAGCGGACGTGAAAACAGGCTGTCTTCAGTCAGGTCGGCATGGAGCTGGAGGGGGCGTGGCCTCCGGCTCCGCCTGAATTTTGGGAGATTTTCTGAAGAAAATTTGTCCCGGGAGATTTTTGGGAGAGGCGCTGAATTTCGGGAGTCTCCCGGAAAATCCGGGAGGGTTGGCAAGTACGGTTACTATTGTCTGTTAAGTTTGTCTACAGGAAGTGGAAGTAAATGAGATGGCAGATGAGTAACAGAGTGACAGGGACAGAGGCATTTAAAATTTCCGGTGCTGAAGTGTTTTTTTGCCACTAGAGTTAATTTTCTGCCTCACTAACCGTTGGAAACATGAAGACGAGAGGTGTGCTGCAGCCAGATAGCGGCTCTTAAAACACAGCATGCTAGAGACATTGTTTGACAGGATCTGGCTGCCCTGAGGAGGCTGCAGCAACTCTGCCTTCTCTGAATTTACAAACCAGCATCAGAGGTGAATTTTAAAAAGGGTCAGCTTGGCAGAGACTCTTCTTTTTTCTTTTTTTTTTTTTTTTGGAGCGCATAACTGATTTATCAAGGAAGGGGGTGGATGTTAGTTTTTTATTCATAAATATTCACTAAGACATTGATGTTGGAAAATGAATGTGGCATCGCAGCATGAGATTATTGGTGAGCAAATCTGTCTCAAGTCAGGAGATCCATCCATCCATCCATCCATCCATCCATCCATCCATCCATCTTCTTCTGCTTATCCGAGGTCGGGTCGCGGGGGCAGCAGCCTAAGCAGAGAAGCCCAGACGCTCCTCTCCCCAGCCACTTTGTCCACCTCTTCCCGGGGAATCGCGAGGCGTTCCCAGGCCAGCCGGGAGACGTAGTCTTCCCAACGTGTCCTGGGTCTTTCTCGTGGCCTCCTACTGGTCTGATGTGCCCGAAACACCTCCCTAGGGAGGCGTTCGGGTGGCATCCTGACCAGATGCCCAAACCACCTCATCTGGCTCCTCTCCACGTGGAGGAGGAGCGGCTTTACTTTGATCTCCTCCCGGATGGCAGAGCTCCTCACACTATCTCTAAAGGAGAGCCCCACCACCTGGCGGCGGAAACTCATTTCAGCCTCTTGTACTCGTGATCCCGTCCTTTTAGTCATAACCCAAAGCTCATGACCATAGGTGAGGATGAGAACGTAGATCGACCGGTAAATTGAGAGCTTTGCCTTCCGGCTCAGCTCCTTCTTCACCACAACGGATCGATACAGCGTCCGCATTACTGAAGACGCCGCACCGATCCGCCTGTCGATCTCACAATCCAGTCTTCCCTCACTCGTGAACAAGACTCCGAGGTACCTGAACTCCTCCACTTGGGGCAGGGTCTCCCCCCCAACCCGTAGATGGCACTCCACCCTTTTCCGGGCGAGAACCATGGACTCGGATTTGGAGGTGCTGATTCTCATCCCAGGTGCTTCACACTCTGCTGAGAACTGATCCAGTGAGAGCTGAAAATCCTGGCCAGATGAAGCCATCAGAACCACATCATTTGCAAAAAGAAGAGACCTAATTCTGCAGCCACCAAACCGGATCCCCTAAATGCCTTGACTGGGCCAAGAAAATTCTGTCCATAAAAGTTATGAACAGACTCGGTGACAAAGGGCAGCCTTGGCGGAGTCCAACCCTCACTGGAAACGTGTCCGACTTACTGCCGGCAATGTGGAGCAAGCTCTGACACTGATCGTACAGGGAGCGGACCGCCACAATCAGACAGTCCGATACCCCATACTCTCTGAGCACTCCCCACAGGACTTCCCGAGGGACACGGTCAAATGCCTTCTCCAAGTCCACAAAGCACATGTAGACTGGTTTTGCAAACTCCCATGCACCCTCAAGGACCCTGCCGAGAGTATAGAGCTGGTCCACAGTTCCACGACCAGGACGAAAACCGGTCTTAGTTCAAATCTTGTTTATTTTTCCTCTGATGTTTTTCTAACATCCCAAAACATGCATGTTAGGCAAAAAAAACAACTTTGGTAACACTTTACTATGGGCAACTCATGTTCACCATTAATTAGTTGCTTATTTACACGCAAATTAGTAACATATTTGTTGTGTATGTGTCAAAGGGAAGGAGTTGACACCAAGGCGGAACTGCCATTTACCGGGTTTATTTAAACCTTTGATGAATGTGTGGGGTGTGTATGCTACTACACGTGAATGAGTGTGGATGATGTGTGGAATTACATTATCACACTTTTACTAGAGGATGTTGTCGGTGCCTGTTGAATGAATCTTTCGCCGAATCCAAGGGAGAAGGCGAAGAGGCAGTCAGCGGGGAGGCAAGCAGTCGGGGGCTGGAGAGAGGCAACAATGTCCGTGTCAAAGGAGGGGTCGAGGATCGAGGCAGGCAAGCAGACATCCCAGAGGAGGTCGTGAGGCGAGACCCCATCACAGGCAACAGGGAAAACCCTGTGGAAGACACAAAGGACATCAACACGGGAACAAGGAAGAGCACAAAGAAAGCAAGCAAGGAACGAGGCAGGGGTGCCAGACGTGATGCTTATTCAGGGAGGGTGGCTACGTTCTGGCGAAAGTCTCTTGGGTCCGCTGGCTTTTATGCCACATGCTCTCATCATGACCAGGTGCGCTGATGCGCAATTGCCTGCAGCCTTGTCGCTGCGTGGGCGTGCTGCGTTCAGCACGAGCAGGGGCGTGTCCAAGCGTGCTGCCAGCAATTGCCTGCAGCCTTGCCGCTGCGTGGGCGTGCTGCGTTCAGCACGAGCAGGGGCGTGTCCAAGCGTGCTGCCAGCAGAGGTCCAGGAAAAGCGAGTTCGAGTCCGCGCTGTGACAATTTTAGCTCTTAATTAGTCATTATAAAGTACTTATTAATGCCTTATTCTGCATTGCCTTATTATACAACCAGTAAGCCATTAACTAAGAGTCTTCCCTCAATAACCTCAGAATTATTACTTATTAGTAACCCTAACCGTAACCCTTAGATATTTCCCTAGTATCCAAGTCACTCTAAATTAGGTATTTGTTACTTTAGAAAGCAACTAATTAATGGTGAATATGTTACCCCATACTAAAGTGTTACCAAGGCTTTAAATGTTTAAATTAAAGTACCATTGATAGTCACACAGACTGGGTGTGGTGAAATTACCCTCTGGATTTGATCAATCAATCAATTAGGGTTTACTTATATAGCCCTAAATCACGAGTGTCTCAAAGGGCTGCACAAGCCACAACGACATCAGGGCAAGAAAAAATTCAACCCAATGGGATGACAATGAGAAACCTTGGAGGGGTCCGCAGATGTGCTGCCTTTTATCAGAGCGACAAGTAATTAGATAAGCTGGCCCAGGTGGGCCATCTACAGTACGCACCTGTCGCTGATCTCGAAGCCAGTCCTGGCACACCCCGCTTCGCTGCAGGTCCGCATGCCATGCCCCCCTCCACATCTATTCACTTCCTGTCAGTGATCTTGTTTTTTTTTTTCTCTTCCTTTTTGTCCCGCCGAGAACTGTTTTTTCCCTCACCTGCGGCTGATTGGCAGCTGGTCCATACCTGCTGCCAATCATTATGCTTCTATTTATGCTTGTCTCAAGCGTTCCTCAGTGCTCGAATATTGACTTACTGGTAACTGTTGCATGCAGGACTGCTTTTGCCTTCTGTTTAATGAGATTAAAACTAATCTTACCTGCTCCCTGTTCCCCTGGTTCCTGCATCTTGCGGTTACTAAAACTGCAGCCATGCGAGTTCCTAACAGTTTTTACTATTAACTGAACCGAAAATATAACATCTATTATCTTTGTGGAAAATATTGGCCGCAATGTGCCTTCCGCCCGATTGTAGCTGAGATAGGCGCCAGCGCCCCCCGCGACCCCAAAAGGGAATAAGCGGTAGAAAATGGATGGATGGATGTTGTCAAGCTGTAAGCCACTGACAATATTGTTCATTGTTTAAATGTTTTTATTTAATTTTTTTTTATAAATGGCTGTGATGGAAATGTAAATGAACAATTTCTAATCACTGCTGTGTTGGAATTCTTATTAATATTGATACTGTTGTTGGTATTCATTTTTGTTGGACTACTTTTGGATTGTTTTGTGTCATGTTGGTGTGTCTTCTCAATTGCTCTGTTGATTGTTGTTTGGTTTTGGAATTGGAATTGTATTATTATGGTAATATTCTATATAATTTTGTTGGACTGATTAATTTAAAATATAAAAAATAATAATAAAAAACAACATAATTTTGATAATCTCATAGACACTGCTCATTTCCTGGAGAAAAAAGCTAGCGCGCTTACCGCTCCCAGCTGGCGGCGTTAATAGCTAGTAAGCAGCCAGCGCTGGTATTCACCAGCTAGCAGTTGGCACCGTTAATCGCTGGCAGCTGGCACTGTTGATCGCTAGCAGCTGGCGCCATTAATCGCTATGTAGTTTAAATGATAACATGAATACAAGACACATGAATGTCTTTACCCTGCTCATTACCTTGAGAAGCATCCAGCGCGCTTATCGCTAGTTATCTTACATGCTAACATGAATCCAAGAGACATTAACGTCTTTCCCCATTAATAACAACATAACACAATCTAACTTTGTATAAACAAATTACTGCCTGAGAAATTAAGATATTAAATTGTCTAAACTGAACCTCAGGCTGTGCTCTTTTTGAATATAAAGTGATTGGGACAAGCTGTAGAAAATGGTTGGATGGATGGAAATATGAAGATTTTTAATAAAATATTAATTTTCAATAACAAAGCAATACAAAACATACAGCAACAGCACCATATTTCAAAATAGCAAACACATTTAAAAAAAGTAGTACATAATTTCAAAATGGGATCATAAAGAAAACATATTTAGTAGTTGCTAGACTATCATTACTATTTAAACAATCAACCAAAATGTTGAAAATCACTACTATACAGAAAAGTAGGGCAGGACCATGGTAGTAAAAATAATAATCACAATAATTTTTTAAAGCTATTGAAATCACAATCAGTAACACAATTATTCCTTAATTTAAAAAACATGAGTATTTATTGGATCAAAAACTAATCTTTAAATATTTTCTAAAAGAACATTCGGATATGAATGTGATTACATAAACTAGTAAAAAACAACAAACATTTTTAATAATTGTAATATGAAAAAACAACTAAATTCAGTTTTTCTATTTTAAAGAACAGAGGCGGCAGATCAACTGGTCTAAAACGGGGGTCTATTTAAAGCTCTCTCAACCTTTTTGGCTGAGAGAGCCATGAAAGCCAAATTTTTTAAAGTGTATTACCGTGAGAGCCGTATCATATGTTTTAACACTGAATACAACTAAATGCATGCATTTTTTAAGTAAGACCTACATTTTTAGAGTATAAGTCTTATATTTTATATCATTTTTATTCTGAAGCTAACCAATAATAAATAAAATTCTTTTTTGGCAACACTAAATTGGCCCTAGTGTGTGAATGTGAGTGTGAATGTCGTCTGTCTATCTGTGTTGGCCCTGTGATGAGGTGGCGACTTGTCCAGGGTGTACACCGCCTTCTGCCCAAATGCAGCTGAGATAGGCTCCAGCGACCCCAAAAGGGACAAGTGGTAGGGAATAGATGGATGGACTTCTTACCATTGATGTGACTTATTGAACAGGTGCGGTTGAAACGGATGGATGGATTAAAATGCATAAGAATGTTTTATATGTTATTTTTAACACCGATTACTGGCGGAATTATTCATTACTAATCTTGTTAAGTAATGTCAGCTCAGATGTATTTGAGAGCCAAATGCAGTCATCAAAAGAGCCACATCTGGCTCTAGAGCCATAGGTTCCCTACCCCTGATTTAAAGGCTACGGTATTCAAATGAGTTTTAAGATGGGACTTAATGTCATGATCCGTGGCCCGGATCATGTTTTGCTCACTAAACGCAATGCACATAACTTGAGGAAAAGGAGGGAATTCAGGGAACTTAGAGCGCAAACTGCAAAATCTACATCAAGCTGAATGGAGGTCCTGAAACAAGAGTACTAGTTGTCAAAGACAACAAGGATCTGGACAATTATTGAAACTCCCGGAGCCACCACAAAAACAACAATGGAGTTGGACAGAAAACAAACATCAACATTTAACGACAAAACTACAACGCTCCAAGGGATTACCCAACAAGAAGATCTGTATACAGGTGCAGATTCATCGACACTTATGGACATTCACAGAACAACACAAAAGATAGCTGAACAGGAATATCCATCCATCCATACATCTTCTTCCGCTTATCTGAGGTCGGGTCGCGAAGGCAGCAACCTAAGCAGGGAAGCCCAGACTTTCCTCTCCCCAGCCACTTCGTCCAGTTCCCAGGCCAGCCGGGAGACATTGTCTTCCCAACGTGTCCTGGGTCTTCCCCGTAGCCTCCTACCGGTCGGACGTGTCCTAGACACCTCCCTAGGGAGATGTTCGGGTGGCATCCTGACCAGATGCCCGAACCACCTCATCTGGCTCCTCTCGATGTGGAGGAGCAGCGGCTTTACTTTGAGTTCCTCCCGGATGACAGAGCTTCTCACCCTATCCCAAAGGGAAAACCCCGCCAACCGGCGGAGGAAACTCATTTCGGCCGCTTGTACCCGTGATCTTGTCCTTTGGGTCATAACCCAAAGCTCATGACCATAGGTGAGGATGGGAACGTAGATCGAGCGGGAAATTGAGAGCTTTGCCTTCCGGCTCAGCTCCTTCTTCACCACAACGGATCGATACAGCGTCGGCATTACTGAAGACACCGCACCGAACCGCCTGTCAATCTCACGATCCAACTGAAAACCTTCTGCAGCATAGAACACAATAGTTACGAATTAAGTAAGAACGTAGAGTGTGAGGTGGTATTGATGGATGGAAGAAGAAATAATCACTAAAACAGATTTAGACAGATTTGTGAACAATATTTAAGAAGAATAGGTGTTTTGTGTACATAGTAAAGGTTTTGTAGGTCTTTGAGTTCAACTCATTTAAGGGAAGCAAAAACTAAAGTGTTGCGTTTATATTTTCGATCGATGTATATGCTGAGTCAAACATTTTCACTTGAACTAATCCTATTGTTGGTCACATGACGTGTTGGAGCCTATCACAGCTGGCTTACAGTGAAAGAGTGATTAGATCGTGGAGTGGTTACCAGTCAATCACAGCGTGATTTTGAAGGGTGTATTCGATTCTATATTTGCTGCTATGTAAACCACTACACTTTGAATGGTCTTTGTCAATTGTGTCGATCTGAGAAGTTCTACAGGTTAAATTTGTACGTTTTATGCATCAATGGAATTAATACACATTGGAAAATATAATATGTTGCTGTCATTGATTTAGTTTATAAATTTGATGCCGTGTGAAAAAGGCTGCTCATGTTGTTCTCAATCTTACAGCAAGTTTAGTAAACAGTGCATAGTTAATGCAGAGTCATGGCTGCACTTCACAGATGTGAGTCCCCAGCTCACGGTTTTCTCTCAAATAGTCGTAAATACCTCATGTGGATCTTAAGGTGACTGTTTATCAAAAATTCATTATTGTGCTCCAAAGCATTCACACACATGGTTTTATACACCGAAATTCATCTATTTATTATTTTTCTTCTTCTCCAGATTTTGGCGCGCTCTACCTTCCACATTTTTCATCCGATTCAAACCGTTCTAACTTCAAACTGTTCAGCCTACTCAGGAATCGCGGGCTTTCCCTTGACAATTTCCAAAAATTCCCAGATTTCCCAGGATTTTAAGTTTTCCGAGACATTTTTTTCCCTATTCAAAATGAATTGGCCATTTTTCAA
Source organism: Nerophis ophidion (assembly GCF_033978795.1). Lineage (NCBI taxonomy): Eukaryota > Metazoa > Chordata > Actinopteri > Syngnathiformes > Syngnathidae > Nerophis > Nerophis ophidion. The sequence continues at coordinate 38,400,766 of NC_084627.1, read as the reverse complement.
ACTTCCACCTTTTCCAAATTTTTCAATCGATTCAAACCATTCCACCTTCAACACATTCCACTTTTCTGGAAATTCAAATTACTTTTTTTTCCAAGTTCATAAACATTCCAGGATTTTCCAGAATTCCTGGTTTTCCAGAGCCCTGTTTCCACCCATTTTTTGGCGACTACTCCTTCCACATTTTTCAACGCATTTCAACCGTTCCACTGCCAAAAAATTCTTCTTAATGAGGACAAAAAACGAAGTTGTGTGGAAAAATTCCCAGTTTTCCCGAAATTCCAGTAACTCCGTAATACCATTTCTCAATTTAACATGTCACTATTATAACGTTTCTCGACCGATTTGAAAAATTGCAACACCAACCATTTCAATTCATTCAGACCATTAGACTTTTCTACCATTTTCCCAAAAAATATTGCTTTTCCTGAAATTCACAATTTTTTGGGAAATTCCCATTGAAATCAATGGGACATTCTTCAGAGTTCCACAATTCCCACATTTTTCATCAGATTCAAACTTTTCTAACTTCAAACTGTTCAACCTACTCAGGAGTCGAGGGCTTTCCCTTGACAAATTCCAAAAATTCCCAGATTTCCCAGAATTGTAGGTTTTCCGAGACATTTTTCCTATTCAATATGAATTGGCCATTTTTCAAACCTCCCCCATTTCCACAATTTTCAACCGATTCAAACCATCCCACCTTCAACACATTCCACCATTCTGGAAATTCAAACCACTTTTTTTCCATGTTCAAAAACATTCCAGGATTTTCCAGAATTCCTGGTTTTCCAGAGCCCTATTTCCACCCACTTTTTGGCGACTACTCCTTCCACATTTTTCAACGCATTTCAACCGTTCCACTGGCAAAAAATTCCTCTTAATTAGGACAAAAAATGAAGTTGTGTGGAAAAATTCCCAGTTTTCCCGAAATTCCAGTAACTCCGCAATACCACTCCTCAATTTAACATGTCACTATTACAACGTTTCTCGACCGATTTGAAAAATTCCAACACCAACCATTTCAACTCACTCAGACCATTTGACTTTTCTACCATTTTCCAAAAAAATATAGCTTTTCCTGAAATTCACAATTTTTGGGGAAATTCCAATTGAAATCAATGGGACATTCTTCAAAGTTCCACAACTCCTTCATTTTTCATCAGATTCAAACCGTTCTAACTTCAAACTGCTCAACCTACTCAGGAGTCGAGGGCTTTCCCTTGACAATTTCCAAAAATTCCCAGGTTTCCCAGAATTGTAGGTTTTCCGAGACATTTTTCCTATTTAATATGAATTGGCCGTTTTTCAAACCTCCTCCATTTCCACAATTTTCAACCGATTCAAACCATCCCACCTTCAACACATTCCACCCTTCTGGAAATTCAAACCACTTTTTTTCCATGTTCAAAAACATTCCAGGATTTTCCAGAATTCCTGGTTTTCCAGAGCCCTATTTCCACCCATTTTTTGACGACTACTCCTTCCACATTTTTCAACGCATTTCAACCGTTCCACTGGCAAAACATTCTTCTTAATTAGGACGAAAAACAAAGTTGTTTTTTTTTTTAAACTGGAAAAATTCCTGGTTTTCCCGAAATTCCAGTAAATCCGTAATGCTATTCCTCAATTTAACATGTTACTACTTCAACGATTCTCGACCGATTTGAAAAATCCCAACACCAACCATCATTCAGACCATTCGACTTTTCTACCATTTTCAAAAAAATTCTTGCTTTTCCTGAAATTCCCAATTTTTGGGGGAATTTCCAAATTAAATCAATGGGACATTCTTCAAAGTTCCACAACACCCAAATTTTTCATCCGATTCAAACCCTTCCAACTTCAAAATATTCAGCCTGTTCAGGAATTGTGTGCTCTCCTTCAACACTTATAAAAAATGTAGTTATTATTAATCTTTATTGAATAATTAATTATTAATGCATGTATATATGGTTCCTCTTTTGCCTACTGACATATGTGGTAATAATTGTTATTTCTGGTTTTCAGATGTCATCACCCACAGTATATATTAAGGATGTAACAGTTCATCCAAAACAGCGATCTATCGATTTTATATTCTGAATATCTAACAACATAGATCTGTGCTTGGCAAGTTGGCCTTCCGGAAAATATGTATCGGTCTAGCATTGTTTGAGAAGACAATCAATGGATTTTACACGTACTAGAAAATACTATAATGCAATTAAGAAAATTAGACTTAAAATGGAGTTGTTTGAGCACTTTTATTGATAGAGACCTAAACGTTGCTCAACTCTGTCAGACTGTCTGTGATGTCATCACCACGCACCATCAGTCTTTAAAACAAGTACGGCAGATACAACAAATGAAGCAGATTATCAAGCCACCATTGTGGTCCAGTGTGTGGAAACACTTTGGCTTTTGCAAAGACGGATGCTCTTAATAAGTCCCTCGCTGTTTGTAGGCTATGTAAAGGTCACGTCAAATACACTGGCAACATGACAAATTTCTCAAACCACCCTGTAAAGGCTCCATGGGATTTCACACAACGCCTACTGGCCAGGCACTCGCGGCTCTCCTTCTGCAGCAGCAGCAGCGCAAAATTGGTTTCACTTGCTCTTTTGTTAAATATTACTGCACTGCTGTTTATTAAAATTAGAGGAGTGGCAGATCAAACCATCGCCCATTTTACCTGAAGAGATGAAGAGAACCCTACTGTTAATTCAGCATGAAGAGATGTTGGTTTCAGTGCAAGCAACATAATAATAATAATGTGCGACTGTTGGACTTTCTTTTTATTATTAATGTTGTATTATTTTTATGTTGATAAACAAAAGCAGAAGGAGCAGGTAAATCTACAGTTAACATCATGGTTAGTATAGCTACTGTACTTTAATTGAACATTTCTTGACTATCGAAAATGAGAGTAGAAAAAGGTTTTCTCTTGTTGATTTAACTAGAGATGTCCGATAATGTCAGGCTGCCAATATTATCGGCTGATAAATGCTTTAAAATGTAGTAACGGAAATTATCGGTTTCAAAAATGAAAAATTATGACTTTTTAAAATGCCGCTGTACAGAGCGGACGTAGGGAAAAGTACAGAGCGCTAAAAAACCTTAAAGGCCTCATCACATAATACCTACAGCTTTTCACACACACAAGTGAATGCAAAAAACATACTTGATCAACAGCCATACAGGTCACACTGAGGATGGCCGTATAAACAACCTTAACACTGTTACAAATATGCGCCATACTGTGAACCCACACCAAACAAGAATGGCGAATACATTTCGTGAGAACATCCGCACCTAAACACAACAAACACAACAGAACAAATACCCAGAATCCATTGCATCAATATCTCTTCCGGGACGCTACAATATACACCCCCCGCTTCCCCCTGCCACCCCCCCCCCCCCCTATTGTCCACCATAACCTCCTCATGCTCTCTCAGAGAGAGCATGTCCCAAATTCCAAACTGCTGTTTTGAGGCATGTTAAAAAAAATAATGCACTTTGTGACTTCAATAATAAATATGGCAGTGCCATGTTGGCATCTTTTTTTTTTCCATAACTTGAGTTGATTTATTTTGGAAAACCTTGTTACATTGTTTAATGCATCCAGCGGGGCATCACAACAAAATTAGTCATAATAATGTGTTGATTCCACGACTGTATATATTGGTACTGATCGATATCCCAATCGGTATTTAAGAGTTGGATAATATCGGAATATCAGATATCAGCAAAAAAAGCCATTATCGGACATCTCTAAATTTAACCTGAAGTCTTGATTGCACTTTATTAAAATACATCTGAATTGGCCTTAAATTGTTGTTCACTTGCTACTTTTTTTTTTCATTTATTTGTATTTAATTATCTTACAAAAAATGACAGGAACATAGGAAACTTTACCTGCAGTGTCCACTATCCAGTATTTATTTAACAGTCAAACTGGTTAAAATTTTTGGCTAAAAATCCATTTCAATTCAAATAATCGATTTGGATTTCATCGTTTAAAATAAATATATTTTGTCCCTGAATAGTATCGGCAACCACAAAATATAAGTCGAATCAAATCGTTGTTAAACGGATTGGTACACCTGTAGTTTATACAACGATAAGACCAGGGGTGTCAAACTCAAATACAGATTGGGTCAAAATTTGAAACTGAACAAAGCCGCGGGCCAAGGTTGAACAAATTAACTTTTAATAGGGACCCAAACAAGTTTTACATTGAATATTGAACAAGCAAGGCGTTTATAACTTTATAGTGACAAGCAAAATCGAGTTTCAAGTTATAATAATTAAAAAATCTCAATGGCATATCAAATAAAATTTAAATAAAAATTGGGGGTGGTTGGGGTTTGGTGGTAGCGGGGGTGTATATTGTAGTGTCCCGGAAGAGTTAGTGCTGCAAGGGGTTCTGGGTATTTCTTCTGTTGTGTTTATGTTCTGTTACAGTGCGGATGTTCTCCCAAAATGTGTTTGTCATTCTTCTTTGGTGTGGGTTCACAGTGTGGCACATATTTGTAACAGTGTTAAAGATGTTTATACGGCCACCCTCGGTGGGACCTGTATGGTTGTTGACCAAGTATGCCTTGCATTCACTTGTGTGTGTTAAAGCCGCATGTATTATGTGACTCTGCTGGCATGTTGTTTGTATGGCGGAAAAGCGGACGTGACGGCAGGCTGTAGAGGACGCTAAAGGCAGTGCCTTCAAGACACACCCCCAATATTGTTGTCCGGGTGAACTTTAACTCCTCCCACTGGATCTTTCCTAGTTACCGACCAATCTGACGAGGATTTAAACCCAGTCCTCTTTGCTTGGGAGATACCTGTTTTGACCACTCAGCCATCCTTGGTCTTCTTAAAGGGAGATTTCGGGCACGTATGAAATTTTTAATTGAGAACCTGTCTCAGTAAACTATGATATAAAAGCTTTCCTAGTTACGATTGATCTGACTGGGATTTGAACCCAGTCCCTTTTGATTGGGAGCGAGCTGTTTAACCATTTTCGGGAGCGGTACCGAACTTCGGGAGTCTCCCGGGAAAATCGTGAGGGTTGGCGAGTATAAAGTTATCAGCGGTGAATGCAGTGTTACAGAGGCACCACCACTAAATAATACCGGCGGGCCAGCTCTAATCTTAATTTTATATTCCTTCAAGGGCCAAATGAAATTACACGGCGGGCCAAATTTGGTCCACGGGCCAGAGTTTGACACCCATGATATAGACTGTAAACAGATAGAAGACTAAATACATGGGTACATTTTGACCAAGGAACCACCATTACATGTTATGTACACCACAAGGAAATGTTTTATATTTCGAAGAAAATCATAATATGACCTCTTTACAAGCCTTATAATGTAGTGCGCCTTTTGTATGAAACTAGACCCGCTCATCGGCAGTGCACTTTATAATCCGGTGCGCCCTGTGGTCCAGAAAATACGGTAATCGATTAAGAATTGTCCATGTCCACGTATTAATGCAACTAAGAATCGATTATTTTTCCCACCCGTAGCATGAAGCTATTTGTTTTCTACATGATTGATAGTGATACTTACCCCAACAAGGTGAGATCCTGCATGGAGCTCCAGATTGAAGGGGATTGAATGTTATCTTACATTTTCAAATGATCGCACCGACAGTAACTTTTCCAGTAAGCTTCTTACTGAAAGAACAGAACTCGAAATTACCCTCAAATGAAGCATACATGACGTCACATAGAAAAGCCACAACCTGATTCAAACATTGGACTCCCTGGATATAAAAGCTTTTTTCTATTAGGTTTTAAGAGAAAACACAGACCTATACAATGTCATACTCATTGGACAAACACATTATTGCAATGGAGGTTTTTGCGCACATAATTCACATAACTAAAACACCCCATGTTAAGAAAATAGACTTCCTTGTCAGTGGGTGGGCTCAGACACAGAAAAATCTCCTCACTGCCCACCTCGTCCTTTTATCAGAACACTGACTCATCTCTTTAAAGAGACACTTGTGCAATTAAGTGATGTGCACTATAAAAACCGTGCCTGGCTGGAGAAAGTAAGTGTATGTCTGAGTCGTGTGCAAAACATACTGGGAGAACTTGGTAACCCGTTTATCTCAACCTGCACATGAGTGTGGAGGTGTTGCATCCGACCAGTCTTCCTCTCAGGGAATAAAACACACTGGTCAATCCCAAATTCTTTCGGATTGAGTAAGAAGGACCACCAAGACAGAACAGCAATATTATCAAGTTTTACTAAAGCTTCAAGAGACCAGTCCTTACAAAGCAATAATAGCAGCGGTCTAAAAATCAAACGGAAAAAGACAGCTTATTTAGTAGGAAAACAGCCCCTCCCACCCAGAAATAAATACCATTAATTGATCAACATGGACCCCGACTTAAACAAGTTGAAATATGTATTCAGGTCTTATCATTTAGTGGTCAATTATACAGAATATGTACTGTACTGTGCAATCTACAAATACAAGTCTCAATCAATTAATCAATACGGCCTTTTTGTTCTAAACCGATATGGCCTCCTCCACAAAAATGGAGTACAGACTTTCCAAGCCTTCAAGGGAAACACAGAGTTTACTAACGAGCATAAGGAAAGAAAAAGAGTGTACACATGGGAAAATATTAGCTGCCTCAAACATGACTATGGATAAAGACAGAACACTTAAAAATGTATGCATTCTGAATATGACAGGTGTCTGCATTTGGCTTCATTTTATCACCACCAAGTCGAGGGGCTATTAAACATTACTGTGGTACCTCAGTTTATGTTTATTTGCTCCGAAAGGTCGGACAAAGACTGACTCGTATGAAAACTTTTCCCAATAAGAGATCAAGTAAATCCAATGAATACCTTCCAGACACTCCAAGTTATTAAACCAAAACGCATGTTATAGAAAATAATTATAGAAGACTATAGTGTATTTACATGCATAAAACATTAATTGTAATGTATAAATAAACATTTAACATAACTTTCCTATTGTCAAAGATGAGTACCTACTAGGGGTGTGAAGCTATGTGTATTTGTATTGAACCGTTTCGGTATGGGGGTTTCGGTTCGGTTCGGTGGTGTACCGAACGAGTTTCCACACGGACATATAAAGTAGCGCACCGCACGTTTTGTAAACAGGCACAACACACGGCATGCTAGTAGCGACCGGGCTAGGACAACATGTAAAAGCCAGAGCTGGAAGACCCTCCTGTCTTGTTAAGATCTCCCGTTTGGGAACACTTTGGCTGCCGACATTGTTGAGCCGCAGTAGGGTATGCTTCTGCCAACACTTCAAACATGCTAACCCCTTTGAAGCGTCACCACCACATTCGGCGAGTCAGGCAGGGCTGAAGCAATAAGAAATGTTTTTATAGCAGCAGATTTAAGACCATCCATCCATTTTCTACCGTTTTTCCCGTCCGGGGCCGCAGGGGGTTGCTGTATTGCAATAAAAACTAGATTTTGACCCACTTCTATGGTGGAAGAACAGTAAGCCCATATATCCTCTTACTGCCAAGTTAACCAGGCTCGGGGGCGGGGGGGAAGAAAAGTTAATCTGAGGCTGATTTACCTTGAAACTGTTTAATGTTGCACTTTTTATATGTAGAAGAAAAGTTTTGTCATTTTTTCATCCGAGCAACAACTTGAGGCAGTTTAATGTTGATTAACGTAGACCCAGACTTAAACAAGTGGAAAAACTTATTGGGGTGTTAGCATTCAGTGGTTAATTGTATGGAATATGTACTGTACTGTGCTATCTACTAATAAAAGTCTCAAACAATCAATAGAAAAAAGCACGTTATATGTAGAAAGGTTTTGTTAAAGGCCTACTGAAATGAGATTTTCTTATTCAAACGGGGATATCAGGTCCATTCTATGTGTCATACTTGATCATTTCGCGATATTGCCATATTTTTGCTGAAAGGATTTAGTAGAGTACATTGACGATAAAGTTTGCAACTTTCGGTGCAAACAGAAAAGCCCTGCCTCTACCAGAAGTCTCAGACGATGACGTCACATTTTGATGGCTCCTCACATTTTCACATTGATTCTAATGGGAGCCTCCAACAAAAACAGCTATTCGGACCGAGAAAACGACAATCTCCCCATTAAATTGAGCGAGGATGAAAGATTTGTGTATGAGGATATTGATGGCGACGGACTAGAAAAAAACGCGATTGCATTGAGACGGATTCATATGTTTTTAGAGACATTTACGAGCATAATTCTGGGAAATCCCTTATCTTTCTATTGTGTTGCTAGTGTTTTAGTGAGTTTAACAGTACCTGATAGTCGGAGGTGTGTGTCCACGGGTGTGTTGACGCGCAGTGTCTCAGGGAAGTCGACGGCAGCTTTATGGACGGCACAAGCTCAGCTGATATCCGGTAAGAAGCGACTTTTTAACCACAATTTGATCTGTGGTCTAGATCACTGCGATGAAGGGAGGACTTGTCCAGGGTGTACGCCACCTTCCGTCCGATTGTAGTTGAGATAGGCACCAGCGCCGCCCACGACCCCAAAGGGAATAAGCGGTAGAAAATGGATGGATGGATGTGGCCTAGATCATGTTTTGTTTAGTTATGTTCTGTTAGTTTTGGACTCGTTTATTTCTTGTTTGACACCTCCTGAGTTTGGTTTGGTTGCAATGGCAGCTTATTGTTTTCACTTACCTCTGGTGTTCGGGACGCTCACCTGTGTCTAATCATATGCACTATTTAAGCCTGCTTTTACCAGTCAGTCGTCCTGGCGTCTTTGTTCGATTCATGCCGTGTCCACGTAAGTTTTGTTACCTTGTCAAGTAAGTCTTGTTTGTTCATGCTACAGTTAGTACGTATTTTCACCCATAGTTTATGGTAAGTGTAAGTTTAGCATCCAGTGCGATCGGCATTTTTTTTTTCTTTTTGCTCGTTTTCAGTTTTTTGGTACTTTGCTTTGTTTGGAGTGGTCTGTCTGCATTCTTGGGAGTACGACCCCGCATAAAGATGCAACCCAAATATGACATAATTACCGATTCCGATTTATACAGTCGTGGTATTAACACATTATTATGCCTAATTGTGTTGCTATGCCCCGCTGGATGCATTAAACAATGTAACACGGTTTTCCAAAATAAATCAACTCAAGTTAAGGAACTGCCATATTTATTATTGAAGTCACAAAGTGCATTTTTTTTTTTAACATGCTTCAAAACAGCAGCTTGAAAGTTGGGACATGCTCTCCCTGAGAGAGCATGAGGAGGTTGAGGTGGGTAAGGTTGAGCTAGGGGGTAGCCGGGGGTGTATATTGTAGTGTCCCATAAGAGGGTATTTGTTCTGTTGTGTTTATGTGTTATGGTGCGGATGTTCTCCCGAAATGTGTTTGTCATTATTGTTTGGTGTGGGTTCACAGTGTGGCACATATTTGTAACAGTGTTAAAGTTGTTTGTACGGCCACCCTCAGTGTGACCTGTATGGTTGTTGACCAAGTATGCCTTGCAATCACTTGTGAGTGTGTGAAAAGCCGTAGATATAATGTGATTGGGCCGGCACGCTAAGGCAGTGCCTTGAAGGTCTGTCTGGGTGGAAATCGGGAGAAATTCGGGAGAAAAGTTGCCCCGGGAGATTTTCGGAGGGGGCACTGAAATTCGGGAGCCCCCCGGCAAAATCGGGAGGGTTGGTATGACATGGAGACGCAACTGCTCTGTACTTCTACAAAAATTTTACTTTTTGAAACCGATTATTTCAGATATTACATTTTAAAAAATTTATCGGCCGATAATATTGGCAGTCCGATATTATCGGACATCTCTACTGACAATGAATTAATAATGTGGATATTAATGCAATTGTGTGGAGCCTAAGTTAATTGCAGCTGCTTATGGCATCTGTTTCCACTGCTTACAACGAAACCCATTAAAACTGCCGCTAGCTTGTGGACACATAGTGTACTTTGTAATTTAGACTTCCTAACGTAGTGTTTAATGTATCATGCTTTAATTATTCACCACATCTGCCTTCAGGGGTTCTCACCAAAGGATACATCAATTGCATTGATGGACAAGTGCTTAGCTTGCAGACAGCATGTAAACACTAGTGCTTAGTGCCATCCTGCATAATTATGTTAGCATTTAGTACAAACCCTGTTTCCATTTGAGTTCGGAAATTGTGTTAGATGTAAATATAAACGGAATACAATGATTTGCAAATCCTTTTCAACCCATATTCAGTTTAATATGCTACAAAGACTACAAAGATTTGATGTTCAAACTGATAAACATTTTTTTGTTGTTGCAAATAATCATTAACTTTAGAATTTAATGCCAGCAACACATGACAAAGAAGTTGGGAAAGGTGGCAATAAATACTGATAAAGCTGAGAAATGCTCATCAAACACTTTATGGAACATCCCATAAGTGTGAAGGCTAATTGGGAACAGTTGGGTGCCATGATTGGGTATAAAAACAGCTTCCCAAAAAATGCTCAGTCTTTCACGAGAAAGGATGGGGCGAGGTACACCCCTTTGTCCACAACTGCGTGAGCAAATAGTCAAACAGTTTAAGAACAACGTTTCTCAAAGTGCAATTGCAAGAAATTTAGGGATTTCAACATCTACGGTCCATAATATTATCAAAAGGTTCAGAGAATCTGGAGAAATCATTCCACGTAAGCGGCATGGCCGGAAACCAACATTGAATGACCGTGACCTTTGATCCCTCAGACGGCACTGTATCAAAAACCGACATCAATCTCTAAAGGATATCACCACATGGGCTCAGGAACACTTCGGAAAACCACTGTCACTAAATACAGTTTGTCGCTACATCTGTAAGTGCAAGTTAAAGCTCTACTATGCAAAGCGAAATAGGGATTCATATATTTTTGAAGTGTTATTCAATGAATATATCTATAAAGGATTTTTTGAATTGTTGCTATTTTTAGAATATTTAAAAAAAATCTCACGTATCCCTTGGCATACCTTTAAGTACCCCCAGGGATACACGTAACCCTCATTTGAGAACCACTGGTATACAGTTCACAGAAAAGGTCGTAAAACAGTTCAAAGAGGAGGTTCGTAAAAGAGATCAAAGAGTGGTTCATAAACCAGTTCAAAAAGAGGTTTATAAAATAGTTCAAAAAAGGAGGTTAAAAAAGAGGTCGTCTGGAACTTGGGCAGGTCCTGCCGTCTCTCCGCTTTGTAGTCCTTGGGTTAAACCAGGGGTGTCAAACTCAAATACAGAGTGGGCCAAAATTTCAAACGGAACAAAGCCGCGGGCCAAGGTTGAAGAAATTAACCTTTTAATAGGGATCCAAAGAAGTTTTGCATTGACTATTGACCAAGTAAGGCTTATATAACTTTATAGTGACATGCAAACTCATCCATCCATCCATTTTCTACCGCTTGTCCCCTTCTGGGGTCGCTGAAGCTTATCTCAGCTGCATTCAGGCGGAAGGCAGGGTACACCATGGACAAGTCACGACCTCATCACAGGGCCAACACAAATAGACAGACAACATTCATACTCACATTCACACACTAGAGCCAATTTAGTGTTGCCAATCAACCTATCAATAATAATTTAAGTATATCAATGGCATATCAAATAAAATGTAAATAAAAATTGGGGGGCGGATCGGGTTTGGTGGTAGCAGGGGTGTATATTGTAGCGTCCGGAGGAGTTAGAGCTGCAAGGGGTTCTGGTTATTACGTGTGTTACGGTGCAGATGTTCTCCCGAAACGTGTTTGTCATTCTTGTTTGGTGTGGCTTCACAGTGTGGCGCATATTTGTAACAGTGTTAAAGTCGTTTATACGGCCACCCTCAGTGTGACCTGTATGGCTGTTGACCAAGTATGCCTTGCATTCATTTGTGTGTGTTAAAGCCGCAGATATTATGTGACTGGACTGGCACGTTGTTTCTATGGCGGAAAAGCGGACGTGACAACAGGTTGTAGAGGACGCTAAAGGCAGTGCCTTCGAGGCACGCCCCCAATATTGTTGTCTGAGTGGAAATCGGGAGAAATTCGGAAGAATTGTTGCCCCGGGAGATTTACGGGAGGGGCAACAGCGGCACCGCCCCTGTATAATACCGGCGGGCCAGCTCTAATCTTAATTTGATATTACCTCAAGGGCCAAATAAAATTACACGGCGGGCCAAATTTGGCCCACGGGCCAGAGTTTGACGCCCATTGGTTAAACCATTATCTTTCTGTTGATTATAATACATGAAAGAAAACAGGAATACACCTTCATGTTGCCTCCACCCTTAATTTTATGAGCCTTACTCTTCAAAGACAGCTTTTGCTTCTCACCGGGCACTCAATGTAACACAAAGTTAATGTGATAACTTCGAAACAATTATTCTAACATTATCTTTGGTGCACAAGTACATCAGTTTTGCACGCTATCAGGTTTTAATACATGCAAACCTTTTGCAGATCAGGCCCGTAGTTAAGAGTTTATGACTTATTCCAAGTTACACAATAGGAAACAGATGGTTATGCAATGAAAATGTGTGTTTGGGGATGTGGACCGTTGGTGCATTAAGAACAGATTGAAGTTGTTTTCTCCGTTGTCAGTTCATGTCGGGTTTCTCCTGTGTTTCCAGTCAGACTAAATTACGGTGAAATGGAAGTGGCATATGCATCCTTAGGTGGTATTATAAAGCACAGCTGTTGGGAGAGGATGTTCAATGCAGAGACGCCAAAGGAGGCCGGGTTGATTAATGGAGTAATGGGGCAAGTTTAGGGTTGATTACTCTATTACTCTGTCAGCAAATAACTTTTTTTTTTCTTAAAGACAATTGTACTCAATTCAGTGTCAGCGTAAAAGACACAGTGTAATTGATAAATGGAAGGACAAAATGTCAAACAAGCTATTGAAATAATGGTATCAACTGATACCATTTCCCTCATACTAACACATTATGCTTCTTTTTTACTGTGACAAGTCGATTCAGAATTGATTCATTATTTAAACCGATTCTCTCATGTTCAAGGATTACTTGGTATATACTGTAAGTTATAATGAAACCTTTCATAACAAGTTACAGGTTAAAACATACCTGGGCAAATTGAGTCCCGGGGCCACATGTGGCCCGTTTAGCTTTTCGATGTGGCCCGCCGGACATCCCCAAATAATTTATTTAGATCTTTAAGATGGAAAGTGTAGCTGCCATTATGATGTGCAGTGATGTTTTATACTGATTCTAAGTCTTTAACTATACAAAGCATTTCAATGGTTGGAATCTGGACTTTTGCATAACATACTAATTACTCTGGTCATCTAATTAGTTACTATGGTAATCTAATGAGTTACTATGGTCTTCTGATGAGTTACTATGGTAATCTAATGAGTTACTATGGTCTTCTGATGAGTTACTATGGACATTTAATTAGTTACAATGGTAATCTTAAGTCACAGCAGCTCAGACTAGGCACCAAGCAGTGTGGGGGGGAGCTTTTCCACAGAATGTTTACAGAGCCTAAAATGTGGGTGTCAGAACACATGTGGAAGGAGATTTTTACAACAAACTTTTGAAGCTTAGTGATGTATCGGATTGTAAGTGGATTTTTTTTTTACCCTTTGCGTTCATATTTTGCTGTTTTGTTGCATTTAGCTTGATTGTAAAATATGTCGACTGACAGTGGGTGTGACATTCATATGTTGTCAATATTCAGTGTTTTATTCTTCAGATTCCATTCCGTTTTTTAAGGCGATCTGTAATAACATTTTTAGCATTCTATCAGACATTATTGCGAAGTTTTGTATTAGTGTGTGTGTGTATATATATATATGTGTGTGTATATATATATATATATGTATATATATATATATATACCGGCCCCCATACACATTTTTTTCTCAAAATTTGGCCCCTGAGTGAAAATAATTGCCCAGGCCTGGGTTAAAACAACTCTTCTTGACGGCTAACGTAAGACGTATAGGCGCAGCGAGATGTCTTAAAAAAAACGTCTTTTTAATAATCGATTCCTGAAAAAGTTTTAAATCGACTCTATCTTTATATATAAAAAGTGCAAAGTCGGTGTGAATCGGTCCTTTTTAGCAACCTCAATATTTTTGTTTAACGTTTTGTCCCAATAAAAAAGTAATTGAAAACTGTGGCCAATACTCAACTACAAAACCTAAAACCAGTAAAGTTGGCACGTTGTGTAATTCATAAATAAAACCAGAATACAATCATTTGCATTTGTTTTCATATTCAGTTGAATTGACTGCAAAGACAAGATATTTATTTTTTGTTGCAAATAATCATTAACTTAAAAAATATAATGGCAGCAACACATTGCAATAAAGTTGGCACCTTTATATATATATATGTGTGTGTGTGTGTGTGTGTGTGTGTGTATATGTATTTACTGTATATATATATGTATATATGTGTATATATATATTGTATATACATATGTATATTTATATATGTATATACAGTATGTACATTTATCTGTGTATATACATATTTATATATATATATATATGTGTATATACATGTATATATGTATATGTGTGTATATATGTATATATATATATATATATATATATATATATATATATATATATATATACATATATTTATATATATATATATATACATATATATAAATATATATATATATATATATATATATGATTGAGGGGACCCCTCATGAAACAGTTCTGTAGAGATGAAGTAGTCTTGTGCTTTTTCCCACACCTACATATATATATATATATATATATATATATATATATATATATATATATATATATATGTATATATATATATATATATATATATATATATATATATATGTGTGTGTGTGTGCGTTTATGTATACTGTAGGAATGTACAGTTTACCGGCATTAATAAAGTACAGCGGTTGCTAATGAATTAAATACGATACTATACGGCCTTTGAAAATTACCGGTACTTTTTTCCATCCGCATTGAGGTACAGAGCCGAGGCGCACACATACACGCACAGTGTGCATACAAGCAGAAACAGGGTGGAGGGGAAGAATGGCAAAAAGCTGTCAAACAAAGAGGCGGCATGAAACGCAATGTGGATGTATTTGGGCTCCAAAACTATCGTATTACCACCCGCACCACAGCTAACGTTACCCAGGCTGCTACCTCTCTGCTCCACGAGGGCGTATACGTATGTGACGTATGTAAGAAGGTGTGCTTACTGTCTGTGAGGAGAGACAAGAAAGAGTGGGAAGAGCCTGTAGTGTAATGCCCGCAGCTAAAAGCAACTGCGTGAGAACGTATACTCGAATATCACGATATAGCCATTTTCTACATCGCACAGAGACAAACCCACGATATATCGACTATATCGATATTTCGCCCAGCCCTACTCTGTACAGTACAATCTGATGGTTTATCTTAACTATAGCTGCAACACTTTTAGATTTGGCTTTTGTCTTATATGTATGTGTATCTTTTACTGTGTATTTTGGGTGTTCCAGCACATGAAATAAACCTAATGAAACAAAGCAGGGGCAATGAATTGGGAAAATTTGAGGATTAGAGGAGATTGGGGATGTTTTTCTCTGGCTAAACCCTGTGATTGATGCCTTGGCTGCAAGGCATCTCTGTGTTGGCAGCGTTCTTAAGTTACTCATTAATCCTTATAAATGTTTAGTTCATTTGGGGTCCGAACAGCTTTTCTACAACCAATCAATGTGCATGTGCATGTTGACACATTTTGAATACCCCTATCAAATGATACAGCTGTTGTACTTGGGTTCAAGCTGGAAAGTTTAAAAGACGTAGCGAGTGCAGATTGTAATTGACTAAAATAAAAAAAAAACTACTGGAACACCAAAGTCACCACACATAGTTTTACATCACTATGGCCTGAAAGGGTGATGGGCTGCTGGAGATAGCTGCAGTTCATTGAGGAAAAACATGCCTCTGTCATGCCTGACAGAAGGCAAAGGCTCCCCTTTCAAAATCCCCTAGCTCCATGCTATTTTACATTAGATATTCTACAAGCATGCTACTGAATAGCTTTAGCGGTTTTACATGACAATTTCAACACCTCCAAGTTTGTTTTTAAAACTACAACTACGATACACATTACAAACAGCTGGTGTGCAATAAGTACAATACTTAGAGTATAAACAACAGGACTCAAAAAAACGACTGGCACATTCAACTGGAAGGTAATGCCTGGATGGCGCAATTGGGGAATGGAAAACAAAACAAACTAATCAAATAATCAACACCCATGACAACGAAAACACAAACGCAGGGGCGCTCAAAACGGAAAGTGAGGCAATCAAAAACAAAACAAACACGATCCGGGCAGCGGATCATGACAGTACCCCCCTCCTAACACTAATCAGAGGCAGGTGACACTAATCAACACCCATGACAACGAAAACACAAACCCAGAGGCGCTGAAAACTGAAAGTGAGGGGATCGAAATAAAACAAACATGATCCGGACAGTGGATCAAGACAGTACCCCCCTCCTAACACTAATCACAGGCAGGTGACACTAATCAGCACCCATGACAACTAAAACACTAACCCAGGGGCGCTGAAAACTGAAAGTGAGGGGATCGAAAATAAAACAAACACGATCCAGGCAGCGGATCATGACAGTACCCCCCTTTAACACTAATCAGAGGCAGCTGACACTTATCAGCACCCATGACAACTAAAACACAAACCCAGGGGCGCTGAAAACAGAAAGTGAGGGGATTGAAAACAAAACAAACACGATCCGGGCAGCGGATCATGATAGTACCCCCCCCCCCCCTAACACTAATCAGAGGCAGGTAAGAATAATCAACACCCATGACAACTAAAACACAAACCCAGGGGCGCTGAAAACGGAAAGTGAGGGAATCGAAAACAAAACAAACATGATCCGGACAGTGGATCAAGACAGTACCCCCCTCCTAACACTAATCAGAGGCAGGTGACACTAATCAGCACCCATGACAACTAAAACACAAACCCAGGGGCGCTGAAAACAGAAAGTGAGGGAATTGAAAACAAAACAAACACGATCCGGGCAGCGGATCATGACATTACCCCCCTCCTAACACCAATCAGAGGCAGGTGACACTAATCAGCACCCATGACATTTAAAACACAAACCCAGGGGTGCCGAAAACTGAAAGTGAGGGAATCAAAAACAAAACAAACACGATCCGGGCAGCGGATCATGACAGTACCCCCCTCCTAACACTAATCAGAGGCAGGTGACACTAATCAACACCCATGACAATGAAAAAACAAACCCAGAGGCGCTGAAAACTGAAAGTGAGGGGATCGAAAACAAAACAAACATGATCCGGACAGCGGATCAAAAAAGTACCCCCCTCCTAACACTAATCAGAGGCAGGTGACACTAATCAGTACCCATGACAACTAAAACACAAACCCAGGGGCGCTGAAAACTGAAAGTGAGGGGATCGAAAATAAAACAAACACGATCCAGGCAGCGGATCATGACAGTACCCCCCTTTAACACTAATCGGAGGCAGGTGACACTTATCAGCACCCATGACATTTAAAACACAAACCCAGGGGCGCTGAAAACAGAAAGTGAGGGAATTGAAAACAAAACAAACATGATCCGGGCAACGGATCACGACAGCAAACTTTCCAATGTATTTTAAACAATAAATCCTCCCGTCTTCCGGCTTTTAAAATGTGAGAACATACACTATGTATGTACATAATACATGCACATGCTTTAACTTGGGGTGTTGTTAGCTAATATAAGCAATTTGGATAGTTACCGTTAGCTGTCATTGAATGTATCACGACGACGACATGGCTGCAAATTGCTAGTTTCTCTCCAAGACTGCTTTTATATGTGTGCACAAACTTCCTGCACGTGTGGACGAGACGTAAAAAGCAATCATTCTATCCGGGCAGGTAAAAATGTTTCTTACGTGAAAGTTAAAGTTAAAGTATCACTGATAGTCGCACTGTGGAAGCCGCTTCCTTCCGGGTTCTTTGACATCACCACTCCTTTTCAGGGTCAACAATAATGTTTATCTTACAATAAACGCCAGATCGTGCAAAGTCTTTATGTGCTTTCTAGCAATTGTCTTTCCTCGATCGAGCACATGAATGGTTTCCCTAAGAGTGGTCTGTCCTGCTCTCGTTCCCCTCGTGTTTCGCCAACCGCCATCAACAACTCCTCCTCTCTTTTCCGACTGCTGCCTTTTACAGAGCGGCACATGATTAGACAAACACTCTCAGCTGTGTCATCTACGCACCTGTCGTTAATCTCGAAACCGGCTCTGCCACACCCCGCTTCGCTGCAGGTCCGCAGGCCACGGGCACCACAACACACACACACACACTAGGTGTGGTGAAATCAACCTCTGTATTTGACCCATCCCCTTGTTCCACCCCTTGGGAGGTGAGGGGAGCAGTGAGCAGCAGCAGTGGCCACGCTCAGGAATCATTTTGGTGATTTAACCCAGAATTCCAACCCTTGATGCTGAGTGCCAAGCTGGGAGGTGATGGGTCCCATTTTTTAGTATGACTCGGGCCGGGATTTGAACTCACGACCTACCGATCTCAGGGTGGACACTCTAACCACAAGGCCACTTAGCAGGTGGACTTAAACAATATAGACAATTGTCAAACAAATGTGTTCTGTTGAACCATTAGTAGGAACATAAACTAACCCAAACTGTTTTTGTTCCACTTTTTGCTTTGAAAAACTGAGCAAGTTGCAAACAGCACCTTTAATGGTGTAAACACAATATATAACAACAAGGCAGCACAGTTACTACTATCAGCTCACTGTTAAATGTTACATTAAATGTAACATTAATGTTTATTACCAGGGTGTACCCCGTCTACCACCCGGATGCAGCTGAGATAGGCTCCAGCACCCCCCGCCACCCTAAAAGGGACAAGCTGTAGAAAATGGATGGATCAACAGATAAAGTAAACACAAAAATACCAAAATTGGTACCATGGATCATCTGTAATGATTTACGGTTTATCAGGAATTGGTACTTTAGAGGTTTTAATGTGAAAAGCACTCATCCCTAACTATTATTTACACATTTGCATTCATTGTCCTAGCGTCTTTGAAAGTAAACATTCATATAGATGAAACTTCAAGGTAGTCTTCACCACAAACATTACTTGGTATGTGTACGTGCATTTTTTTTAAATTTTTTATATGGACTGTATTTGCGGCAGTTAATGTATCCAGTTTGACAGCCATTAATCAACACCACCAAAAGCAATTTTTCTAGTCGCAGCATTGTGGCCTGTAATGTGTGTGTCTTTATTGATTCCTCACATCAGATCTGTGTGTTTGGTGTGTGTGCATGTCCGTGTGCAAGCATGGTATACTTCACTGCACTTTACTTGCCAAATGCACTCTATATGTTCATAAAAGGTTGTCAAGCCTCTGCAATTATTTAAACTCTGCTACCGAAACATTGGTCAGGATATATTGTACTTTCAACTATTGTGTTTGTTTTTGTTGTCATTTCATCAACATTTTAACTTTGTTTAATAATACTGATTTACAGGTTTGTATTAATTGAAGACATCTAGTGGAGGGGACGTCTAGAATCTGTCTCTAAAGTGGGGGGTACTGTGACGATTTGTCACATTCACGTCTTATGTTTCCTTAGATTGTGTTTATTTCCTGTCAGCGCTCTTATTTTAGTTCCACTTCCTGCATGTCTTCCGGAGCGCTCGTTTCCCTCACCTGTCCTTGATTGGCAGCCTGGGTCACCTGGTTGCAGTTGCCAATCAGGCTGCTATTTATGCCTGCCTCGCCCTCCAGTCAGGGCTCAATGATTGATTCCTGTTGCCTGTTTTCCCTGCACGTGCACTTACCAGTTGCACTAGTTCCTTATTGACATTAAAGTCATGTTTTCCTGTGCTATGCCTGCATCTTGCATCTTGGGGTTCAACACCAGCAGTTCCTGACAGAATCATCAAGTCAAACACGATACTCGCAGAGATTTAGTGGGCTGTCTGAAGGCAACAAATCTCGGGAGGAAGCCGCGGATAAGAAGTGTACCCACTTGGTCTCCTTGATGGACAAACTCTTTGAATTGAGTGCTGCACGGTCTGGTTCTTCGGCTCCTGGAACAGGGGGGGCGGTCAGAGTCGGCAGGACTCTGTCAAAGTTTGTTGTTGACAAACCCCAAGATGCAGAGAAGAAGGCAGGCATTGAATGGGAAAACATGATTTAATTTAAATAATACAACAAGAACAAACAAAAGGGTACTAACACAAAGCGCGCACGAGGCGGATAACAAAACTAAGGGAGCTAGAAAACAAAAAGGAACTTAGCATGGAATCTAGCAAGAATCGAACAGGAAACAGAAGTCGTACATGTAATATAAAAACAAACTTGGAAGCAGGGAACAAAAGGCAGTAAGCTAAAAACCGCAACCGAAATATAGCTTACCGCTACGCTGCAAAGACACGACACGACAGGAGCGACAATACACAAGCGACATGACAATACAATAATCCAGCCATGACCGGATGGGAAGACAGGTCTAAATAGGAACGGACTGATTGACACCAGGTGTGGCCAGGTGCCAATCAGCAGCAGCTGAGGGGGAACACAGCACTCAGGGAGAAAGACAGGAAACCAACAAAATAAGAGCGCTGACAGGAAACACTACACACACAGAGGAAACAAAGACAAATGCGGAGGAAAAAACTAAAACATAGTCTAACTGTCAGAGGCAAGCCTGACAGACTCGAGACCCCCCCCGCTCCCTCAGCCTTTTTTGGGACGTCTGGAATCCGTCCTCTAGCTCTGGAAACACCATCTTTATCTCCGGCGGGACGTCCTACGTCGCCCCAATCTTCGTCTCCGGCGGGCCGTCCAACAGGCCCATCTTCGATCCTTGTCCTGGATTTGCCTCTGCCACCTTCAGTTTACCTGCCGCACAAGCAGCAATCAGACACCCACACGCCGCCTCCTCATCGGTCAAGATTAGCCGTTCCGTTGTCGCCCGCCTCGCCAGATGCAGCGCCGTTCAATGCGTTCGCTGCCATCTGACTCTTCCTTGCTGGGTGCAGGGACACAAGGCTTGGCAATCTGCCGCCCTCCACCCTCCTGTAACCTTGTTTTTTTTTTGGGGGGGGGGCGTCTAGAATCTGTCCCTAAAGGGGAGGGGGGTACTGTGACGATCTGTCACATTAACGTCTTATGTTTCCTGAGTTTGTGTTTATATCCTGTCAGCGTTCTTACTCTAGTTCCACTTCCTGCATGTCTCCCCGAGCTCTCGTTCCTCTCACCTGTCCCTGATTGGCAACCTGGCACACCTGGATGCAGTTGCCAATCAGGCTGCTATTAATGACTTCCTCGCCCTACAGTCATGGCTTGATTGTTTCCTCTTGCCTGCTTTCGAGTTCCTTTGCACGTGCACTTACCATTTGCACTCTTTCCTTTTTGACATTAAAGTAATCTTTTCCTGCGCTACGCCTGCCATATCTGCATCATGAGGTTCAACACCAGCAGTTCCTGACATCAATCAATCAATCAATCAATCAATCAATCAGTGTTTATTAATATAGCCCTAAATCACAAGTGTCTCAAAGGGCAGCACAGGCCACAACGACATCCTCGGTTCAGAGCCCACATAAGGGCAAGGAAAAATTCACAACCCAGTGGAATGTCACTGTGAATGACTATTAGAAACCTTGGAGAGGACCACATATATGGGTCCTCTCCACATCCACAAGGGAAAGGGGGGCAGAGGAGAAAAGAAAAGAAACAGCAGATCAACTGGTCGAAAAAGGGGGTCCATTTAAAGGCTAGAGTATACAAATATGTCTTAAGATGGGACTTAAATGCTTCTACTGAGGTAGCATCTCTTGAAAGAATCCGCTGCCATGGCGATGACGTTCCACTGCTGTGACACATTCTGTGCTTAGGGCTAAGAATAAAGCTTCAAAAGAGTGTTCGAGTCTGTGTGCCTATTTGCAATACATTGCTTGCACAATATCGCCCTCAAGCACTTGTTGCAGGTGACTGCATTCATTTAGCATCGAAACGAGGCACATACGTTGGAATAAAACATTTTGAAGGAGCAGCAACTTCATTCAAATGTTCCTTGCTTCAGACAGTGTCTCACTCTTGTAGGCAGATCACATTGGAAAAAAGACAAAAACATTATGTTTACATATTGATTGATTGATTGATTGAAACTTTTATTAGTAGATTCCAAAGGAAGATAATACCTTATATGAAACAGTCCAGTTTACACAGTACAGTACATATTATGTACTAAACGATAACACCCGAATACGTTTTTCAACTTGTTTAACATTAATCAATTCATGGTATGTATCTGAACATATTTGAATCATTCATCATTTTACATTCGACCGTGTCCCTCGGGAAGTCCTGTGGGGAGTGCTCAGAAAGTATGGGATATCGGACTGTCTGATTGTGGCGGTCCGCTCCCTGTACGATCAGTGTCAGAGCTTGCGCCAAATTGTCGGCAGTAAGTCGGACACGTTTCCAGTGAGGGTTGGACTCCGCCAAGGCTGCCCTTTGTCACCGATTCTGTTGATAACTTTTATGGACAGAATTTCTAGGCGCAGTCAAGGCGTTGAGGGGTTCCGGTTTGTTGGCCGCGGGATTAAGTCTCTGCTTTTTGCAGATGATGTGGTCCTGATGGCTTCATCTGGCCGGGATCTTCAGTTCTCACTGGATCAGTTCGCAGCCGACCGGGATGAGAATCAGCACCTCCGAGTCCACGGTTCTCGCCCGGAAAAGGGTGGAGTGCCATCTCCGGGTTGGGGAGGAGACCCTGCCCCAAGTCGAGGAGTTAAAATACCTCAGAGTCTTGTTCACGAGTGAGGGAAGAGTGGATCGCGAGATCGACAGGCAGATCGGTGCGGCGTCTTCAGTAATGCGGAAGCTGTATCAATTGGTTGTGGTGAAGAAGGAGCTTAGCCGGAAGGCAAAGCTCTCAATTTACCGTTCGATCTACGTTCCCATCCTCACCGATGGTCATGAGCTTTGGATTGTGACCGAAAGGACAAGATCACGGGTACAAGCGGCCGAAATGAGTTTCCTCCGCCGTTTGGCGGGGCTCTCCCTTAGAGATAGGGTGAGAAGCTCTGTCATCCGGGAGGAGCTCAAATTAAAGCCGCTGCTCCTCCACATCAAGAGGAGCCAGATAAGGGGGTTCGAGCATCTGGTCAGAATGCCTCCCCAGGGCACGTCCAACCGGTAGGAGGCCACTGGGAAGACCCAGGACACGTTGGGACGACTATGTCTCCCGGCTGGCCCGGGAACACCTCGGGATCCCCCGGAAAGAGCTGGAGTAAGTGGCTGGGGATAGAGAAGTCTGGGCTTCCTTGCTTAGGCTGCTGCCCCCGCGACCCAACCTCGGATAAGCGGAAGAGGATGGATGGATCATTTTACACTACCTCAAGTTCCAACTGGTGTTTTCATTAAATATAAACAATTTATAAACAATTTAAACATACCACTTTGGGTCACTGCCTGCCAGTTGCCCAACCACTGTTGAGAAGAACTGATGTATACCAGGGTTGTATGGTATACCGATACCAGTAAAGTAGTGCAGTACTAATGGATTAAAAATAGTACTATAGTGCTTCTGAAAAATACTGGTAATTTTTTTTCCTGGACCTGCTTCTGGCAAGCTTTCGGTTGAATTTTTGACCATTCCTCTTGACAAAATTGGTGCGGTTCAGCTAACTTTGCTGGTTTTCTGACATGGACTTGTTTCTTCAGCATTGTCCACACGTTTCATCTGACATCACGTGGACAAAGATGAGACCTTCTGGAGGAAAGTTCTGTGGTGAGATGAAAGAAAAATTGAGCTGTTTGGCCACAACACAGCAATATGTTTGGAGGAGAAAAGGTGAGGTCTTTGATTCCAAGAGCACTATACCTACCGTCAAGCATGGCGGTGGTAGTATTATGCTCTGGGCCTGTTTTACTACCAATGGAACTTATGTTTTAAATGGGACAATGAAAAAGGAAGAATACCCCAAATTCTTCAGGACAACCTAAAATCATCAGCCCAGAGGTTAGGTCTTGGGCACAGTTGGGTGTTCCAACAGGATATTGACCTGGAATGGCTATATCAGGCTAGAATTAAGATTTTAGAATGTCTTTCCCAAAGTCCTGACTTAAACGTGTGGACAATGCTGAAGAAACAAGTCCATGTAAGAAAACCCACCCATTTAGCTGAACTGCACCAAATTTGTCAAGAGGAGTGGTCATAAATTCAACCAGAAGCTTGTGGATGGCTACCAAAAGCGCCTTATTGCAGGGAAACTTGCCAAGGGACGTGTTTTTTTTTCAATGTTTGTATTTTGTCATTCTTTTTCTACCGCTTGTTCCTCTTGGAGTCGCAGGGATGCTGGATCCTATCTCACCCAATGTCTTTTTTAATTTTTCTTGATACAAAATCTTACTGGCAGTGTTTGGTTCCATAATTGTGCAAAGGGTCATGAAGTTGTGGTCAATCAGTGTATGTATATGACATATATACCCTGTGCGTGTATGGGTTTTGTCCAGATACCCTGGCTTCCTCCCACATTCCAAAAATATGCCCGTTGTCTTAATTTAAGACCAAAATCTCCTTAAGTGTGAATGCAAGTTTGAGTAATTGTTTGTTTATAAGTACCCATGACACAATGAGGATCAGTGGTATAGAACATGGATGGATGGCTGGATTGATAGGAAAATTAGATGTGGCTCAGAGCTGTGTTGCCACCTCCATCTATTTAACTGTGTCATAGACCCCCTGATGACTGTGGTGTGTAAACACGACCCAAGTGTATCACTAAGCACTTACGCATTAGCCAATGTTGAATATTCTGATGATACCGCGCTATCCAGTTACAGTGGAAGATTGTCCTTGTTGTTGTAATTTGGAACTTTTGGGTTCGTTAGTTGTTTCCTGACTATTAGATATGAATAGGCCCTAATCCAATTTGGGATACTTCTGATGAAAAAGTGCCCTGTCTTATAAGTACCACAACCCGCTCGAAAAACTATACTTTCCCTTACTCTAATCCGATTTCTATGTGGTCCAAATTGAGGGGTCGAGGAAAAGTTCCATTAAAATACAATGACAAATTGGGTTGACCAAAATATCTCAGTCCTTGGTCCTACTCCCGGGCTCTTTGAGTACATTTCAGATTCTTCGGTCCGCTGGGACTTTTGTGTGTAGGTGTATGTTGGGGTACTTTGAGACTTTGGGACTATTTGGGATCCTGTTAGTTGTTTCCTGAGTACATTGACTATTAGATATGAATAGGCTCTAATCCAATTTGGGATACTTCTGATGAAAAAGTGCCCTTTTTTATAAGTACTACAACCCGCTCCAAAAACTATACTTTCCCTTACTCTAACCCGATTTCTATGTGGTCCGAATTGAGGGGTCGAGGAAAAGTTCCAATAAAATACAATGATTAATGGGGTTGTCCAAAATATCTCAGTCCTTGGCCCTACTCCCAGGTTTTTTGAGTACATTTCAGATTCTTCGGTCCGCTGGGACTTTTGTGTGTAGGTGTATGTTGGGGTACTTTGAGACTTTGGGACTATTTGGGATCCTGTAAGTTGTTTCCTGAGTACATTGACTATTAGATATGAATAGGCCCTAATCAATTTTGGGATACATCTGATGAAAAAGTGTCCTATCTTATAAGTACCACAACCCGCTCGAAAAACTATACTTTTCCTTACTCTAATCCGATTTCTATGTGGTCCAAATTGAGGGGTCAAGGAAAAGTTCCAATAAAATACAATGATAAATGGGGTTGACCAAAATATCTCAGTCCCTGGCCCTACTCCCGGGCTCTTTGAGTACATTTCAGATTCTTTGGTCCGCTGGGACTTTTGTGTGTAGGTGTATGTTGGGGTACTTTGAGACTTTGGGACTATTTCGGATCCTGTTAGTTGTTTCCTGAGTACATTGACTATTAGATATGAATAGGCCCTAATCCATTTTGGGATACTTCTGATGAAAAAGTGCCCTATCTTATAAGTACCACAACCCGCTCGAAAAACTATGCTTTTTGTTACTCTAATCCGATTTCTATGTGGTACAAATTGAGGGGTCATGGAAAAGTTCCAATAAAATACAATGATAAATGGGGTTGACCAAAATATCTCAGTCCCTGGCCCTACTCCCGGGCTCTTTGAGTACAATTCAGATTCTTCGGTCCGCTGGGACTTTTGTGTGTAGGTGTATGTTGGGGTACTTTGGGACTATTTGGGATCCCGTTAGTTGTTTCCTGAGTACATTGACTATTAGATATGAATAGGCCCTAATCCATTTTGGGATACTTCTGATTAAAAAGTGCCCTATCTTATAAGTACCACAACCCGCTCGAAAAAATATACTTTCTCTTACTCTTATCCGATTTCTATGTGGTCCAAATTGAGGGGTTGAGGAAAAGTTCCAATAAAATACAATGACAAATGGGGTTGACCAAAATATCTCAGTCCCTGGCCCTACTCCCAGGCTCTGTGAGTACATTTCAGATGCTTTGGTCCGCTGGGACTTTTGTGTGTAGGTGTATGTTGGGGTACTTTGAGACTTTGGGACTATTTGGGATCCTGTTAGTTGTTTCCTGAGTACATTGACTATTAGATATGAATAGGCCCTAATCCATTTTGGGATACTTCTGATGAAAAAGTGCCCTATCTTATAAGTACCACAACCCGCTCGAAAAACTATACTTTTCGTTACTCTAATCCGATTTCTATGTGGTCCAAATTGAGGGGTCGAGGAAAAGTTCCAATAAAATACAATGATTAATGGGGTTGACCAATATATCTCAGTCCCTGGCCCTACTCCCAGGCTCTTTGAGTACATTTCAGATTCTTCGGTCCGCTGGGACTTTTGTGTGTAGGTGTATGTTGGGGTACTTTGAGACTTTGGGACTATTTGGGATCCTCTCGCACCTTTGGGGAAGATGTCCCTTTCTGGGATATTTTGGGACTTTCAGTAAAAGCAGATATCCCTTTTTCCCTTTTGGGACACTTCTGGTAAAAAAAAACTTGTCTTTTCCTCACTTCAAATACCTTTGATCCACAATACCTAAAATTGGCATCCTGAAACAGAGATATACACTTATGACAAGATTGTGATGTTTCCATAGAGACCAAGCTCAAAATTCACAACAAATCTGTCATTTTGCTCCTCCTGTGTGATGCAGAACACTGAACAACGACCCTGGGAGCCAGGTTAGACCTCCTAGGAGACCTCTCAATTTGGACCACATAGAAATCGGATTAGAGTAAGGGAAAGTATATTTTCTTCAAGACAGTGAAATGGTCACTGAATCATGTTACCAACACCGAAATCGGAGAGCGGACACAACAATTCCCCTCGACTCGCAGCAATGCGAAGAGTTCGCCGGTTTTGCAATGTCCACCACTTCCACTCAGATCATCCAAACCAAGAAGGCTGGAGATAGATGTAAGACACTGTAGATGTCTTAGAGCAGGGGTCGGGAACCTTTTTGGCTGAGAGAGCCATGAAAGACAAATATTATAAAATGTATTTCCGAGAGAGCCATATAATATTTTTTAACACTGAATACAAATAAATGTGTGCATTTTTAAGTAAGACCAACATTTCAAGAATATAATAATTATCTTCTTTTTAAAAATATTGTTATTCTGAAGCTAATAAATAAAATTGTTCTTAACATTAATGGGACTTCTTGAACAGAAACAGTAGAAAACGGATGGATAGATTGAAATGCATGAGAATGTTTTATATTTTGAACGTTATTTTTAACACTGTGATTACCAGCGGAATTATTCATTACTTATCGCTGTGTTTTTCAACCACTGTGCCGCGGCCGTGAGATACAGTCTGGTGTGTCGTGGGAGAGATTATGTAATTTCACCTAATTGGGTTGATAACATTTTTTGCAAACCTGTAACTATAATTCAAAAATGTGCTGTTATTGAGTGTCTGTGCTGTCTAGAGCCCGGCAGAGTAACCGTGTAATACTCTTCCATATCAGTAGGTGGCAGCAGGTAGCTAATTGCTTTTGTAGATTTCGGGAACATGGTATGTCGTGATCACAATATGCGGGAGGCAGCATGTAGGTAAAAAGGTACCCAACACTTAAACTAAAAATAAAGAAAAGGCGAGTGCCGCTAAGAAAAGGCATTGAAGCAAAACAAAACTAAAACTAAACTGGCTGCAAAGTAAACAAAAACAGAATGCTGGACGACAGCAAAGACTTACAGCGTGTGGAGCAGACGGCGTCCACAAAGTACATCCGTACATGGCATGACAATCAACAATGTTCACGCAAAGAAGGAGTGCGTCCGCACAACTTAAATAGTCTTGATTGTAAAAACAAAGCAGGTGCGATGAATAGCATTCAAGGAGGACATGAAACTGCTACAGGAAAATACCAACAAAAGAGGAAAAGCCACCAAAATAGGAGCGCAAGTCACACAGGAAAACACCGAAAAAACTCAAAATAAGTTACGGCTTGACAGTACACCTACATAGAGACAAGAGCCATTGCGAGAACAATTTTTTTTTTGTCAATATCGCCTACTGAGTTTAATTTTTTTATGTTTTCTGCTGGTGGTGCGCCTCAGAATTTTTTTCAATGAAAAAAAAATGTGTTTTGGCTCAAAAAAGGTTGGAAAACACTGACTTATCGTGTTAAGCAATGCCAGCTAAGACTTATCTGAGAGCCAGATGCAGTCATCAAAAGAGCCACATCTGGCTCTAGAGCCATAGGTTCCCTACCCCTGTCCTAGAGGCTTCCTTCCACACCCATTGTTCTGACATTGTAGCTCAGAATCTAAGGGATTCCGACGTGTTTCAGGAACAAACCGCACATCATGCCCAGGACAGGCCAGACTGTAGAAGACTTGTCAAAAGTGTTGGCTGTATGCACGAGGAAGGGAGAGATATCTGTAAAAACAATTTCTAGATATATTACTTACTGTAGGACACATTCATCAATCTTAAACTGAGCCTATCACAGATGACAAGTGGGAAGAGTTCAGGGCACAACCTGGAATGGTTGCCAGCCAATTGCAGAACACTTAAATAACAATTCACACTCATAGTTAACGGACGATCTATACCCGTTAACATTTACATTTTTGGAAAACACACACATAATTGGAAAAGGCTGCAACTTCCACTCAAATAAGCCCAAAAGGATTTGCACCCTTGATCTCTTTACTGTCCACCTGAAACGCTAACAACTAGGCAGCGCCCTAAGGATACACTATTAAATAGATTTTTCGAGAGAGTCCAGCCCTTACAGAGAAACATTCTGGGCCTTGGATAAATGTTTGTGATGATGGCCTCTTGTCCTACAGCATGTGCCTGTGAGTTTCTAGGCGTGATGCACTTGGATGAGTTCCATAGTCCAGCTTTGAACAATCAACTTCTGTCTGGAGAATGGATTGCCTGTGTTCTGCTGGGATTTCATTGTTTTTTCGTCCATTGCGTTTCATCCAAAAGTAGTTTGTATTCCACCAACAGCAATTTAGTGTTTTCATATTTCCTGTGTAATGATTACTTGTCGAGCCAGCAAGGGTACGTTTCAACAGCTCAGCTTTTCTTCCAGAGTTGATGCGTCAAAAGTATTGTTTGTCGTAGCTTTTGATTGATATTCAACTGTATACTCATTAGGGGTGTAACGGTACACAAAAATTTCGATTCGGTACGTACCTCGGTTTAGAGGTCACGGTTCGGTTCATTTTTGGTACAGTAAGAAATCAACAAAATATAAAATTTTGGGTTATTTATTTACGAAATTTGTAAACAATGGCTTTATCCTTTTAACATTGGGAACACTATAATAATTCTGCCGACGTTAATCCACATTAAACTGCCTCGAGTTGTTGCTTTGATTAATTCAAATGAAAAAAAACTTTCTTCTACATGTAAAAAGTACAATATTTAACAGTTTCCATTGAAACTGTTTAATGTCAGCTCATCATGCTTAATTTATTACAGCATTTGGGAAGCCTGTAGTTGACTTTTATTATGTAAATGTTGTTAGAAAATGGATGGATGGATGTATTTTTATCAACATGTGATAGAAGGGACCCTGCTTTTCAAAACTAGGCTGCTACATTACTAATGATTCATTTAACTATAGCTGAAAAATAGTACAATTGCAATAGGAGAGACCTCATCCCTAAACACAATGGAGTTCAATGAAATAACAGACGGACAGGGCTTTGCTGCCCCTAAAACACGCACGCACACACCCACGTATGCACACACACTCACACACACACACAGAAAAATTAGCTAACGTTACGCTAAAAGCTAATTAGCCTTCATCTCAAGCCTATACTGTGAGCGAGCTGAGCTGCTGTTTAAGTTTCTAGAAGGTCAACGGGCTCATAGTGATGTTAGTAATAGTTGTGACTGGGAAGTGTTTAGTATAATTTGGGTAGAGCCCACTCCTCCCCTGCTAGACGAATATCTGCTCGACGCTTAAGCATTGACTAGATCGTTCTGAAGATTGAATACGCACTGCTGATTGGCTGTTACTTCGCTCTGAATACGCACTGCTGATTGGCTTTGTATGTAACCAATCAGATGGTTGTGTGGGCGGGACAATGAGGCAGAGACAGAGGCAAAAAGCAGAGCAGCTTGTGAAGACTTCTGCTTCCGAACTTGTTCGGTACGCCCGCGTGCCGAACCGAAACCCCCGTACTGAAACGGTTCGATACAAATACACGTACAGTTACACCCCTAATACTCAAACACAGGAACCGTTTATGACTCCTTATTGTCAGCCTTTTTGCTTTAACTGCCAGATACTTTACATTACTCATGGCACGCAAATTTTTTTGAGATCTTTATATGGACATGTTTTGTTGCAAAAGAATCGTTAGAAATGTTGAAAACAACCAACTTATCAAGTCCTGGTCTACCATGTTATTTTCATTATTATAAAGTGAACGAATATTGGTACTGGGTATTGTCATGACTTGGACCCTGGTGTGGTTTGTTTTCCCTTGGTGCAAATGGACTGGACCGGGCATAGCGTGAAGGTAACAACATATTTTAATCTTAACTCAAAAAAAGGAACAAACCAAAGGCGCTCACAGAGGAGGTACAAAAACTTGGCTGTGAAACAAAACTATTACTACAACATAAACTATGGACATAAAACAAAACTTGCACACTGTGGCATGAATAACAAAACTTACGGGGAACGGGAAAAGAGTATTGATCATCAGCATGCAGCAAGGGTGTGCAGAGGATGGTGACACCAGCCTGACAGCCTGGCAACTACAGGCTTAAATGGTGCTGTGGTGCTTGAAAACAGGTGCGTGAGTTCAAATGAATCAGGTGCGTGAGTCGTGAAGACAGGTGAACTGATTGGTAGGCATGGAAACAAAACAATGGAGTGAAAAAACAGGAACTAATGGAGTCTTGAAGTAATCTAACACAACTAAACAAAACATGATCACAAAGACATGACAGGTATAGGTCTCTTGCTTTGGGCTGGCATCTGAAATCGCCGTAATAAGCGCTCTGTTGCAAGTGGTACTGCAGCCTGTTTACTTGTGCAAAGCTCGACAGCCAGTTAACATCTAATTGTCCTCTAATTAGCACACAAGGTTGGTCTTTTTTTCAATTTTAGTCCAGTGCGTATCTTTAATAGGACCTGCTGTTGTACTCTGTCTCAAAGTGTTAACATGTGCTCAATGTTTCCTTGCTATTATTGCTATGTTGTCTATTACCATTGTTGGTATAGTCATTCCTCCTGCATTGTTGATACAAAGTATTGTTACACTGAAATAATTATTGTTACCTGTGGTAATGCCACTCTGATACAACATTTGTATAATCCTTAAACAAAGTAACAGTGAAACTCAATGGAATAATATTCGAATGGAGAACTGGGGGTGGGATTAAATAAATTATCTTCTTCCCACTCCCTTTCAGGCAAAACTGGACAATCATGCATTACATACTGTACATTACCTTTTACACTACAGTAATTGATATTATTATGTGTTGTCAACTTTGTACTTTTTTTATGTCATTGTCGGAAATAAATTAAATTAAAAAAAAATCACTGGCTACGTGTACATAAACAACATGTATTTAATCTGATCAGGATTCGAATTAGAATGTTATTGTGAACATGGACCCTGAAAAAAATTACGACCTGCATTGTTTCATGCAGTAAATACGTCCCTGGACACATGAGGACTTTGACTACGAATATGAACAATGTATAACTGTGACTACTTAGTATCGGATTGATACCCGAATGTGTGGTATCATCCAAAACTAATATAAAGTATCAGACAACAGAAGAATAAGTGATTATTACATTTTAACAAAAGTGTAGATAGAACATGTTGAAACATAAAATAACCAGATATTGACAGTAAATATGCAATTAATAATAATAATAATAGATTTGATTGGTAAAAAGCACTTCACAACCTCAAAGTGCTACAGTGTATTAAAAAATAATAAAAGATGATAAAAATAAATGAAAACTAGAACAGTCTAATAGCTACAACTAGTATGAATATATCTTTTAAAAAAGGCTTGTTTTAAAAGAAGGGTTTTTAAGCTTTTTTAAAAAGCATCCACAGTCTGTGCTGCCCTCATGCGGTCAGGGAGAGCGTTCCACAGACTGGGAGCGGCGTCTCCCGTTGTTCTTAGCTTTGTCCTCGGAGAAGTAGATTAATATTACTTTTTTTTTACCACTTGTCCTTACTAATTTGGATAAAATAATTAGGAGCCTTTGTTTACTTACTACTAAAAGACAAGTTGTCTTGTTTTTTCACTGTTTTAAGGACAACATATCATTAAGAAACATATATTTAATGTACCGTAAGATTTTTTTGTTAATATAAAGCCGATAATGACATTTGTCGTGGTCCCATTTATTTGAAAAAGTACCTATATACTTTTGGTACCAGTACAAAAATATTGGAATGGGGACAACACTGATACACTAATGTAGACCGGTGCCTATGATTGGAACATCCCTAGTTTGCTCAAATATGCTTTTACTCTGTGAGCATGTGTTGCTCTTTGACGTCGAACCATCACACTTTTATATTCTAGGAGGTCAACGTTTATAACGTTGCCCTTTCTTTCCCCACAGGTGCTGAAGGGCAGTAAAAAGCTCTGCCTCTCTGTTCGCTCTGTGGGGCGGATTCCAGGTGGCTACGTCACCAACCACGTTTATACCTGGGTGGACCCTCTTGGCCACAGCGTGTCTCCTCCACCTGACCTAACTGAGCATCACAATGCCAGCCTCAGAAGAATGGACAGCCAGCGACGCAGCAACATGCAGCTCCTGCAGGAGGGGGACGAGAAGAAGGTAAAAGAACTAGACATTGAAATCGCATTAAAATCGCTACTTGATATTTATCATCCTGTATAAAGAGTTTATGACATCAATGAATTACTTCAGAGGTTGGCAACCCAAAATGTTTAAGGATCCATATTGGACCACAAATACAAAAATGTATATGTCTGGAGCCGCAAAAAACTAAAAGACTTGTATAAGCGTACTTGCCAACCTTGAGACCTCCGATTTCGGGAGGTGGGGGTGGAGGGGCGTGGTCGGGGTGGGGCGGAGGCGTGGTTAAGAGGGGTGGCGTATAATTCACCAACTCAAGTATTTCATATATATATATATATATATACTGCATTTGTAGGAAATACTTGACTTTCAGTGAATTCTAGCTATATATATGTATTTTATTATATATATCAGGGGTCGGGAACCTTTTTGGCTGAGAGAGCCAAGAAGCCAAATATTTTTAAATGTATTTCCCAAAGAGCCATATAATTTTTTTTTTAACACTGAACACAACTAGACACGTGCATTTTTAAGTAAGACCAACATTATAATAGGTCTCTTATTCTTTATAATAACATTGTTATTCTGAAGCTAACTGTGGAGGGGGCGTGGCCTGCGGGCCTGCAGCAAAGCAGGATGTTGCCAGGACCAGCCTCGAAATCAGCGACAGGTGCGTAGATGGCCCACCTGGGCCTTGTTATCTAATCACCTGTCGCTCTGTTATAAGCAGCAGCAAGGAGGAGAGACAGGGTTGGGGCTGGAGCCAGAGCGCGAGTGAGGACGAAAGAGAAAAAGACAATTGCTGGAAAGCACCTGAGAGAAAAATAAAATAAAACAATATTGTAACCCTAAAACAGGCTCTTGGTGGTCTGAAGAACCCCCAGGAGGGCAAACCCCACAATAACCAATAATAAATAAATTACTTCTTACCATTAATGCAACTTCTTGAACATAAAAAAGCATGAAAATGTTTTATATTTTGAACGTTATTTTTAACACTGTGATTACAAGTGGAATTATTAATCACTTATCGTGTTAAGCAATGTTAGCTCAGATTTATCCGAGAGCCAGATGCAGTCATCAAAAAAGCCACATCTGGCTCTAGAGCCATAGGTTCCCTACCCCTGATATATATAAATAAAAGAAATAGTTGAATTTCCGACGGCACTTATCAAATACACAGTAAAAAAAAACACAGTTGTTCTACTAACTGTACTGTGCTTGTTGGTTACAAAAAAAAAAAAAAAACAACACTTACCTTTCACTATTTGAGTAACCTTTGTTCTGCCATTTGCGTATTGGCGAGCGATCCCCGAATCCGGGAACATCCTTCACGGATTTGTTGTAGACATCCGCAAATGACAACGGGATGTTGCTTCCAGCTATCAACATAGCCATCTCTGTCTCAGCATAAGATACACTATCGGGTCTGCATTTTGCGAGGTGGGCCATAATACTGGGTTTTGAACTATGCTGCACTGACTGACCATTCATGGCTGAGTATATCCGTTCGGCCGCCGTGTTCAAGGGAGAAGTCTGTTCTACAAAATTTACAGGCAACATACCCCTTCCCCTTCGAACTCTCCTGGATAAACTTAAATTCTTGTTTCCAATCGTTCTGGAACTTTCAAGCGTATTTCTTCATTTTACTCGTCGACGGTGTAATATATTGGGTTAGAGTCAATAAACAGGCGACGTGATTAAGTTACGTCTCTTTACTGTGGGCTTCAGAACAGACTCCCTAATGCATGTTCCTTGACTGCACTTAAATGTAGAATATATTTACATTATTTTCTATGTACAGTAGATGGCAGTATTGTCCTGTTTAAGAGGGTCACAACATTGAGTCGGTCTGCATTGAGCTGGAGGGGGCGTGGCCTCCAGCTCCGCCTGAATTTCGGGAAAAAATTTGTCCCGGGAGGTTTTCGGGAGAGGCGCTAAATATCGGGAGTCTCCCGGAAAAGGACATTAACACATCCGACACGTACGTAGGATTAACCGAAGGAGCGTTTAAAACCAGATGGAATAATCACAAGGCCTCCTTCAGAAACCAGACTTTGCGGAATTCTATAGAACTCAGCAAGCACATTTGGAACCTCAAAGACAATAATGTTGAATATTCAATAACATGGCAAATTTTTGCATCCAGCACACCTTACAACAGTGGTAATAAAAGATGCAACCTATGCTTAAAAGAGAAACTGTTTATTATATATCATCCAGATCTGTCATCCCTCAACAAGCGCAGTGAAATCATTTCAACATGCCGCCACAGACGGAAACCCCTCCTAGGTAACACATGAGCCAGTCACCACACCCTACGCCTGCCTGTACCCACCCACTCTGTGCCCTATATAAACCATTGTATGTGAATGCTTCCATTAAAATCTCCTGATGATTGAGGGAACCCCTCATGAAACAGTTCTGTATATATATATATATATGTATATATATATATATATATATATATATAATATACACGTGCAGTTACATTATTATATCAACTATCAGAGACAGCTTCAGGAAACTCTTCTTTAACATAATGTTGTGTTTTGCTGATCACATTTCTTCACCCCAATGCGGCCCCCGAGTCAAAAAGTTTGGAGACCCCTGTTGTAAAGCATAACAATTGGCCAAACGACTGTACGACTGTATATTCAACTAAAGTTGAATAAAACTACTCAACGTTTCATCACACCAGAACTTCACAAACCAGAAGACTATAATATTAATGCATGCAAAAAGGCAAAAGGCAAGTCCTTTAGTCTAAAGTACCTCATTTATCCAGCTACAATAGTCTGTCATTCCCTTAAAGGGAACAAGGACACAAGTAATGTAATGGGCATTAATCTTTAAATGATCCTTAGGACTGCACCAAGTAACGGACTATTTCCTTCCGTTGAAATTATTACTGGACAGTTTTTCACTCGGACACTTAAAGCCTTGTGACTTATTTCCCCACTACATTTTTCTAACCCTACGCAGTCAGATCTTTCAATGTAAAGAATAACATATTTGATTTCATTGTTGTAGAATGTATTGCTTTTTTTTTTTTTTTACTGTCACCACACTTTGTGCCGCTGTAATTATGTTTTATTCATTCACAATTGTAATTTTTTAAGAATTACAGTTGTCATTAAACACATTTTTAAAGTTGTTTTCAAAAAACTAAGCCGTTTTTTAAATTTTTTATTCATATTTTGCTCTCTTACCGTACCAAAAATGAACCAAAACCTACTATAATAGGTGTGTGTATATGTATGTACTAGAGATGCGCGGATAGGCAATCATATCATCCGCAACCGCATCACCAAAGAAGTCATCCACCCGCCGTCCACCCGAACTAACATTTTATCAGGACCGTACCCGCCCGCCCGTTGAAATACATCAGAGGTCGGCCGCCTTTACCACTTACAGAGCTATTTAAACCTGTTTCACAGAGTAATGAAGACAATTGGCGCCGCTAACGTTCTCGCGACTATCCAATAGCGTGCATCCTGATGACAAGAATATGGGCGTGCTGTGAAGCCATTGCCTTAGACACCTTCAACAACATGTACGAACCGATTGTTGGTCCGGCAACATGTTGTGTGCAGCTTCCGTAATCACACGTACAAGATTGAAAGGCATACTGGGTGACACAGAGTACACTGATGGTTGTGATATAAACAACTTTAACACTTACTACTATGCGCCACGCTGTGAAGCCACACAATACAAGATTGACAAACACATTTCGGGAGAACATCCTCACAGTAACACAACATAAACGCAACACAACAAATACCCATAATCTTTTGTATCCGTGACAAATCCTGAATATATTTTACACCCCCGCGACCCCAACCCCGCCCACCTAACCGACCCAAGGGGTGGTGTAAATTATATTCAGGAATTGTCACGGATACAAAGGATTCTGGGTATTAGTTGTGTTGCGTTTATGTTGTGTTACTGTGAGGATGTTCTCCCGAAATGTGTTTGTCGTTCTTAACTGGTGTGGCTTCACAGCGTGGCGCATATTACTTACAGAGTGTTAAAATTGTTTTTATCACAACCATTAGTGTACTCTGTGTCACCCAATATGCCTTGCAGTCGTGTGCGTGTTGCCGCGGAAGCCACACACAACATGATGCTGGACTGACAAGCAGATCGTACATGCTGTAGAAGGCGACAAAACCAATGGCTTCATAGCACGCCCTAATACTTATTATCTGGGTGACTGCCGGCAGTCATTCAAGAGAATAATAGCGTCTCCTATTGTCTTCTTCGCTTTGTGACACGGGTCTTAAATGGCTCTTTGAATGACAAAGGATACCTATCCCATAACCATGTATATCAAATATTTCCGGATGGTTCAACCGCCACCCGCCCGAATCTAATTAAAATCGATTTTCTCGTCATGTCAACCGCCCGACCCACGGTTTTTCGGCGGACTCCGCGGATGAGACCGCAAACCGCGCATCTCTAGTATGTACATATATATATATATATATATATATATATATATATATTATACATCAAAGTTTATTTATATAGCCCTAAATCAAGAGTGTCTCAAAGGGCTGTACAAGCCACGACGACATCCTTGGCTCAGATCCCACATCATAAATATGCACTATATTGCCAAAAGTAGTTGGCCTCCTGCTTTGACTCACATATGAATTTGGGTTAAATATGATGTCGGTCCACCTTTTGCAGCTATTACAGCTTCAACTCTTCTGGGAAGGCTGTCCACACGGTTGCGGAGTGTGTTTATGGGAATTTTCGACCATTCTTCCAAAAGCTCATTGGTGAATTGATTAACGTGGACAAGTTGAAAAATGTATTTGGGTGTTACCATTTAGTGGTCAATTGTACGGAATATGTACTGAACTGTGCAATCTACTAATAAAAGTATCAATCAAATGAAGTAACACACTGATGTTGATTGAGAAGTCCTGGCTCTCAGTCTCTGTTCTAATTTATCGTAAAGGTGCTCTGTCCGGTTCAGGTCAGGACTCTGTGCAGGCCAGTCAAGTTCATCCACACCAGACTCTATCATCCATGTTTTTATGGACCTTGTTTTGTGCACTAGTGCACAATCATGTTGGAAGAGGAAGGGGCCCGCTACAAGGTTGGGAGCATGGAATCATCCAAAATGGTTTGGTATACTGGAGCATTCAAAATTCCTTTCATTGGAACTAACGGGAAGAGCCAAACTCCTAATTCCTCCTCCACCAAATTTCACAATGCAGTCCGAAATGTACCGTTGTCCTGGCAACCTCCAAACTCAGACTCGTCCGTTAAGTTGCCAGATGGAAAAGCGTGATTCATCATTCCAGAGAAGGCGTCTCCACTGCTCTAGAGTCCAGTGGCGACGTGCTTTACACCACTTTATCTGACGCTTTGCATTGGACTTGGTGATGTATGCCTTAGATGCAGCTGCTCGGCCATGGAAACCCATTCCATGAAGCTCTCTGGGTACTGTACGTGGGCTAATTGGAAGGTCACATGAAGTTTGGAGCTCTGTAGCAACTGACTGTGCGGAAAGTCGGCGATCTCTTTGCACTATGCGCTTCAGCATCCGCTGACCCCTCTCTGTCATTTTACGTTGCTGTTGTTCCCAAACTCTTCCATTCTCTTATGATAAAGCCGACATTTGACTTTTACGTGGCCTACCACTTTGTGGCTGAGTTGCTGTTGTTCCCAAACTCTTCCATTTTCTTATAATAAAGCCTACAGTTGACTTTGGAATATTTCGGAGCAATAAAGTGTGCCTTTTTCTGTTGTCTATATATCTGCGAAAACTCAGTATTGTCTAGTTTGTCCAATTAACAAGAATGTGTTTTTTCACAAATGCTTCATGATTAGATCCTAGATTAAGATGCTTTCCTTTGTTTTTGTAGAATGAGACCTGAGCTTGAGGACTCTTAAGAGTGTTGGAGCATATTGCAGTAAATTCTGATGCCAAGGATTAAGTAAGAGCTGCTGTTTGTTGGCAAAGAGGAGGATGACTTTAAAATCTAAGCCATTTTCTATGCCCTGGATCAATGTGACAAAGAACATAATTTCCTCAGTTCTCTAACTTGGCAAATGTTGTTGGTGTTTTGCCAATGACTACTACAGAACAGATTTCTATGTCATGAAAATATATTTACATCAGTATTGCACAAACCCCGTTTCCATATGAGTTGGGAAATTGTGTTAGATGTAAATATAAACAGAATACAATGATTTTGCAAATCATTTTCAACCCATATTCAGTTGAATATGCTACAAAGACAACATATTTAAAGTTCAAACTGATAAACACTTTTTTTTTGCAAATAATCATTAACATTAAAATTTGATGCCAGCAACATGTGACAAAGATAATGGCAAAAGTGGCCATAAATACTGATAAAGTTGAGGAATTCTCATCAAACACTTATTTGGAACATCCCACAGGTGTGCAGGCTAATTGGGAACAGGTGGGTGCCATGATTGGGTATAAAAGCAGCTTCCGTGAAATGCTAAGTCATTCACAAACAAGGATTGGGAAACGGTCACCACTTTGTGAACAAATGCGTGAACAAATCGTCAAACAGTTTAAGACCAACATTTCTCAACGGGCTATTGCAAGAAATTTAGGAATTACGGTCCGTAATACCATCAAAAGGTTCAAAGAATCTGGAGAAATCACTGCACATAAGCGATGATATAACGGACCTTCGTTCCCTCAGGCGATACTGCATCAAAAGCGACGTCAGTGTGTAAAGGATATCACCACATGGGCTCAGGAACACTTCGGAAAACCACTGACAGTAACTACAGTTTGTCGCTACATCTGTAAGTGCAAGTAAAGCTCTACTATGCAAAGCCAAAGCCATTTTTTTGACGACACCCAGAAACGCCGCCGGCTTTGCTGGGCCAGAGCTCATCTAAGATGAACTGATGCGAAGTGGAAAAGTGTTCTGTGGTCTGACGAGTCCACATTTCAAATTGTTTTTTGGAAACGGTGAACGTCGTGTCCTCCGGAAAGGAAAAGAACCATCAGGACTGTTCTAGGTGCAAAGTTGAAAAGCCAGCATCTGTGATGGTATGGGGGTGCTTTAGTGGCCAAGGCATGGGTAACTTACACATCTGTGAAGGCACTATTAATGCTGAATGGTACATACAGGCTTTGGAGCAACATATGTTGCCATCCAAGCAACGTTATCATGGACGCTCCTGCTTATTTCAGCAAGACAATGCCAAGTCACTTGTTACAACAGCATGGCTTCATAGTAAAAGAGTGCGGGTACTAGGCTAACTTGCCTGTAGACCAGACCTGTCTCCCATTGAAAATGTGTGGCGCATTATGAAGCCTAAAATACCACAACGGAGACCCCGGACTGTTGAACAACTTAAGCTGTACATAAAACAAGAATTGAAAATAATTCCACCTAAAAATCTTCAAAAATGTCTCTCATCAGTTCCCAAACGTTTATTGAGTGTTGTTAAAAGAAAAGGCGATGTAACACAGTGGTGAACATGCCCTTTCCCAACTACTTTGGCACGTGTTGCAGCCATGAAATCCTAAGTTAATGATTATCAAGTTTATGAGTTTGAACATCAAATATCTTGTCTTTGTAGTGCATTCAATTGAATATGGGTTGAAAAGGATTTGCAAATCATTGTATTCCGTTTATATTTACATCCAACACAATTTCCCAACTCATGTGGAAACGGGGTTTGTAAATCATTTTGACAAGCAATAACGTGACAAAAGTTGTAATGGTTAAAGTTTTTATTTTTTTTTCCAAAACTTTAATATCAACTTCTAATTTTATGAAGGTGGTATCATTGTTTTAAGTGTTTCTTGAACTTAAAAAGCAAAGGATTTCAACAAAAAATGTTAAACAAATGCTATATTGCTATTTTACTCGTTTTAAAAATAGACACAAGATTGCAGTAAAAGTACATACCGTATTTTTTCGGATTATAAATCGCTCCAGAGTATACCTCGCACCGGCCAAAAATGCATAATAAAGAAGGAAAAAAAACATATGTATGTCGCACTGGAGTATAAGTCGCATTTTTGTG
Organism: Nerophis ophidion; assembly: GCF_033978795.1. Taxonomy (NCBI): domain Eukaryota; kingdom Metazoa; phylum Chordata; class Actinopteri; order Syngnathiformes; family Syngnathidae; genus Nerophis; species Nerophis ophidion. The sequence goes on along the minus strand of NC_084627.1, from coordinate 38,359,438 downwards.
GGAAATGTATTTGATAAAATCCAACACCAAGAATAAACATTTGAAAGGCAATTTAAAATAAATAAAGAATAGTGAACAACATGTCACCACTACCTGTCTTGTCGCTTGTAGCTTTGTCTACTTCGTTTCAGTCTGCTCATGCCATAGTTCCGTCGTATCACAGTAAGTGTTTTTGTTCTTAGACAAGTTTTTTATCCGCCTCGTGCGCGCCTTTTGTTGGTACTCTTTTGGTTTGTTCTTGTTTTAGTGTTTAATTAAATCATGTTTTCTTACACAAGGCCTGCCTCCTTCTCTGCATCTTGGGGTTCGTCACCAACAAACTGACAGAATAACCCAGCCTCTGACTGGAGGACAAAACAGGTTCAAATAGTGCCTGGCTGATTGACACCAGGTGTGGCCAGGTGCCAATCAGCCACAGCTGAGGGGACACAGCACTCAGGGAGACAAACAGGAAACAGAACCAAAATAAGAGTGCTGACAGGAACTAAAGACAGGAAACAAAGACAAATGCAGAGGAAAAACTAAGACATAGACCAAACTGTCAGGGACAAGCCTGACACAACAGGCTGAATAAGTGTACGTTATATGACGCATAAATAACCAACTGAGAAGGTGCCTGGTATGTTAACGTAACATATTATGGTAAGAGTCATTCAAATAACTATAACATATAGAACATGTTATACGTTTACCAAACAATTTGTCACTCCTAATCGATAAATCCCATGAAATCTTCTTTCTCGATGTCACTTCTAAACAACTCCGCCAACTCCAAAGGTATGCGCCGCTTCCTCTTGTCGTTTTCTGCTGCATATTTCACTACGTCCAGCATGTAATCTGTAGTACATGATTTCCTTTTCGGTGCCATTTTAGTTGTGAAGGGAATTATATTTATATAGCGCTTTTTCTCTAGTGACTCAAAGCGCTTTACATGTGACACCCAATAGCTAAGTTACATTCAAACCAGTGTGGGTGGCACTGGAAGCAGGTGGGTAAAGTGTCTTGCCCAAGGACACAACGGCAGTGACTAGGATGGCGGAAGCGGGAATCGAACCTGCAACCCTCAAGTTGCTGGCACGGCCACTCTACCAACCGAGCTAAACTGCCCTTCTCAGTTTTTATAAGTTACCGCCAACGTTGAAATGATCCATTTTAATAGCTACGGCAGTAGCATATAGCAGTTAGCATCCCATGACCCACAATGCACTTCTGCCATGACCCTCCCCCGCCGAATTCTTATTGGTTGACGTATGTGTGACGATTGCTGACATTTTCTTCGTCTCTTCCGCGAATTAGATAAATAATATTATTTAATATTTTACGGTAATGTGTTAATAATTTCACACATAAGTCGCTCCGGAGTATATGTTGCAAACTATGAAAAAAAACTGCGATTTATAATCCGAAAAATACGGTACTTGGAGCTAATTGCCAAATTTACTGTATTACGTTATATTTGATAGTAGTCTAATATAGCTAATATAGACACTTAAATAATAAGTTGCCTTCATTATAACACTTATACAAGGCTTTTAATTTTTTGCAGCTCCAAACAGGTTTTTATTTTTGTTTTCGGTCTCTTTCAACATTGTGGGTTGCCGACCCCTGGATTAGACAGTTGACATGCTCGTTTTAGCGCTGCTCAGACACTAAGTCATTTGGCAAAAGAAGACACCAATTGGCCGAAAAGTACGGAACATTTGAGGCAAAGTTGCGAGGCTGCACATAATTCACCAGGGATTGGTTGAATTCGTATGAATCGCTTAAAATCCTTGACCGAAAACCACAACATCACCATCACTGTTTAGTTCTCCAAAAATATAGATTGTTAAATTTAGCTAACATTCAAAGATTAGCATCAATATGAGTGGCCCATCAAATCCTAAATAACACTGCACCAGCGCCACTTAAGCACTTTGTCCAGTTTACTTCTGCCTTGTGACAACTAGAAACACACGAGCCTCCACCAGGGGGCAGTGTAGCGTACCAAGGTGTAAAACATCTTTTGCAAAATCAGCCTTTTCATACATAAAGGAATGGAACGACCTCACCACAAACTTGTAAAGGCTAACAGATTACTCTTCATTCACAATTGAAGTTAAAAAGTGGCTTTGGAGCAATCAAAGGTGCTCACACGGTCACTAAGGTGGCCACTATGTTTGACAAATCAACTTAATGTGTATTATATTTATCCATGACAGCATTTATGTTGGACATTGTGAGGTTTGTCTGTTAAAATCATGGTTGTTTTTACAAATGATGACAGATGTGAACAAGAGCATGTATTGTCTTTGTGTGATGTTGTAAATGAGGTGTGGTTTTATATTAAAGGCGAACATTATCACCAGACCTAAGTAAGCATCAATATATACCTTGATGTTGCAGAAAAAAGACCATATAATTTTTTAACCGATTTCCAAACTCTAAATGGGTGAATTTTGGCAAATTAAACGCCTTTCTGTTTATCGCTCTCTCAACGACGACGTCAGAACGTGACGTCACATCGGTCCTCAACGCCATGTTTCCCTACCACATCGAGTCAAATCAGCTCTGTTATTTTCCGTTTTTACGACTGTTTGCCGGTACCTTGGAGTCATCATGCCTCGACGGTGTGTTGTCGGAGGGTGTAACAACATGATCATGGACGGATTCAAGTTGATTTACGTAGAATGTGCATTGATTAGGACAGCATGCTAATCGATGCTAACATGCTATTTAGGCTAGCTGTGTGCATTATGCCACATTTGTAGCTATATTTACATCCAGCCTTTCCCTCCATCCACATTTAATGCCAAACACTTACCAATCGACGGATTTAAGTTGCTCCAGTTTCAAGAGATGCGAAAGTCCCTCGTTTGGTTTTTACCGGCGATGCTACGACATTGATGGCAAGAATACCTGGATATCCTGCGACACTTAAAGCAGATACATTCCCAACGATAAAGTCAACGAAATCACAAAGGTGAGTGTTGTTGTTATTGACTTATTGATCCAGTGTCAATGCGAAAGTCCTGATCAGTTGGTGTGCACATTTTACCTGCGATGCTAACGCAGAATAGCGTTAGCATGGCCGAATAGCGTCAATAGCTATTCGCTCAATAGCTTCAGTTTGTTCTTCAATTTCGGTTTTGCTATCTGCCTCCATACTCCAACCCTCTGTTTCAATACATGTTTAATCTGTTGAATCGCTTAAGCCGCTGAAATCCGAGTCTGAATCCGAGCTAATGTCGCTATATCTTGCTGTGCTATTCGCCATCGTTTGTATCGGAATCGCTATGTGACGTCACAGGAAAATGGACAGTGACATCGCAAATAGCAAAAATCAAGCACTTTAAAGCTTTTTTTAGGGATATTCCGGGAGATGTAAAATTTTGAAAAAAACTTTGAAAAATAAAATAAGCCACTGGGAACTGATTTTTATTGGTTTTAACCCTTCTGAAATTGTGATAATGTTCCCCTTTAAATATGTGTCCATGAAAGGGCATTTTATGACTTTTATTAATTTGTTTACTTGCTATGGTATGATTTTATTGTCATAATTTTATTGCATTATTTTTGTATCCTTTTATTTTAGGTAGCCAGGGACTGCAGATGGAAATGAGCTATTTAGCTATAATCTGGTACAGAACATATCTGTCTTTGATCTTAATGTTTCTGTGCATGGTCCATTCATATAAAGACTAAACTGAATTGGCGCGATAGCAACAAAGTAATTTTCTGGAGAGACTGATCAGGCTGAAATGAGCAATACTGACTCGTGAGAAATAAGTATCCGAATATTCCATTCTTCTACATGTTTATGCAGTCCTTAACAACCTCTCTGTCATTGACAGGTCAACTTGGTTCTGGATGATGGCCGGTCTCTTGGTCTTATGATTCGAGGTGGAGCAGAATACACTTTGGGTATTTACATCACAGGAGTGGACCAAGGCTCAGCGGCACAGTGCGGAGGACTCAAGGTAACCTTGCCTTGACAAATCGATTGAAGACATAAATATGTTAGAGATAATATTGTATCTTTCATGAATATATTTTCGATTGTTTGCTTGAGGGATGCTGCATTTTTGGGCTCCGATCCCAATCCATTTTCAAGTCTCGAGCCAATACTTTGACAAGCAACTACGGAAGTGATATAGTTTTTTTCGGCAAGTAACTGAAGTAAACACAATAACACATTTACACAAAGCTTATTTCATTCAATTTAAAATGTGTTAATATTGTTATACATTAGATTAGATAGTACTTTATTTATTCCTTCAGGAGAGTTCCTTCAGGATAATTAAATTTTTCAGCATCACACATTAGATCATTAGATCAAATGTGTGTTATTAATTTGTATCTACATTTTGTTGGAATGTGCACAATAACTAAACAAATGCATAAACAACTATTCAAACCATTTAAGCCAGGGGTCCCCAAACTACGGACCGCCAAATTTTATTTTTTTATTTATAATTTTTTTTAATCTGTCCTTTCTAATCCATTTTCTACCGCTAGTTACTCTTGGTGTCTCCTCACTGCTCAGGCATATCATATTGTCTGAAAATGCATTGTCATGTCGATAACATGACATCATCGTGCTCAGAATATAAAGTATATATATATAGATAGTCAAGGTTTCTGGGGATTATCCACTATACAGTGCTCAATACCGTAAAAGAGCGAAATATACATTCGGTCAGGAAAAAACACAGAGGCTATTTCATCCCTACAAGCCTGTTTTGCAGGTTTCCCTGCTCTTTAGGGGATTTTATTATATATATATATATATATATATATATATATATATATATATATATATATGTATGTATACATACATATATATATATATATATGTATATGTATGTATACATACATATATATTCATATATATATATATGTGTATATATATATATATATATATATATATATATATATATATACATACATACATACATACATACATACATACATACATAATATAAACAGACTTGTAGTAATGAAATAGCCTCTGTGTTTATTCCTGACTTAACACACACAGACACACACACACACACACACACATATATATATATATATATATATATATATAAAAATATATATATATATATATATATATATATGTATATGTATATATCCATCCATCCATTTTCTACCGCGGAGAGTGCTGGTACCTATCTCAGCTGCATTCAGTCGGAAGGTGGGGTACAACCTGGACAATTCGCCAGCTCATCGCTGGGCCAACACTGATAGACAGACAATATTATATATATATATATATATATATATATATATATATATATATATATATATATATATATATATATATATATATATATATATATATATATACATATATATATACATATATATTAATCCTCCCTTAAAAAAAGATAACTTGTCACAAATTATTTTATTCGAAACTTTGTTTTCTTGTGTTTATATATATATATATATATATATATATATATATATATATATATATATATATATATATATATATATATTAGTGACAAGTTATCTGTTTTTACAAGGGAATTAATAGCAATTGATATGGCAGTTAAATAGACAGAGGAAAATAAAGTCGACGAGTTTTGTGCTCAGACTTCTGCAGTGCATTAATCAGCATTAATCAATAAAGCTTCAGGAGCAAGACATGATTGAATCCATGAAATAGTTTTGAAAATCTTAATAAGTAAAGCCTGAAATGTGGTGAATGTGTGGTAAGGTCAATAAAAAAAATGGCAAGATAATATGAATAAAGAAGAGGTAATATAACTTGAACAGAGGAAGATATCATTATCGATTTCATTATGATTACAATTCAGGAGCTTAGATTTGATTAAAAAATCGATTATGGATGCATCTTTAATTTATGTATATTGATGCAGTTTTACATGTATTTTTGTTTCACTAAATACGAATTCATCCCTTGCCAACTTTTAAAACCGGTGCACTTGTAATAAGAAACAGTTGAATTGATTCCCTTTGCATTTATTGAATGAATGGACATTTGTGCAGAACTGGAACATACAAAATAAAGCAGTCAGTCGGATCTCTTGGTGAGGTGGCTCGTTGCAGACAGACAACTTTACAACTGTCTGCATTTCTTTATTTACAGCAAATCAATAATCGATTGTTAAAGTTCCTAATCAATATTAGAATCGCCCACGTCCGAATTGCAATGCATCCAAACATTGATAACTCCCCCCCCCCTCTATAATTACTAAAGTGTAGGAAATATATATTTGTGGGGCGGTCTAGCTCGGTTGGTAGAGCGGCCATGCCAGCAACTTTAGGAATCCAGGTTCGATCCCTGCTTCTGCCATTCTAGTCACTACCGTTGTGTCCTTGGGCAAGACACTTTACACACCTGCTCCCACTGCCACCCACACTGGTTTAAATGTAACTCAGATATTGGGTTTCACTATGTAAAAGTGCTTTGAGTCACTAGAGAAAAGCGCTATGTAAATATATTTCACTATTCACAAATATAATAGAGATAGGGAAATAATAAAAAATAAGTTAGTGAAAGACGCGGAAGGTGAGGACATCAGTCTTAAGGTGTAAATCTACGCCAAAAAAATCATGACACTAAAGTCTTACTTACTCTTGTTACTTTCTGAAACTTGGGAGCCCTGTGTTATTGCAATGTAATTACACTATATTGCCAAAAGTATTTGGCCTTTACTCACATATGAACTTGAAGTGCCATCCCATGGAATTGTCCAACATTTTTTGGTATACTGGAGCATTCAAAGTTAATTTCACTGGAACTAACTCCTGAAAAACAACCCCACACCATAATTCCTCCTCCACCAAATTTCACACTCGGCACAATGCTGTCCAAAATGTAGCATTCTCCTGGCAACCTCCAAACCCAGACTCGTCCATCAGATTGCCAGATGGAAAATTGTGATTTTACACCACTGCATCCCATGCTTTGCATTGGACTTGGTGATGTATGGCTTAGATTCAGCTGCACGGCCATGGAAACCCATTCCATGAAGCTCTCTGCGTACTGTACGTGGGCTAATTGGAAGGTCACATCAAGTTTGGAGCTCTGTAGCAACTGACTGTGCAGAAATTCTTTGCACTATGCTCCTCTGTCAGTTTACGTGGCCTACCACTTGGTGGCTGACTTGCTGTTGTTCCCACAATGTTCACTTTTCTTATAATAAAGTTGGCCTTGGAATATTTAGGAGCGAACAAATTTCACCACTGGATTTGTTGCACAGGTAGCATCCTATGAGAGTTCCACGCTGGAAATCACTGAGAGTGGCCCATTCTTTCAGAAAGGTTTGTAAAAACAGTCTCCATTCCCAAGTGCTTGATTTTATACACCGGGCCAAGTGATTAAAATCATCATTGGTCTCCTAAAACTAGCGCTAACAACAAAGTTAACACACAGCCAACAACAGCCGTTGCTGTGGGCCACAACTCATGCCAGTTAACCCCTGCAGATTGCTAACCTTGCCAAGAGCTAACCCCACTTTCTGCGTCCCATAATATTTTTAAAGGCCCACGTATAAAGTCAGAGATTGTACATAACGCACTCTAATCTCATGAAACATTTCTCACCCCAGATATGTATAGGTTTTTTGAAAAACATAATTCAATATAGTCTTTGCTAACTAATCACATTTACTAGGAATTCATTATTTGATTACATTTTTGTGAAAGTATCAATTTCTATCAACAATCAAATTTGCCTTAGTGTGTGAATGTAAGTGTGAATGTTGTCTGTCTATCTGTGTTGGCTCTGCGATGAGGTGATGACTTGTCCAGGTTGTACACTGTGTTCGGCCCCAGTGCAGCTGGTATAGTCCCCAGGTCCCCACAACCCCAAAAGCGACACACAGTAGAAAAATGGATGGATGGATTTTCCCAATGCAGATGGTGAATAATCAGATCTTGTCTGTGGCATTTTTAACATTGAAAAATGTTAACCCATAAAATCTATGCCTGACGATAAGAGCAAGTTCTTCAAGGTTTTTAATCTACAAAATAGCCACACGGCATTTTTAGTTTGTTTACAAAACTACCATCCAGCAAAGAGTGAAACCATCTTTTCTCAAAGTGATTTTCTACCCTGGAGTTTAACCCCCCTTTTTTATTTTGAAAGCCCAAATGTGAGCGCTCTGAACACATGGTGGATTACCAAGCAAATACAGAGAGCTGTGATCTTGCGGATGGATTCTGGCCAAGGATTTCTCATTTGCACAGAGGTCATTTTCCATCCTGCCCAACGATAAAACAATCCTGCTGAAACAATGAAAAAACACACGGTGACAAAACTGGGCTTTGCAAATAACAAGGTCAGTTAGTGACTTTTCAGTCCTTATGGAATACGAGCAATACTATTTTTCTTGAAAATACAATTAAAATTGTCATCAACGGTTTAAGGCCACGTTCACACAAACATGCATAGTTTCAAAAACCCATACCCAAGGTTAACACGATCTCCATCCACACAAGAGTAGTTTCAAAACTATCTATATTTACACACAAACACATACACCTGCTGTCATGCCCATTATGTCCAATCGGAAGCCGGAAAAAGCAGCCTTGCAGACTTGGGGGCATTACACTTATCTTATTATAGTGTTTATTTTGATATACTAGATGTACAGTATTTTTAAAAATCATTTAATTTTCCCAAAACTCGACAGTGCACCTTATAACCCGGTGCGCCTAATTTACGTAATCATATTTGCTGTGCTTGCCGACATCAAAGTTATTTTATTTAGTACATGGTGAAATGATAAGTCTGACCAGTAGATGGCAGTCACACATAAGAGATACGTGTAGACTGCAATATGATAGCAGTCACACATAAGAGTTTCGTGTAGACTGCAATATTACCCAAGTAAACAACACCCATATGTTATGTGTTCCATTGACAATATAAAACAGGGGTGTCAAACTCAAATACAGAGTGGGCCAAAATTTTAAACGGAACAAAGCCGCGGGCCAAGTTTGAACAAATTAACCTTTTAATAGGGACCCAAACAAGTTTTGCATTGAATATTGAACAAGCAAGGCTTATATAACTTTAGTGACATGTAAAATCCAGTTTCAAATATTAATAATAATAGTTAAACAAACATCAACGGCATATCAAATATTTATGCCTTTTTTTCTATTTGCAATCTTCTGAGGTAAATATCAGGTTTTTTCCACAGGCTAATAATACATTTGAAAATAAAATAATAATAATGAATTAACTAAACATTCAAGCCTTGAAGTAGCAAGAGAAAATGCATGAATAAAACATTAATTATTGGTCAGTTTGCTGGAAGTTTCCCGGAAGAGTTAGTGCTGCAGGGGGTTCTGGGTATTTGTTCTGTTGTGTTAGGGTGCGGATGTTCACCCGAAATGTGTTTGTCATTCTTGTTTGGTGTGGGTTCACAGTGTGGCACATATTTGTAACAGTGCAAAAGTTGTTTATACGGCCACCCTCAGTGTGACCTGTATGGCTGTTGACCAAGTATGACTTGCATTCACTTGTGCGTGTGTGTGTGTGTGTGTAAAAGCCACAAATATTATGTGACACGCTGTTAGTATGGAGGAGAAGCGGACGTGACGGCAGGTTGTAGAGAACGCTAAAGGCAGTGCCTTAAATGCACGCCCCCAATATAGTTGTCCTGGTGGAAATTGGTAGAAATTCGGGAGAATGGCTGCCCCGGGAGATTTTCGGAAGGGGCACTGAACTTTGGGAGTCCACCGGGAAAATTAGGAGGGTTGGCAAGTATGAGTATTAGTGGTGAATGCGGTGTTACCGTGGCACTGACGCTGTATAACACCGGCGGGCCAGCTCTAATGCTAAATTGATATTGCCTCAAGGGCCAAATTAAATTACATGGCGGGCCAGTTTTGGCCCGCGGGCCAGAGTTTGACACCCACGATATAAAACATTACACACGGCGCTCTAAAATTTATCAAAATGTTTTTGTAGGACTTTGGTAAGCTATTAAGCCGCGCGGCTTGATGGATTGTACTGTGCTTCAACATATGATTAATGTTATTATGGTGTGTGTATAAGGTAAGACATATTATCTGACGTTTTGTTTTGCAGTATTATGCAAAAGCAACTTTCCTTACCCTCTGGTACCTGCTGATCTGTATTTGGGATCTGCATAAGAAAATGCGCGCGCGTCCGCTTTTGTAGTCTGTGCTGACCCGTAGTCGATAAGATTCTTCTTTTTCTCCATCTTGGTGTTGTGGGACATTTCTAATATAAAGTAGTGTGAAGTTCTTACTTATATCTATCAGTAAACTCGCCATGAAAGCGCTAAAACATACCGGTGTAGTGAGTTTACATTATTCACCCGAGGAATTTTAGTTATTAGAGAGTTCCGATCAGACGTTGTTAGCTCCATCTTTTGACACTTCTTCCACTCCCGTCCTTGCATGCTACACCGCTACAACAAAGATGATGGGGAGAGGACGCTGCCGAGGGTGAGCCACGTAAATAAGAGCAACCACAAATCGGCGCATCCGGAAGCGCAACTTGTAAATAACTTGTAAAACATAATCCATGCAACATTTTGACACCTGCACGTGTATCTCTATATTGATCATAAATTAATTTATAATTCCACAAGTGTTTTGCAGTGACACACGCACATTCGTGCGCTTTAGGTTTTTAAACCTACAAAAGGGTTTCAAAATGGTTTCCTTGGCTTGTTAGTGTGCACTGATCTAAAAAAAAAAAAAATCTGCAGTATAAGGCGCACTTAAAATGCTTTTTTTTCCTCAAAACTTGACAGTGCGCCTTATTGCCCGGTGTGCCTAATGTATAGACAAATTTTGCTTACCGACCTCAAAGCTATTTTATTTGGTTCATGGTGTAACCAGTAGATGGCAGTCAAACATAAGAGATAAGTGTAGGATGCAGTATGATGATAATATTACTCAAGTAAACAACATCAACATTTTATATTTTCCATTGAAAATAAAGAACATTACACACAGCGTTCAAAAACCTATCAACATGGTTTAGTATGACTTTGGTAAGCTGTGAAGCTGCACCGCTTGATGTGCTGCAACATACAAGTATTTTTATGGTGTGTGTATAAGGTAAGACATATTATTTGGCGTTTTTTTTCGCAATGTTATGCAAAAGCAACATTTCTTACCTTCTGGTACTTGCTGATCTGTATTTGGGATCTGCATAAATCCGGAAAAATTGCGCTGGTCCGCCTTTGTAGTCCGTGTCGACACCGTAGTCGATAAGCTTCTTGTTTTTCTCTATCGTCTTGTTATGGGACATTCATCCTGCAACATTGCCATTTCTAATATAAAGTAGTGTAAAGTTCTTACTTATATCTGTCAGTAAACTCGACCTGAAAGTGCTTAAATATACCGGTGTAGTGACTTTACATTATTCACCCAAGGAACTTTAGTTATTAGACAGTTCCGGTCGGACGTTTTTTCACGGGACACATTTCTGGTGTTGTTGTTTCCGAATGAGGAGATGCTGCTCCGTTATTGATTTAAGTAAAGTCTGAATGTCAATAAAACAGTTAGCTCCATCTTTTGAAGCTTCTTCCACTCCCGTCCTTGCACGCTACACCGCTACAACAACGATGACGGGGAGAAGACGCTGCCGATGGTGAGCCATGTAAATAAGACCGCCCACAAAACGGCGCATCCTGAAGCGACTGTCAGAAAGCGTCTTGATGATAACATAATTTATGCAACATTTTGACCCAAGAACCACTATTACATGTTATGTAGACCACAAGGAAGTGTTTTACATTTAGAAAAAAAAAATGTACTCCTTTAACGCGCCCTATAATCCGGTGCGATTTATATGTGAATAAAGATACAAAATAGATTGTTCATCGGCAGTGTGCCTTTTAATCTGGTCCACAAAATATGGTAATATATCTGAAAGGGTTGTCAAATAGAGGATGCACATACATCAGCGTGGATCAACCTTAGTTTTATTTTTCAACTCACATCCAAGCAAATGCGCCACAGCGTAGTTTTTGGAACCTTCAACAATCAAAATATTTATATTCGTGTATTACATATAGCCTATTATTTTCGCACTATTGACTAGTGATGCACCGAAAATTTGGTCGTCAAAAATAGACTTTGCTCACCGAAACCAGATGTCATGGTGACGTATCCACTTGTGCTAGCAGGCTACATCTTTTCCTGCGCACACAAATGACGGAACTCGCTCAAAGCTGAAGAAAAAGCCACATTGCCGTTTGGGCTAAAGCAGGGGTCACCAACCTTTTTGAAACAAAGAGCTACTTCTTGGGTACTGATTAATGCAAAGGGCTACCAGGTTGATACACACTTAAAAATATTGTCAGAAATAGCCAATTTGCTCAATTTACCTTTAATAGATAAATCTCTCTCTCTCTCTCTCTCTATATATATATATATATATATATATATATATATATATATATATATATATATATAAATGGGTATTTCTGTCTGTCATTCCATCGTATAATTTTTTTTCCTTTTACGGAAGGTTTTTTGTAGAGAATAAATGATGAAAAAAACACTTAATTTAACGGTTTAAAAGAGGAGAAAACATAAAAAAAATGAAAATGTTATTTTGATACATAGTTTATCTTCAATTTCGACTGTTTAATATTCAAAATTCAACCGAAAAAAAGAAGAGAAAAACTAGCTAATTCGAATCTTTTTGAAAAAATTTAAAAAATAATTTATAGAACATCATTAGTAATTTTTTCCTGATTAAGATTAATTTTAGAATTTTGATGACATGTTTTAAATAGGTTAAAATCCAATCTGCATTTTGTTAGAATATATAAGAAATTGGACCAAGCTATATTTCTAACAAAGACAAATCATTATTTCTTCTAATTTTAAAAGAAATTCAAAAGACTTTGAAATACGATTTCAATTTGATTCTAAAGATTTTCTAGATTGGCCAGAATAATTTTTTTGAATTTTAATCATAATAGGTTTGAAGAAAGATTTAACAAATATTCATTGTCGAAAAAACAGAAGCTAAAATGAAAAAAATGAATTAAAATGTATTTATTGTCCTTTGCAATAAAAAAACAAAAACAAATTTACTTGAACATTGATTTAATTTGTCAGGACAGAAGAGGAAGGAATTTAAAAGGTAAAAAGGTATATGTGTTTAAAAATCCCCAAATCATTTTTAAGGTTGTATTTTATCTCTAAAATTGTCTTTCTGAAAGCTATAAAAAGCAGAGTAAAAAATTAAATGAATTTATTTAAACAAATGAAGACCAAGATTTTATAAAATTTTCTTGGATTTTCAAATTCTATTTGAGTTTTGTCTCTCTTCGAATTAAAAATGTCGAGCAAAGCGAGACCAGCTTGCTGGTAAATAAATAAAATTAAAAAAATAGAGGCAGCTCACTGGTAAGTGCTGCTTTTTGAGCTATTTTTAGAACAGGCCAGCGGGCGACTCATCTGGTCCTTACGGGCTACCTTGGCTAAAGTAACATTTGAAAAGATCAAATTCCAATCGGATTCGGACCAACTCCTCTTGTGGCCTGAATCTGATGCGAAAAGATCAGATTTGGAGCACTTTAGAGCATCTCGACTAGGGCTAGGCGATATGGCCTTTTATTAATATCTCAATATTTTTTAGGCCGTATCGCGATACATGATATATACTGCGATACACGATATATATCGCGATATTTTGCCTTACCCTTGAATGAACACTTGATGCATATAATCACAGCAGTATGATGATTATAAGTGTCTATATTAAAACATTTTTGTTCATACTGCATTAATATATGCTCATTTTAAACTTTCATGCACAGGAGGAAATCACAACGAAGTCAATTTAGCAAAACTGCATTTATCAAACAGTTATTAAGCAGTGGCATGAACATTCATGTCATTTCAAAACAGAAAGTGCAAGATTAAAACAAGCTATGAGTGCACTTTTGGGCATGATGTCACTAAGATGACATATCAAACAACACTAAATAAAAGTGCGCTTTTTGTACAGAACACCAGTACAATACAGTAGTTTAAAATAAATAAAGTGCACTTTGTCACACAAGATATTTCAAAAACAGTCAAAAAAAGGAGCTGCATAATAGGAAATCAAACAGTGTATGTGGTAGGTTCCTGCGGACGTTATCTCCTGTTGTGGGCTATTTTTTTCATAGGGTTTTGATGTGAAAAGGGGTTGCTTGGACATTTTGTTGGTGTGGCACTGAACGGAGATGTTGACATGCGGAGTTTCAAGAACTCTTCATTCTCTAGCGGGTGACTTTTCAAATGATGCTACATATTAGCAGTAATGCTACTTTTTGTAGCAACGCTTTTGCCCCACACTTGACAAATTACGGTTGTCTGTTCGACATATTCCCGCTTGAAGCCAAACCACCGCCGGACGATGGACCCCCTGTTGTTTTTCTTAGGAATTACTTTCCCTTCATTTGTTACCAAATTCGCACCTTCTTTCTCTCGTATTACCTCTCGCACCACAGCTAACGTTACTCATGCCGCTACCTCTCTGCTCCGCGAGGGCGTATACGTATGTGACATATGGAAGAAGGTGTGCTTGTTTTATATTTCTGTGAGAAGGAGAGACAACAAAGAGTGAGAAATGCCTGTAGTTAAAACCGTAACTAAAAGCAACTGCGTGAGAACGTATACTCGAATATCACGATATAGCCATTTTCTATATCGCACAGAGACAAACCCACGATATATCGAGGATCGCGGGTATATATATAAATATAAATATATGTCAACAACTTGAGGGTTGCAGGTTCGATTCCCGCTTCCGCCATCCTAGTCACTGCCGTTGTGTCCTTGGGCAAGATACTTTACCCACCTGCTCCCAGTGCCACCCACACTGGTTTAAATGTAACTTAGATATTGGGTTTCACTATGTAAAGCGCTTTGAGTCACTAGAGAAAAGCGCTATATAAATATAATTCACTTCACTTCACTACATATATATATATATATATATATATATATATATATATATATATATATATATATATATATATGTATATATATATATATATATATATATATATATATATATATATATTATTAGGGGTGTATATTATTAGGGGTGTATGTATATTAGGGGTGTGGGAAAAAATCGATTTGAATACAAATTAAATTGTTTATGTTGTGCAATTCGGAATCTATTCTAATTTTTTGAAAATCAATTTTTTTTTTCATTTAAATTTTTTTTTCATTTAAATTCCAAAACCAAACCTGACCCAGCAACACTCAGAACTGCAATAAACAGAGCAATTGAGAGGAGACACAAACACGACACAGAACAAACCAAAAGTAGTGAAACAAAAATGAATATTATCAACAACAGTATCAATATTAGTTCTAATTTCAGCATAGCAGTGATTAAAAATCCCTCACTGACATTATCATAAGACATTTATAAAAATTAAAAAGTGTCACAGTGGCTTACACTTGCATCGCATCTCATAAGCTTGACAACACACTGTGTCCAATATTTTCACAAAGATAAAATAAGTCATATTCTTGGTTTGTTTAATAGTTCAAACAAATTTACATTATTGCAATCAGTTGATAAAACATTGTCCTTTACAATTATAAAATATTTTTACAAAAATCTACTACTCTACTGGGGTAAATCCTGCTGAAATCCTATGTATTGAATGAATACAGAATCGTTTTGAATCGGAAAAATATCGTTTTTGAATCGAGAATCGAATCGAAAAAAATCTTTATATTATCGAATCGTGACCCCAAGAATCGATATTGAATCGAATCGGGGGACACCCAAAGATTCACAGCCCTAATATATTTATTGCATATTTATGGGTAACTATTTATAAACATTGACTTATTTGTGTACTTTTGTTTGCAATGTATTAAGTGATGTAGTTGTAGAACAAATAGCCAAGCAAGAGCGTACATTTGTCCAGTTTTTTGCCAGTTTTTGAGCACAAACATTGCGCTGTGTCAAAACTTGAGTGAGCGCAGTGCAAAAACTGAATGTGCAGAGGTTGAGGAACAGAGGGGAAGAGGAGATAAAACTTACATTGTGTGTTAACCTTCTGTTGTTATTGTTGCACTACAAGTGAGGTAGGTGTCTCAGTTAATGACCTCCAGTTCTTTTGTGGAGAATAATTGGTACCAATATGTGGCGGTGCTAAAACCGGTGATTAAATGACATAAAACTGTAGTCCTTTTCTTGGGCGAACACTAAAGCCTCAATCCACTATAGTCTCCCTGCAGACCCTCCTACGGACCTTGATGTGCACATACCCAAAAGAAAAATCTAGCTTCGCCTAAGCTGTGACACAAACCGCAAAGCTTGGTTGGTCAGCTTGGTACTAGATCATTTCTGGGGTTTTCTAACTGGCGAAAGTAAAACAATAAAAGCTACAACCTCCATTAAAGAAGCAATGGAGCATATAGAGGGGCGTTTAATTGAGGACATTCACAAATATGACCAATGCAGTGACTTTAAAACTGGTGTAATGTGCTTCCGGCCTCTCATTCTCCACAATATTCATTGGTCAAGAGCCAAACTATTAAGATTGCCTCGACTCGTTCAGGGTTTGCACAGCCTGTCTATTAAAGTGGGTGACATTGTTATCACCAGGAAAGATGAGGTCACCTACCTAGGTACCATTCTAGAGGCTAATCTTTCCTGTGATTAAATGGCAACCAAGTTAATAAAAAAAAGGTCAACCAACAATCAAGATTTCTCTACAGACTCTCCTCTCTGGTCAACAAAAGCACCTTAAAGGGGAACATTATCACAATTTCAAAAGGGTTAAAAAGAATAAAAATCAGTTCCCAGTGGCTTGTTGTATTTTTTTAAGTGTTTTTCAAAATTTTACCGGTCTCGGAATACCCCTAAATAAAGCTTTAAAGTGCCTTATTTTTGCTCTCTGCGAAGACACTATCCATTTCCCTGTGACGTCACACAGTGCTGCCAATGTAAACAAACAATGGGAATACCACAGCAAGATGTATCGGATTCAGACTCGGATTTCAGCGACTTAAGCGATTCAACAGATTACGCATGTATTGAAACGGATGGTTGGAGTATGAAAGTATTGAAGAAGAAACTGAAGCTATTGAGCGAATAGCTATTGACGCTTTTCATAGCCATAGCATGGCCGAATTGCTGCGTTAGCCTCGCCGGTAAAATGTGCGGACCAAACGATGAGGACTTTCGCATCTTTTGACACTGGAGCAACTTAAATCCGTCGATTGGTAAGTGTTTTTTTCGCATTAAATGTGGGTGGAAGGAAACGTAATATAGTTGCAAATGCATCTGCAGGTTATCCATACATCTCTGTACCATGTCTGCTTTAACACCGTTGGTAAATAGAATGTTAGCATCGATTAGCGTAGCATGTTAGCATCGATTAGCTGGCAGTCAACATCAACAAAACTCACCTTTGTGATTACTGTGACTTAATCGTTGCAAATGCATCTGCAGGTTATCCATACATCTCTGTGCCATCTCTGATTTAGCACCGCCGGTAAATAGCATGTTAGCGTCGATTAGCATAGCATGTTAGCATCGATTAACTGCCAGTCACGCCGCGACCAAGTATGTCTGATTAGCAAACAAGTCAACATCAACAAAACTCACCTTTGTGATTTCGTTGAATTTATTCATTGCAAATGCATCTGCAGGTTATCCATACATCTCTGTGCCATGTCTGTCATCGCCGGTAAAATGTGGAGCCACTTTGGTACATTCAATGGGGGTCTGGCGGCAGACACTTTCGCATCTTCGGGCCAGTGGTGCAACTTGAATCCCTCCCTGTTAGTGTTGTTACACCCTCCGACAACACACCGACGAGGCATGATGTCTCCAAGGTTCCAAAAAATAGTCGAAAAAACGGAAAATAACAGAGCTGAGACCCAATGTTTACAATGTGTTGAAAATGAAAATGGCGGCTGTATTACCTCGGCGACGTCACGTTCTGACGTCATCGCCTCCAGAGCGATAAACAGAAAGGCGTTTAATTCGTCAAAATTCACCCATTTAGAGTTCGGAAATCGGTTAAAAAATATATGGTCTTTTTTCTGCACCATCAAGGTATATATTGACGCTTACATAGGTCTGGTGATAATGTTCCCCTTTAAGCAGTGGTACAAACATTCATGTCATTTCAAAACAGAAAATGCAAGATTGTCGGACACATTTTAAAACAAGCTATGAGTGCACTTTTGTGCATGATGTCACTAAGATGACATATCAAAACTACACTAAATTAAAGTGCACTTTTTGTACAGAACGCCACTGCAATAGTTTAAAACGAATAAAGTGCACTTTGTCACACAAAATATTTCAAAAACAGTCCAAAAAAAATGAGCTGCATAATAGGAAATCAAATAGTGTATGTCCTTCGCTATGTGGGAGGTTCCTGCGGACGTTATCTCCTTCTGTTGTTGACTATTTTTTTCATACAGTGTTGATGTGGAAATGGTTGCTTGGGCATTTTATTGGTGTGGCATCAAAGGGAAATGTTGACACACGGATTTTCAAGCACTCTTCCTTAAATTATGCTACATATTAGCAGTAATACTACTTGCTGTAGTGCTTTTGCCCCACACTTGACAAATTACGGTTGTCTGTTTGAAGCCAAACCACCGCCGGACAATCAATCAATCAATCAATCAATCAATGTTTACTTATATAGCCCTAAATCACTAGTGTCTCAAAGGGCCGCACAAACCACAACACAAACCACTGCGACATCCTCGGTAGGCCCACATAAGGGCAAGGAAAACTCACACCCAGTGGGACGTCGGTGACAATGATGACTATGAGAACCTTGGAGAGGACAAAAGCAATGGATGTCGAGCGGGTCTAACATGATACTTTGAAAGTTCAATCCATAATGGATCCAACACAGCCGCGAGAGTCCAGTTCAAAGCGGATCCAACACAGCAGCGAGAGTCCCGTTCACAGCGGAGGCAGCAGGAAGGAAACCATCCCAAGTGGAGGCGGATCAGAAGCGCAGAGATGTCCCCAGCTGATACACAGGCAAGCAGTACATGGCCACCGGATCGGACCGGACCCCCTCCACAAGGGAGAGTGGGACATAGGAGAAAAAGAAAAGAAACGGCAGATCAACGGGTCTAAAAAGGGAGTCTAGTTAAAGGCTAGAGTATACAAATGAGTTTTAAGGTGAGACTTAAATGCTTCTACTGAGGTGGCCTCTCGAACTGTTACTGGGAGGGCATTCCAGAGGACTGGAGCCCGAACGGAAAACGCTCTATAGCCCGCAGACTTTTTTTGGGCTTTGGGAATCACTAATAAGCCGGAGTCCTTTGAATGCAGATTTCTTGCCGGGACATATGGTACAATACAATCGGCAAGATAGGATGGAGGTAGACCGTGTAGTATTTTATACGTAAGTAGTAAAACCTTAAAGTCACATCTTAAGTGCACAGGAAGCCAGTGCAGGTGAGCCAGTACAGGCGTAATGTGATCAAACTTTCTTGTTCTTGTCAAAAGTCTAGCAGCCGCATTTTGTACCAACTGTAATCTTTTAATGCTAGACATGGGGTGACCCGAAAATAATACGTTACAGTAATCAAGGCGAGACGTAACAAACGCATGGATAATGATCTCGGCGTCTTTAGTGGACAGAATGGAGCGCATTTTTGCGATATTACGGAGATGAAAGAAGGCCGTACTGTTTTTTTGGGGAATTAATTTTTCCTTCAATTGTTACCAGATTTGCACCTTGTCTCTCTCGTATTACCACAAGCATCACAGCTAGCGTTACCCATGCCGCTACCTCTCTGCTCCGCGAGGGCGTATACGTATGTGACGTATGTAAGAAGGTGCGCTTGTTTTACGTCTCTGTGAGAAGGAGAGACAACAGAGTGGGAAACGCCTGTAGTGTAATGCCCGCAGCTAAAAGCAACTGCGTGAGAACGTACACTCGAATATTACGATATAGTCATTTTCTATATCGCACAGAGACAAACCCGCGAGATATCGATAGTCACAAGCTCACAGGAATGGCTCTCTATGTATCCAAAAAGCCAATAAAGTGGTAAGGTGTGGAGTTGTTTACAGAGCAATACATCAAATGTACTCACAGCAACACTCAGCAAACCCTGGGCCAGACTGTAACACAACTTTGGCAGCACAAACTCAATTTTTCAGAAATTAGAGGGTTCAACAAAAAGAACTGCGACTTAGTTGTTGTAGAAATGTTAATCCCCTTTCAGACTTCTGCAGGGGTACCCTTTAGCGCAGTATCCAAACCTACATTGCTTCAGTTTAGAGGCGCAGACTCCCACACATCAATCTTCGGATGTGTGTTGTAGTTTTGTGCGGTTTGCAATAGGGGTGCAATGATTCATCCAAGTTGACGTCATTGCTCGTTTTTTTTTTCTCGAGGGAAACAAACATGACTTGCTGAAAGAGAAAAATGGCTGTGGCCACAGCGGGTGGAAACTCAACACATCCGAGACATAAATACTCAATTTACAATACCGACCTTACTTTTCATGGCAGTTCGCCTTTGATGATGCAGAGGCTTGTTGGACGTCTGGAGGATGCAGTCTTCAATTGTCCTTAGTTTGCTCGCTAGATAGCTAACAACACAGAGACAGAATCGTGTAAAAAAAATCAATATAACTATAATTTTATCCCAAGTCTGCCACCTAAACTTTGTCTATAGGCCTGTGTACTTCTTTCTGTACCCAACGTCATCATCAACACTGCAAAAAGTCAGTGTTCAAAAACAAGAAAAAAAACCCCACAAAAATGAAGGGTATTTTACTTGAACTAAGCAAAATTATCTGCCGATAGAACAAGCAAATTCGGCTCGTCAAGACTTTCCAAAACAAGTAAAATTAGCTAACCTCAATGAACCCAAAAATACCTTAAAATAAGTATATTCTCACTAATGACAAGTGCACTTTTCTTGGTAGAAAAAACAAATATCAGACCTTTTTTCTCAATGTGGCATTTGTTGAAACCAGCAAACTTATACTCAAAACTAATTTATTGTTCTTAAAGGAAAGGCAACAAGGCGACCCGCTTGTTACTCTCGGGGTCTACTAGCCGCTCAGGCAAATCATATGGTCTAAAAATGCATTTTCCCATTGATAACATGACATCATCGCGCCAAGTGCGTGGTCTTTCAGTCATTGGTGAGCAAGGAATATGTATGTATATATATATATATATATATATATATATATATATATATATATACGTATATATATATATATATGTATATGTGTATGTATGTATATATGTATATGTGTATGTATGTATGTATGTATATGTGTATATATGTATATGTGTATGTATGTATATGTATATACAGTATATGTATATGTGTATGTAAGTATATGTGTATGTATGTATATGTATATGTATGTGTATATATATGTGTATATATGCCTATTTTTTTTTTTATTGTACCGTATTTTTCAGAGTATAAGTCGCTCCGGAGTATAAGTCGCACCTGCCGAAAATGCATAATAAAGAAGGGAAAAAACATATATTAGTCGCACTGGAGTATAAGTCGCAATTTTTTGGGGAAATTTATTTAATAAAATCCAACACCAAGAATAGACATCCATCCATCCATCCATCATCTTCCGCTTATCCGAGGTCGGGTCGCGGGGGCAACAGCCTAAGCAGGGAAACCCAGACTTCCCTCTCCCCAGCCACTTCGTCTAGCTCTTCCCGGGGGATCCCGAGGCGTTCCCAGGCCAGCCGGGAGACATAGTCTTCCCAACGTGTCCTGGGTCTTCCCCGTGGCCTCCTACCGGTTGGACGTGCCCTAAACACCTCCCTAGGGAGGCGTTCGGGTGGCATCCTGACCAGATGCCCGAACCACCTCATCTGGCAACGTGTCCTGGGTCTTCCCCGTGGCCTCCTACCGGTTGGACGTGCCCTAAACACCTCCCTAGGGAGGCGTTCGGGTGGCATCCTGACCAGATGCCCGAACCACCTCATCTGGCTCCTCTCGATGTGAAGGAGCAGCGGCTTTACTTTGAGTTCCTCCCGGATGGCAGAGCTTCTCACCCTATCTCTAAGGGAGAGCCCCGCCACACGGCGGAGGAAACTCATTTCGGCCGCTTGTACCCGTGATCTTATCCTTTCGGTCATGACCCAAAGCTCATGACCATAGGTGAGGATGGGAACGTAGATCGACCGGTAAATTGAGAGCTTTGCCTTCCGGCTCAGCTCCTTCTTCACCACAACGGACCGGTACAACGTCCGCATTACTGAAGACGCCGCACCGATCCGCCTGTCGATCTCACGATCCACTCTTCCCTCACTCGTGAACAAGACTCCTAGGTACTTGAACTCCTCCACTTGGGGCAGGGTCTCCTCCCCAACCCGGAGATGGCACTCCACCCTTTTCCGGGCGAGAACCATGGACTCGGACTTGGAGGTGCTGATTCTCATTCCGGTCGCTTCACACTCGGCTGCGAACCGATCCAGCGAGAGCTGAAGATCCCGGTCAGATGAAGCCATCAGGACCACATCATCTGCAAAAAGCAGAGACCTAATCCTGCGGCTACCAAACCGGAACTCCTCAACGCCTTGACTGCGCCTTGAAATTCTGTCCATAAAAGTTATGAACAGAATGGGTGACAAAGGACAGCCTTGGCGGAGTCCAACCCTCACTGGAAATGTGTTCGACTTACTGCCGGCAATGCGGACCAAGCTCTGGCACTGATCGTACAGGGAACGGACCGCCACAATCAGACAGTCCGATACCCCATACTCTCTGAGCACTCCCCACAGGACTTCCCGAGGGACACGGTCGAATGCCTTCTCCAAGTCCACAAAGCACATGTAGACTGGTTGGGCAAACTCCCATGCACCCTCAAGAACCCTGCCGAGAGTATAGAGCTGGTCCACAGTTCCACGACCAGGACGAAAACCACACTGTTCCTCCTGAATCCGAGGTTCGACTATCCGACGTAGCCTCCTCTCCAGTACACCTGAATAAACCTTACCGGGAAGGCTGAGGAGTATGATCCCACGATAGTTGGAACACACCCTCCGGTCCCCCTTCTTAAAGAGAGGAACCACCACCCCGGTCTGCCAATCCAGAGGTACCGCCCCCGATGTCCACGCGATGCTGCAAAGTCTTGTCAACCAAGACAGCCCCACAGCATCCAGAGCCTTAAGGAACTCCGGGCGGATCTCGTCCACCCCTGGGGCCTTGCCACCGAGGAGCTTTTTAACTACCTCAGCGACCTCAGCCCCAGAAATAGGAGAGTCCACCACAGATTCCCCAGGCACTGCTTCCTCATAGGAAGACGTGTTGTTGGGATTGAGGAGGTCTTCGAAGTATTCCTTCCACCTATTCACAACATCCGCAGTCGAGGTCAGCAGAACACCATCCGCACCATACACGGTGTTGATAGTGCACTGCTTCCCCTTCCTGAGGCGGCGGACGGTGGTCCAGAATCGCTTCGAAGCCGTCCGGAAGTCGTTTTCCATGGCTTCCCCGAACTCTTCCCATGTCCGAGTTTTTGCCTCCGCGACCGCTGAAGCTGCACACCGCTTGGCCTGTCGGTACCTGTCCACTGCCTCCGGAGTCCTATGAGCCAAAAGGACCCGATAGGACTCCTTCTTCAGCTTGACGGCATCCCTCACCGCTGGTGTCCACCAAGGGGTTTTAGGATTGCCGCCCCGACAGGCACCAACTACCTTGCGGCCACAGCTCCGATCTGCCGCCTCGACAATAGAGGTGCGGAACATGGTCCACTCGGACTCAATGTCCAGCACCTCCCTCGTGACATGTTCAAAGTTCTTCCGGAGGTGGGAATTGAAACTTTGTCTGACAGGAGACTCTGCCAGACGTTCCCAGCAGACCCTCACAATGCGTTTGGGCCTCCCAGGTCTGTCCGGCATCCTCCCCCACCATCGCAGCCAACTCACCACCAGGTGGTGATCGGTGGAAAGCTCCGCCCCTCTCTTCACCCGAGTGTCCAAAACATGAGGCCGCAAATCCGATGACACAACTACAAAGTCGATCATGGAACTGCGGCCTAGGGTGTCCTGGTGCCAAGTGCACATATGGACACCCTTATGTTTGAACATGGTGTTCGTTATGGACAAACTGTGACGAGCACAAAAGTCCAATAACAAAACACCACTCGGGTTCAGATCCGGGCGGCCATTCTTCCCAATCACGCCTCTCCAGGTTTCACTGTCGTTGCCAACGTGAGCGTTGAAGTCTCCCAGTAGGACAAGGGAATCACCCGGGGGAGCACTTTCCAGTACTCCCTCGAGCGTTCCCAAAAAGGGTGGGTACTCTGAACTGCCGTTTGGTGCATAAGCACAAACAACAGTCAGGACCCGTCCCCCCACCCGAAGGCGGAGGGAGGCTACCCTTTCGTCCACCGGGTTGAACTCCAACGTACAGGCTTTGAGCCGGGGGGAAACAAGAATTGCCACCCCAGCCCGTCGCCTCTCACTGCCGGCAACGCCAGAGTGGAAGAGGGTCCAATCCCTCTCGAGAGAAGTGGTTCCAGAGCCCTTGCTGTGCGTCGAAGTGAGTCCGACTATATCCAGCCGGAATTTCTCGACTTCGCGCACTAGCTCAGGCTCTTTCCCCCCCAGTGACGTGACGTTCCACGTCCCAAGAGCTAGCTTCTGTAGCCGAGGATCGGACCGCCAAGTGCCCTGCCTTCGGCTGTCGCCCAGCTCACAATGCACCCGACCTCTATGGCCCCTGCTATGGGTGGTGAGCCCATTGGAGGGGTGACCCACGTTGCCTCTTCGGGCTGTGCCCGGCCGGGCCCCATGGGAACAGGCCCGGCCACCAGGCGCTCGCCATCGTGCCCCACCTCCGGGCCTGGCTCCAGAGGGGGGCCCCGGTGACCCGCGTCCGGGCGAGGGAAATCTGGGTCCATGATGTTTTTTCTTCATAAAGGTCTTCGAGCTGCTCTTTGTCTGATCCCTCACCTAGAACCTGTTTGCCTTGGGAGACCCTACCAGGGGGCTTTATGCCCCCGGACAACATAGCTCCTAGGATCATTGGGACACGCAAATTCCTCTACCACGATAAGGTTGCAGCTCAGAGAGGAGAAGAATAGACATGTGAAAGACAATTTAAAATAAATAAAGAATAGTGAACAGGCTGAATAAGTGTATGTTATATGACGCATAAATAACCAACTGAGAAGGTGCCTGGTATGTTAACGTAACATATTATGGTAAGAGTCATTCAAATAACTATAACATGTAGAACATGCTATACGTTTACCAAACAATCTGTCACTCCTAATCGCTAAACCCCATGGAATTTTATACGTCTACTCTCTTACGTGAATGAGCTATATAATAATATTTAATATTTTACGGTAATGTGTTAATAATTTCACACATAAGTCGCTCCTGAGTATAAGTCGCACTATGAAAAAAACTGCGACTTATAGTCCGAAAAATGCGGTAATTTGAAAAATGTATCTGAATGTGCATGAACTATTTCTGTTCAAAATTGTTTGAAATGTCACATGTTGAATGTTTGAATATTAACCGTCAAATTACTCTACTGTGCCAACTGTACTACCGTATGAACGAATGAAATAAGTTAATTTCGGTCATATATTCAACCATCAACCATTTTGTGTGACCAGTTTAACAGTACAGATTAGACATATTTAACAATCATACACATTTACGCACAAAACTAAAATAAAAGGAAACGAATGACCGAAAAAGGAAGAAAATAAAAAAGCAAAGTCCATTTAGCGGTCATCTGTTTTAATTATGAACCCAAAACTGTGTCAAAGTTAAGATTTTTTTGTTCATGCTTGAAATAAGAATTTATTACTTTGAAAAAGTAGTTTTATTCTTGTGAGTGTTGATGACACAGCTTTGCAACAGTTGATATATACAGCAGAGGATTGGGAGAATGTCATGTGGTCAGATGAAACCAAAATAGAACTTTTCGGTATATACTCAACTCGTCGTGTTTGGCGGAAGAAGAATACTGAGTTGCATCCCAAGACCACCACACCTACTGTGAAGCATGGGGGTGGAAACATCATGCTTTGGGGCTGTTTTTCTGCTAAGGGGACAGGACGGTTGATCCGTGTTAAGGAAAGAATGAATGGGGCCATGTATCGTGTGAGATTTTGAGCCAAAACCTCCTTCCATCAGTGAGAGCTTTGAATGGTTGACCAAATACTTATTTTCCACCATAATTTACAAATAAATTCTTTAAAATTCCTACAATGTGAATTCTTGGATTTTTTTTTCACATTCTGCCTCTCACAGTTGAAGTGTACCTATGATGAAAATTACAGACCTCTATCATCATTTTAAGTGGGAGAACTTGCACAATCGGTGGCTGACTAAATACTTGTTTGCCCCACTGTATCATGTTAGACCCACTCGACATCCAAATGCTTTTGGTCTCCTCTAGAGGGGCAGGGGGTTGCCCACATATGTGGTCCTCTCCAAGGTTTCTCATAGTCACTGTCACCGACGTCTCACTGGGGTGAGTTTTTCCTTGCCTGTATATACCGAGGATGTCGTTGTGATTTAGGGCTATATAAATAAACATAGATTGTGATTTAGGCCTATATAAATAAACATTGATTTATTGATTGAGTGTTGTAGAAAGCTTATTTCGAGACGAAATATTAGAGGAATCTAAATAATTTAGTGCACGCAGAAGTGTTTGCTGTCTCTGTCCTGTACTTCATGTCATGTCTTCAAGTGATAGAAAAGAATCAACATGTTGAAGATGCTAGCAACGACTTGTTGGCGGCAGGATTCTGCAGATTACTGTTGTTTGCTTCTTGTCTAAATTTTTTTGATCCAAACAAATGAAATCCTTTTTACTTTTTTTGGCCCAGATTCCTCTTCGAGTGTTGTTGGTTTGGCTTCCATTGTGCGTTTTGTCCAATTCTGCTACGTTGTTGACATCCATACTCTGTAAAATTATTTCAAGTGACATCTAAAACAGCTGCTGTGGTTCCATTTTACCGCAGCTCAGTTGTTAAAATTACAATATATAATAATTAATGGAGAATTATATCGTACGATAGACATTTTTATGTGGTAAGATATATTGTATATGGTAACGACACACAGCTCTAATTGGAAGTCTGCACTTGGAAAGGTCCCATCTGTGTCATGATGCTACGCCGTCTACTATTTTTTGCTGAGTTTGCAGTTCCTGCAGAATACTTTTTTGAGTTTGATGTTAAATAAACAGTATAAGAACATTCCAGTTTGTCTGCTATATATTCACGTCCTGACTCTCCACACAAATCAGTGCGAAGTTGATGAGATTAAACGATGCTCGAATAAGCGTGTATAATTAGTCAAGCCAATCATCATCAGCATTTCTTATTTATACATGCAATCAAGTAGTGAAATACCAACACTGGTTTACTGGCTGCATCTGCTTCACAAGAATATGCAAATAAGAGAGACAAGGATGAGAGCTGTCTAAAATATGCTCTGATTGATAGGAATTGACTTATCATTGTGGATTGAAAACTTAATTCCTTTCAGAAGAGTTTTGACATTAAATGCTGAAACATTTTATAATGCAAAGTCTATTAAGGCTCATTGTCCTCCATTCAAATTGCACATAATGTAATTTTCCAGGGAGCAGGGAAGCAAGGAAACAGCAGACCACTCAATGATGTAAACATAGGGACACACGGTAGTGATCCCGGTGCCAAAATAAATAGTTTGTATGCGTTAGCGCTTATAATAACAATATCACTAATACCTGATTAATATTCAAGTCGCAAAATGTACATCGAGTATGGTTGCAATTAGTTTTAGAGGCGGATTAGAGGACCACCCATTGGCTCAGCTGTCAGCAGACGTTTATTTAATTTTATTTAATATCAAGAATGCATTAAAATAAATATCCAACGGTCATCATGTCTTTCATAATGGTTGTGAACGATAGGCAAACTTCAAAAAAAAGTCACAATAAAAATTGAAGTATGCATTGATCCCTTTGATACATTTCGTACAAACCCCGTTTCCATATGAGTTGGGAAATTGTGTTAGATGTAAATATAAACAGAATACAATGATTTGCAAATGATTTTCAACCCATATTCAGTTGAATATGCTATAAATACAACATATTTGATGTTCGAAGAGATAAACTTTTTTTTTTTTTGTCAAAAAATCATAAACTTTAGAATTTGATTCGAAAATAATAATAATACGCATTATGAAGCGTAAAATAAGACAGCGGAGACCTCGGATTGTTGAACGACTGAAGCTCTACATAAAAAAAGAATGAGAAAGAATTCCACTTTCAAAGCTTCAACAATTAGTTTCCTCAGTTCCCAAACGTTTATTGAGTGTTGTTAAAAGAAAAGGTGATGTAACACAGTGGTGAACATGCCCTTTCCCAACTACTTCGGCACGTGTTGCAGCCATGAAATTCTAAGTTAACTATTATTTGCTAAAAAATAATTAAATTTATGAGTTTGAACATCAAATATCTTGTCTTTGTAGAGCATTCAAATGAATATGGGTTGAAAAGGATTTGCAAATCATTGTATTCTGTTTTTATTTACCTCTAACACAATTTCCCAACTCATATGGAAACGGGGTTTGTACATCAAAACTAGTCCAATAGCACCATGCTATTGATGTCTTAGTTTTGTTGTTCAAGGTGATAAAGCAATGTGTTATCATTAAAATATCTGATGATAAAAAATATTATTGATAATTAATTGATTACATTATTAAATTTTTTTCCCAAAAATGGCACCTAGGCTGTGCTAGTTTTCAATCTTGTTCGGCAAAAACAAATGCTCAAATAACTTTGGACTGTCCTGTGCTCTGCAGTTGATCATGTGACCTCATTTCATTCTGCAACAAACTGCACTCCATCTGCAAACTCCATTAAAAGTTAAAAGTGTTTGGCCTACAGTACGCATGCAAGTCCATATTTAATCTCTGCTGGTATGCAGACTCTGCTTATAGGAAAGAAGCACAGGAGCAAAGTGGAAAAAAATGAAATGTTATGAGACTGACCGTAAAAAATGAAGTCGTTTTAAGGTTTCGGGTAATTTTACGCTGACTTAGTGTGTAGAGATACTGGTCTTTAGGGGTCAGCGATACTGAGCATTTTGGTTTGGATCAGATACCAAGT
Source organism: Nerophis ophidion (assembly GCF_033978795.1). Taxonomy (NCBI): domain Eukaryota; kingdom Metazoa; phylum Chordata; class Actinopteri; order Syngnathiformes; family Syngnathidae; genus Nerophis; species Nerophis ophidion. Next base: position 38,330,345 of record NC_084627.1, on the reverse strand, counting down.
AAATACAGGGCTTGGAACATTGATGCTGTTACGCAAAATGTCATAATTGGGGGTGTAATTTTTTTATATAATTTTTTTTATTTTAGTCAAGTGCATGCATTAGCATAAGCTCTTTTTGGGGCGTGTTTTGTGTGATTTATCAACACTGCATGTGCAATTGTAAAGTGGTGCAGACCGCCTTTTTTAAATGAGGATCACTGTATGTCAGATTCAAACACTGATGACATCTCCTAAACAAGACAAGAAGCAAAGAATTAAACAGAGACAGAATTAAATTTGGCTCAATTGAGGAGACGCCTGGACACTGTACACTTGTACAGTGTCTCAACATGCTCTGGCGAAAGATTGTGCGCCTCCTCCTTTATTTGGACTATCCCTGATTACATGGCAACAGCTATTTTTAAGGTACGGAGGTCGTAAACAGCCATCGCCTTATGTTACAAAAGTTCAAAGAAAAGGTCGTAAAATAGTTCCTGGAGGGGAGTCAGGTCCTGCTTCATCTTCGCTTTGTGGTTCTCGGGTCAAAACAATATCTTTCTGTTGATTACAACACATGAAAGAAACATAACACCTTCATGTTGCTTCCCATCCTACACAGTGGAGTTTTGCAAGTCTTCTGCTTGGTAGGATTAAAGACCGCTTTTGTCTTCTCGCCGGGAACTCATGGCAACAGAAAGTTTTGTGATAATTTAGATACAATTATTCTATCAGATTTTTCATGTGTAAAACCAGTGAAGTTGGCACATTCTATAAATCGTACATAAAAACAAAATATAATGATTTGCAAATCCTTTTCAACCTATATTCAATTGAATGGACTGCAAAGACAAGATTTTTAATGTTCGAACTGTTAAATGTTATTTTTTGCAAATATTAGCTCATTTGGAATTCGATGCCTGCAACACGTTTCAAAAAAGCTGGCACAAGTGGCAAAAAAGACTGAGAAAGTTGAGGAATGCTCATCAAACACTTATTTGGAACAGGCTAATTGGGAAGGTGGGTGCCATTATTTTGGTATAAAAGCCGCTTCCATGAAATGTTCAGTCGTTCACAAACAAGAATGGGGCGAGGGTCACCACTTTGTGAACAAATGCGTGAGAAAATTGTACAACAGTTCAAAACCAACATTTTTCAATGAGCTTTTGCCAGGAATTTAGGGATTTCACCATCTACGGTCCGTATTATCATTAAAAGTTGCAGATAATCTGGAGAAATCACTGCACGTAAGTGGCTAAGCCCATGACCTTCGATCCCTCAGGCGGTACTGCATCAAAAACTGACATCAGTGTGTAAAGTATATCACTACATAGGCTCAGGAACACTTCAGAAAAAACACTGTCAGTAACTACAGTTTGTCGCTACATCTGTAAGTGCAAGTTAAAACTACTATTCAAAGCCAAAGCCATTTATCAACAACACCCAGAAACACAGTTGACTTCGCTGGGCCGAAGCTCATCTTCTGTGGTCTGACGAGTCCTCATTTCAAATTGTTTTTGGAAACTGTGGACCTTCTGTCCTCCGGAACAAAGAGGAAAAGAACCGTCCGGATTGTTAAAGGCGCAAAGTTCAAAAGCCAGAATCTGTGATGGTATGGGGTTGTATTAGTGCCCAAGGTATGGGTAACTTACACATCTGTGAAGGCACCACTAATGCTGAAAGGTACATACAGGTTTTGGAGCAACCTATCTTGCCATCTAAGCAACGTTATCATGGACGCCCCTGCTTATTTCAGCAAGACAATGCCAAGCCACATGTTACAACAGTGTGGCTTTGTAGTAAAAGAGTGCAGGTACTAGACTGTCCTGCCTGTAGTCCATACCTGTCTCCCATTGACAATGTGTGGCGCAATATGAAACCTAAAATACCACAACGGAGACCCCGGACTGTTGAACAACTTAAGCTGTACATCAAGCAGGAATGCGAAAGAATTCCACATGAAAATCTTCAAAAATTGGTCTCCTCAGTTCCCAAACGTTTACTGAGTGTTGTTAAATGGAAAGGCCATGTAACACAGTGGTAAAAATGCCCCTGTTGCTGCCATTAAATTGTAAGTTAATGATTATTTGAAAAAAAAAGATCTACTTCAAACATAAAATACCTGGTCCTTGCAGTATATTCAAATGAATATAGGTCTGTAATAACATCAAAAGGTTCAGAAGAAACAGAAGAAATCACTACACGTAATCAAATAATCATTGAATGCCCGTGACTTTGGATCCTTCAGGCGGTACTGCATCAAAAACCGACATCATTATGTAAAGGATATCACCACATGGGCTCAGGAACACTTCAGAAAACCACTGTCACTAACTACAGTTCATCGCTAAAATTCGTTAAAACTATGTGTGAAGGAGAAACACGGGCATGTCTGGATGACTCGTCTCCATAATTTCCAGGGGTTACCTCCGAGTTCCGAAACCGCTTTTTTATGAAGCTGGCTGTGGCGCGTTCTTTCTGATGTCACTTCCTGTGTGGGGCGCGGTCTTTCTGTCGTCACTTCCTCTCCGAACTCAGTTTGTAAACGATCAACGAGTCCATACAAAGCTAAGAGCCTGAGATTCAAGAAATACACGGCGCACTTACCCGTGTAAAAAATTGTCCGGGGAGGGGGACCTCAAACGATAGTTTAGTGTGGCTGAAACTGGGCTTAGGCTAAATAATAATTTGTTTAACGGGTTTTTGTGCTTAATGTAGACCAGGGGTCTCTAAATCAATTTAGCTGGGGGCCACTGGATGCAGAGTCTGGGTGAGGCTGGGCCGCAAGAAAAGATTCCTTAAGGAAAAATGTTGCATACTCCACAGCATGTGTAGTTGTATAGTGAAGTTTCAAATTGTATTCCTTGTGCACCGCAACTTTCTCTGTGCAAACAAGACACGTCGGGGTCGCCGATGTGCTCAACAAAGAAATATTGCATCTCCCACTTTTCCTGAAATTGTCTTTGCACATCATTAACCTTTCTCTTCACTGCAGGCTTTGAAAAAGACTTGTTTGGGGTTGTGGAATATATTTGTTTTTAGCCGACGCAGGAAGAATAATGTTATTTCCGCAATGTGTGTCGTTCCGCTTTTCCTCCTTACAGCAACACGGCGGGCGGCGGATAATAGCCGGGAAAGTACCTGGATAGCAAGCGCAAAAAAGTGTTATCCGGGCGTCCTATAGAAATATATGTAGTGTTCATTGTCTGAGGCAATGCAAATTAAACAATAAAACAAACAACGGTTTGAATTGGTCCAGGTTATCAGGGACGGCTATTACTGACAGACAGGTGTCGCAGTGTGACTGCAGCCAGGCATGTAAGAAAACCCTCGTCTCCATGGCAACGTCTCTGTCGCTTTCACTCATTTGCCGCTTTTCCACTAACGCAGGGGTAGGCAACCCAAAACGTTGATTTAGGCATTTAGGACCCAAATAACACAACGCTGTCGAGCGCCATTCATATAAAACTTGCGGGCCGAACTAACATTAAACTTTCATATTTAGGTGGGGGCCGCGGTCCACGTGTTTGAGACCCCTGGTGTAGACATAGCCCAAAACACATGTACGTGGATCTGAATACATGCAATGTATTGTGTGTTCCTGCTACTCAGCACAACTTGACCTGGTCTCAGGATTCATAGATTTAGTGACATCGCTCTCATATTAAAAATCCTCCCGTATAAAAGCAATACAGGCGAGGAGTGGCGGAAGACACGTAAGTAGATTCATTTATTTATTTCAGGACAGAGGCAATTAAAGTGATAAAACACAGAATATGATTTGTCATGTAACACCTCCAATGATTCATTTTATTTGCATTCCAATTGACTTGTAAAAGAGAATCATTTCTGGGACTGCGTCGGCGTGATTGGGAGAGTGGTGTGCCAGCAACCTGAGGGTTCCTGGTTCGATCCCCAATTTCTACCAACCTCGTCAAGTCCATTGCGTCCTTGAGCAAGACACTTCACCCTTGCTCCTGATGGGTCGGGGTTAGGGCCTTGCATGGCAGCTCCCGCCATCAGCGTGTGAATGGGTGAATGTGAAATAGTGTCAAAGCGGTTTGAGTACCTTGAAGGTAGAAAAGCGCTATACAAATATACCCCATTTACCATATCCTTTCAGGATTTGAAAGGCAAACAGTAATAATAATTTTACACATAGTGTTGTAACTAGAGATGTCCGATTTTTTGTCGATATCCGGTATTTTGATATTGTCCAACTCCGATATCAACCGATACCGATATATACAGTCTCGGAATTAACACATTATTATGCCTAATTTTGTTGTGATGCCCCGCTGGATGCATTAAACAATCTAACAAGGTTTTCCAAAATAAATCAACTCAAGTTATGGAAAAAAATGTCAACATGGCACTGCCATATTTATTATTGAAGTCACAAAGTGCATTATTTTTTTTAACATGCCTCAAAACAGCAGCTTGGAATTTGGGACATGCTCTCCCTGAGAGAGCATGGGGAGGTTGAGTTGGGTGGGGTTAGAGGGTAGCGAGGGGTGAATATTGTAGCGTCCCGGAAGAGTTAGTGCTGCAAGGATTTCTGGGTATTCATTCTGTTGTGTTAATGTTGTCTTACGGTGCGGATGTTCTCCCAAAATGTGTTTGTCATTCTTGTTTGGTGTGGGTTCACATATTTGTAACAGTGTTAAAGTTGTTTATACGGCCACCTTCAGTGTGACCTGTATGGCTGTTGACCAAGTATGCGTTGCATTCATTTGTGTGTGTGTAAAAAGCCGTTGATATGATGTGACTGGGCCGGCACGCAAAGGCAGTCCCTTTAAGTCCCGCCCCCAATATTGTTGTCTGGGTGGGTAGAAATCGGGAGAAATTCAGGAGAATGGTTGCCTCGGGAGTTTTTCGGTAGGGGCACTGAAATTCGGGAGTCTTCCGGAAAAATCGGAAGGGTTGGCAAGTATGACTGGGTATATTTCTCCCTACATCCGTGTACCACTCCGTACAGCGGCGTTTTAAAAAATCCTAAATTTTACTTTTTGAAACCGATACCGATAATTTTTGACATTACATTTTAAAGCATTTATCGGCCGATAATATCTGCAGTCCGATATTAGCAATCCACAGCCTGGCGCACTTAATGTGAACATGATAGAAAAGTGTCAGGAAAGTGTGCACATTTTTCTGTTGTCTGGATCAGTGGTTCTCAAATGGGGGTACGCGTACCCCTGGGGGTACTTGAAAGTATGCCAAGGGGTACGTGAGATTTAAAAAAAATATTCTAAAAATAGCAAGAATTCAAAAATCCTTTATAAATATATTTATTGAATAATACTTCAACAAAATATGAACTGTGAAAAGAAATGCAACAATGCAATATTCAGTGTTGACAGCTACATTTTTTGTGGACATGTTCCATAAATATTGATGTTAAAGATTTCTTTATTGTGAAGAAATGTTTGGAATTAAGTTCACGAATCCAGATGGATTCATGCACTTTAAGTTGATGACGTGACATTGTTGAAAAAAATATTCTAAAAATAGCAACAATTCAAAAATCCATTATAAATATATTCAACAAAATATGAATGTAAGTTCATAAACTGTGGAAAAAAAATTCAACAATGCAATATTCAGTGTTGACAGCTAGATTTTTTTTGATAAATATTGATGTTAAAGATTTCTTTTTTTGTGAAGAAATGTTTAGAATTAAATTCATTTATCCAGATGGATCTCTATTACAATCCCCAAAGAGGGCACTTTAAGTTGATGATTACTTCTATGTGTAGAAATCTTTATTTATAATTGAATCACTTGTTTATTTTTCAACAAGTTTTTAGTTGTTTTTTTTTTTTTCCAAATAGTTCAAGAAAGACAACTACAAATTAGCACTATTTTGCACTGATAAACAATTTAATAAATCAGAAACTGATGACATAGTGTTGTATTTTACTTCTTTATCTCTTATTTTCAACCAAAAATGCTTTGCTCTGATTAGGGGGTACTTGAATTAAAAAAAATTTCACAGGGGGTAAATCACTGAAAAAAGGTTGAGAACCACTGGTCTAGATTGTGATTCAGAAAAAATGTTACAGATGATATATCCTTCTTGCTAATTCAACATATCACACGCAAGTAGGAGTCTATGGTAGAAGCCTTGTATGCACGCAAAAATCTCATTTAAAGGCCTACTGAAATGAGATTTTCATATTTAAACGGGGATAGCAGGTCCATTCTTTGTGTCATACTTGATCATTTCGCGATATTGCCATTATTTTGCTGAAAGGATTTAGTAGAGAACATCCACGATAAAGTTCTCACAACTTTTGGTCGCTAACAGAAAAGCCCTGCCTTTACCGGAAGTAGCAGACGATGACGTCACCGGTTGATGGCTCCTCACATATTCACATTGTTTTTAATGGGAGCCTCCAACAAAAAGTGCTATTCGGACCGAGAAAACGACAATTTCCCCATTAATTTGAGCGAGGATGAAAGATTCGTGTTTGACGATATTGATTGTGATGGACTAGAAAAAAAACAAAAAAAAAACAAGTTCGGAAAAAAAAAAAGGCGATTGCATTGGGACGGATTCAGATGTTTTTAGACACATTTACTAGGATAATTCTGGGAGATCCCTTATCTTTCTACTGTGTTGCTAGTGTTTTAGTGAGTTTAATAGTACCTGATAGTCGGAGGTGTGTGTCCACGGGTGTCTTGACGCCAGTGTCTCAGGGAAGTCGACGACAGCTTTATGGACGGCGCAAGCTCAGCTGATCTTTGGTAAGAAGCGACTTCTTACCACAATTTTCTTTCTGAAAACTGCTGGTTGACATGCGGTCGGAATCCATGTTTGCAGTGATCCATAGTAAAGTTTCACCTGCGTGAATTTTAAACAAGGAATCACTGTGTGTTTGTGTGGCTAAAGGATAAAGCTTCCCAACTCCATCTTTCTACTTTGACTTCTCCAAAATCAATTGAACAAATTGCAAAAGATTCGGCAACACAGATCTCTAAAATACTGTGTAATTATGCGGTTAAAGCAGATGACTTTTAGCTGTGTGTGTGCGCAGCGCTCATATTTCTTAACAGCCCGTGACGTCACGCGTACACGTCATCATTACGCGACGTTTTCAAGAAGAAACTTCCGGAAAATTTAACATTGCAATTTAGTAAACTAAACCGGCCGTATTGGCATGTGTTGCAATGTTAATATTTCATCATTGATATATAAACTATCAGACTGCGTTGTGGGTAGTAGTGGGTTTCAGTAGGCCTTTAAATAATGCGGTCTGCACCATTTTCCAATTGCAAAGACATTGTTAGTAGATCACCTGCAACACGTCCAGTCTTGAGTACACGCTATTTCATTTTTTTGCATTCTTGTTTGGTGTGGGTTTGGTGTATCGTGTTGAATATTGTAGAGTTACACTGTTTGGTGCAGAGATTGACCGCAGAAAATGAAACGCTTGTGACTCAGACCAGGGCTCATCTCTTCTTGAATAGAAGCTTAATGAGAGAGAGGAGTAGGAAATGGAGGAGCGAATAATGAGGAGAGAAAGGAATAGGCAAAGCAATAGACGTAGGAAGTGAAATACAGCAGTAATACAGACCTAATCTCAAGGTATCAAGCCGTACAGTCGGTGTGTCTATTTTTAGTTGTTTCTCACAGACGTGTGGATGCCGGGAGAGGATTTTTCCACAATGGCAAAGGAAGAAACTGTTTTGACTCCGGTAAATCTATCTGATATAAAAAGTAACATATTTTCTTGAATTGCCGCCAGGGCGCTAATTAATTTAAAAAATATTTTCCCCTCCTGCGCTTACCAAAGGCATGCGGTAAAAGTAAGCATGCGCTAATTATTTTAAAACCTCTTCTCACTCCGGCACTTACCAAAGGCATGCAGTAAAAATTTGAGTGTGATGTAAGCTTGGACCTTAAATCCTACTGAATAGCTCTTAATCTTCTTCCCTTTATGCGAGTTCAAATTACCGGTATTGAAATCAGCCTCCTCCATTTTGAAAATAATGACAGGGGAAGTGTCACTCGTGACGTCACGAGTTTGACCAGGCGGTAATTCTAAGCATGCGCTAATTATTTTGGGAAGCGAGTTTGACCCGGCAGTAAGTTCTATTTTGGTTTCTTCTGACCACATGACATTCTCCCAATCCTCTGCTGTATCATCCATGTATCCATTTTGGTTTAAACTCAACTCGTCGTGTTTGGAGGAAGAAGAATACTGAGTTGCATCCCAAGAACACCATACCTACTGTGAAGCATGGGGGTGGAAACATCATGATTTGGGGCTGTTTTCTGCTAAGGGGACAGGACGATTGATCCGTGTCATGGCCCCATTCATTGATTCCTTAACCGAATCAATCGTCCTGTCCCCTTAGCAGAAAAACAGCCCCAAAGCATGATGTTTCCACCCCCATGCTTCACAGTGGGTATGGTGTTCTTGGGATGCAATTCAGTATTCTTCTTCCTCCAAACAGGACAAGTTGAGTTTATACCAAAATGGATACATGGATGATACAGCAGAGGATTGGGAGAATGTCATGTGGTCAGATGAAACCAAAATAGAACTTTTTGGTATAAACTCAACTTGTCGTGTTTGGAGGAAGAAGAATACTGAGTTGTATCCCAAGAACACCATACCTACTGTGAAGCATGGGGGTGGAAACATCATGCTTTGGGGCTGTTTTTCTGCTAAGGGGACAGGACGATTGATCCATGTCAAGGAAAGAATGAATGGGGCCATGTATCGTGAGATTTTGAGCCAAAACCTCCTTCCATCAGTGAGAGCTTTGAATGGTTGACCAAATACTTATTTTCCACCATAATTTACAAATAAATTCTTTAAAATTCCTACAATGTGAATTCCTGGATTTTTTTTTTCACATTCTGTCTCTCACAGTTGAATCAATCCAATCCAATCCACTTTATTTATATAGCACATTTAAACAACAGTAACGTTTCCAAAGTCCTGCACAGCCATGTTAAAAACAATATTAAAAAAAATATATATATATATATATTATGCTCCACCAATGACTGAGTAAAACAAAAAATAAATAAAAAAAAAACAATATAAAAACAAATATGATTAAAAACTATTTTAAAGGGTAAAATCAATTAAAACAGTAAAATACCTATGATGAAAATTACAGACCTCCGTCATCATTTTAAGTGGGAGAACTTGCACAAATACTTTTTTGCCCCACTGTATTTTGGTACCGGTAACAAAATATTGGTATGGGGACAACACCAGTAGCTCCTGAATGGTAATTGTTGTGTAGAAATTCCCACCTCTACACAACACTCACAGCTCCGGGGTCTTCTTACGCAATACTAAATATATTCACGGGTAATGAGCGTGATAATGTTTCTGTTTAGCATATTTTGTTGTTGTTGCACAGATCTAGAACAAGCCGCCTACGATCGTGTTTTTCAAATGTCTCTCATCCCTGACAGGAAAAAGCACCTTTGTGCTGTTGCTGCAGTGTGTGTGTGTGTGTGTGTGTCCTGCCTGCAATGTTACTTCTCAGCATTTCTCCATTGATCGATTGCATCTGTAAATACCCCTTTGCCTCCCTTTTGCATCTATAATCAAATGAACCACCCCCATTTTGTCGCGACTGGTGTCCCCTGCAGAAACAGAACGTGGATAATGGTCTCCAATTGTCCACTTCGAAGCTGCGGGACATTTATTTTTTGATTGTACTGTAACCTCCTTGCAAAGATTAATATGGGAAATTAATATTCAAAATGTGAGCCAATCTTTTGGTTAGAAAATCCTTGTTGATGTTTCTTTTAGTTGGACTTCAGAATAAATGACAAAAGAACCTTTGCACAAACACATAGCACGACATAGAAGGACTGTTTTTGTTTTTTTTTCAGGTCTAAGATCAGCAGTTAATTACTATTTAGAAAACAATTGACGACAACAATGTCCTTTTTTCGCAGTATGGAGGGTCATAAAATAATTTATCTTTGTCGGAATATAAAAGGTGGTTTGCGCCATCATGGAGTGTTTTAAGTCTCGTCTTAAGACCCACTTTTATTCTTTGGCTTTTAACACTACGTGAGTTGTGTGGTCCTCTGTTCTCCGTTGTCCTCTGTGTTTTTTATACACTTTGATTTCTATTTTACTGTTTTAATTGATTTTAACCTTTAAAATAGTTTTTAATTATATTTATTTTTATATTGTTTTTGTTGGTTTTATATTTATTTATTTTTTGTTTTTATTCAGTCATTGGTGGAGCATAATATATATATATATATATACTTTTTTTAAATTTATTTTATTTTATTTATTTATTTATTTTTTTTTACAATTGTTTTTAACATGGCTGTGCAGCACTTTGGAAACGTTATTGTTGTTTAAATGTGCTATATAAATAAAGTGGATTGGATTGAATCACCTCACCTTTGTATCACCTAAATATGTAATGATTGGAGATGTCCGATAATGTTTTTTTTTGCCGATACCCTGATATTGTCCTACTCTTAATTACCGATTCCGATATCAACCGATCCTGACATATACAGTTGTGGAATTAACACATTATCATGCCTAATTTTGTTGTGATGCCCCGCTGGATGCACTAAACAATGTAACAAGGTTTTCCGAATTAAAACAACTCAAATGAACCACCCCCGTTTTGTCGCGACTGGTGTCCCCTGCAGAAACAGAACTTGGATAATGGTCTCCAATTGTCGACTTCGAAGCTGCAGGACATTTATTTTTTGATTGTACTGTAACCTCCTTGCAAAGATCAATATGGGAAATTAATATTCAAAATGTGAGCCAATCTTTTGGTTAGAAAATCCTTGTTGATGTTTCTTTTAGTTGGACTTTAGAATAAATGACAAAAAAACCTTTGCACAAACACATAGCACGACATAGAAGGACCGTTTTTTGTTTATTTTTTAGGCCTAAGATCAGCAGTTAATTACTATTTAGAAAATAATTGACGACAACAATGTCCTTTTTTTTCAGTATGGAGGGTCATAAAATAATTTATCTTTGTCGAAATACAAAAGGTGGTTTGCGCCATCACCTCACCTTTGTATCACCTAAATATGTAATGATTGGAGATGTCCGATAATGTTTTTTTTGCCGATACCCTGATATTGTCCTACTCTTAATTACCGATTCCGATAGCAACCGATCCTGACATATACAGTTGTGGAATTAACACATTATTATGCCTAATTTTGTTGTGATGCCCCGCTGGATGTATTAAACAACGTAACAAGGTTTTCTAAAATTAATGGCACTAAAATATTTCTTATTGAAGTCACAAAGTGCATTTTTTTTTTTTTAACATGCCTCAAAACAGGAGCTTGGAATTTGGGACATGCTGTGAGAGCATGAGGAGGTTGAGGTGGGTGGGGTTGGGAAGGGGTGGGAGGGAGGAGGTATAGGGTAGCGGGGGGGGGGGTGTATATTGTAGTGTTGCGGAAGAGTTAGTGCTGCAAGGGTGTCTGGGTATTCTGTTGTGTTAATGTTGTGTTACGGTGCGGATGTTCTCCCGAAATGTGTTTGTCATTCTTGTTTGGTGTGGGTTCACATATTTGTAACAGTGTTAAAGTTGTTTATACCCTCATTCATTAGTGTGTGAAAAGCCGTAGATATTATGTGATCGGGCCGGCACGCAAAGGCTGTGTCTTTAAGGTTTATTGGCGCTCTGTACTTCTCCCTACGTCCGTGTACCACTCCATACAGCGGCGTTTTAAAAAGTCCCAAATTTAACTTTTTGAAACCTATACCGATAATTTCCGATATTACATTTTAAAGCATTTATCGGCTGATAATATCGGCAGTCCGATATATCGGACATCTCTAGTAGTGATTGTATCATACTATTGGAGAAGTGGCCACTAACAAGTTGTTTTGGTGTCAAAACCTATTGGTATGGTCGTTTATCAGCCACCTTGGGTCACAACAACCAGATTGTGACCAGAAATAGTGCAGCAGAGAAGTGCACAATAAGCAACCAGACACTGGAAACATTGGGAAAGCTATGCAGCATGTTTAGTTCAATGCAAAATGATCCAGTTCAGTCCAGAGAGGGCTAGCGTAAGAAGAATCCTGATTGGCAAACAGAGACAGGTTTGTCGTGATTGCCAATCTGAGACAGGTGAATGAGCCAGAGTTCGGACTAGGATTGTCCCAAAACCAATATTTTGGTACCGGTACGAAAGTGTATTTCGATAGTTTTCGATACCGTTTGATACTTTTCTAAAAAAAAGGGCACCACAAAAAATGACATTATTGGCTTTATTTAAACAAAAAATCTTACGGTACATTTAACATATGTTTGTTATCGCAATCTAAGAAAAATGTTGTCCTTAAATAAAATAGTGAACATATAGAACAACTTGTCTTTTAGTAGTAAGTAAGTAAACAAAGGCTCCTAATTTAGTCTGCTGACATATGCAGTAACATATTGTGTCATTTTCCATTCTATTATTTAGTCGATTATATGAGGGACAAGATGTAAAAATGAATTATTAATCCATTTTTTCATTTACTGTTAATATCTGCTTACTCTCCATTTAAACATGTTCTATCTCCACTTCTGGTAAAATCTAATAATCACTTATTATTTTGTTCTTCGGATAATTTACATTAGTTTTGGATGATTCCACAAATGTTGGTATCGAACCGATACCAAGTAGTTACAGGATCATACATTGGTCATATTCAAAGTCCTCATGCGTCCAGGGACATATTTCCTGAGTTTATAGACATAATATGAATTAAAAGGAAAAAAATATTTTTGTGACAATAAAAAATATCGATATAATTATAGTAGTATCAAATAGATATGCTATTGTACTTGATATAATTTCAGAGGATGTTAGGTGTGAATCCACCCATGCCGTTTGTTTACATTCAGGTGCACTAGTACCGTTTTTGATTCATTAGAACCCCGATACTATACTAGCACCGGTATACCGTACAACCCTAGTTCAGACTAAAGAAGTGTTGAAAAATGGAGGAAATCCTGAAGTGGGAAAAAAATAGGAGTACGGAAGTACGGGAAGTCCTGTGGGGAGTGCTCAGCGACTATGGGGTATCGGACTGTCTGATTGTGGTGGTCCGCTCCCTGTACAGTCAGTGTCAGAGCTTGGTCCGCATTGCCGGCAGTAAGTCAGACACGTTTCCGGTGAGGGTTGGACTCCGCCAAGGCTGCCCTTTGTCACCGATTCTGTTCGTAACTTTTATGGACAAAATTTCTAGGCGCAGTCAAGGCGTTGAGGGGATCCGGTCAGATGATGTGGTCATGATGGCTTCATCTGGCCAGGATCTTCAACTCTCACTGGATCGGTTCGCAGACTGTGAAGCAACTGGGATGAGTCCATGGTTTTTGCCCGGAAAAGGGTGGAGTGCCATCTACGGGTTGGGGAGGAGACCTTGCCCCAAGTGGAGGAGTTCAAGTACCTCGGAGTCCAGTTCACGACTGAGGGAAGAGTGGATCGTGAGATCGAGAGGCGGATCGCTGCGGCGTCTTCAGTAATGCGAAAGCTGTATCGATCCGTTGTGGTGAAGAAGGAGCTGAGCCGCAAGGCAGAGCTCTCAATTTACCGGTCGATCTACGTTCCCATCCTCACCTATGGTCATGAGCTTTGGGTTATGACCGAAAGGACAAGATCACGTGTACTAGCGGCCGAAATGGGACTGGGATGGGGATCAGAACCTCCAAATCCGAGTCCATGGTTCTCGCCCGGAAAAGGGTAGAGTGCCATCTCCGAGTTGGGAAGGAGACCCTGCCCAAAGTGGAGGAGTTCAAGTACCTCGGGGTCTTGTTCACGAGTGAGGGAAGAGTGGATCGTGAGATCGACAGGCGGATCGGTGCGGCGTTTTCAGTAATGCGAACGCTGTATCGATCCGTTGTGGTGAAGAAGGAGCTGAGCCGCAAGGCAAAGCTCTCAATTTACCGGTCGAGCTATGTTCCCATCCTTACCTATGGTCACGAATTTTGGGTTATGATCGAAAGGACAACATCGCGGGTACAAGAGGTCGAAATTAGTTATGAGTTTCCTCCGCCAGGTGGCGAAATCTCCCTTAGAGATAGAGTGAGAAGCTCTGTCCTCCAGGACAAGTTCAAAGTAAAGCCCGTGCTCCTCCACATCGAGAGGAGCCAGATGAGGTGGTTCAGCCATCTGGTCAGGATGCCACCTGAACGCCTCCCTAGGCACGGCCGACCGGTAGGAGGCCACGGGGAAGACCCAGCAAACATTGGGAAGACTATGTCTCCCGGCTGGCCTGGAAACACCTTGGGATCCCCAGGGAGGAGCTGGGCGAAGTGGCTGGGGAGAGGGAAGTCTGGGCCTCTCTGCTTAGGGTGCTGCCCTCGCGACGGGACCTTGGATAAGCGGAAGAAGATGGATGGATGAACTCGAAAATAGAACAAAATCCAAAAACTACTACTAACTGTCATATGAGCTCATGCGGTGTGTTTCTTGATTTTAGCCTTTCTGGGAAAGCAAATATAAAAGTGTTATTAAACTGTTTTTTGATAGGTATACAGCCAACCTAGGACCAGGTGTTACTGAAAATGAACAACCAGCTAATTATCTCAATGACCTCTACTCCCTCCATCCTCTCCGTGACCGTCGATCTCCGTACCCCCTACGCATGTTACATGTCTGTCTGGTCCCGTCTTGCAGTCTTGCCCCTCCGCCACTCCTTTCTGTTGCTTGCCACACCCACAGGTCGGCGATCAGATCCTGGAAGTGAACGGTCAAAGCTTCCTAAACATCCCTCACGACGAAGCCGTCAGAGTGCTGAAGTCCTCGAAACACCTGATGATGACGGTGAAAGACGTGGGCCGCCTGCCTCACGCCAGGACGGTAATTGGTGAAACTAAGTGGATCGCCAGCTCCCAGATTGCAGAAAGCTCAGCAAACAGCAGCATGAAAAGGTGAGTTTTATACTCCCTTGTTATTGATATCTCCATTAAGGATGGACGTTTGATTACTTTTCTATTTCTATGACTCGGGGGGGAAAAATGACTAAATCAACAACCATTAATATCCTGGGGGTTTTTTTCCACTGAAATGCCTGAAAAATCCATACTAAAAGTGAAGCAAAGCTATCCTTGAACCTTTGGAGTCAAAGCATGGTTCTTTTGAAAAAAATCTAATATTTTTAGTCTAAATGGTGAAGGAACTGAGAAATAGGAGTTTAAATGCACGGATGCGGAAGCTCTCCTAGTGGGTCCTCTTGACCACCAAGCATCTCCAGGCGTGCCCGGAGCAATGTTCTCAGGTTGCTTTTCAGCAGTAGTCAGTTGGTCTCTCGCTCGCGCTCTTGCTCCAGCTCCAACAACCTCTTTCCTCCCGGTTTGCTGCTTATACAGAGTGACGGGCATTAGATAACAAGGCCCAAATGGGCCATCTACGCACCTGTCGCTGACTTAAAGGCCGGTCCTGGCACACCCTGCTTCGCTGCAGGCCCGCAGGCCACGCCCCCCCCCTCCACAACGGAAAAAGGAATTTGTGTTAAATTGACTATATGTTTTTCAGAAATGTGTATGGATGGGTAACAAATTCAGTACTTTTATAGGTCCATCCATCCATCCATCCATCATCTTCCGCTTATCCGAGGTCGGGTCGCGGGGGCAGCAGCCTAAGCAGGGAAGCCCAGACTTCCCTCTCCCCAGCCACTTCGTCTAGTTCTTCCCGGGGGATCCCGAGGTGTTCCCAGGCCAGCCGGGAGACATAGTCTTCCCAACGTGTCCTGGGTCATCCCCGTGGCCTCGTACCGGTTGGACGTGCCCTAAACACATCCCTAGGGAGGCGTTCGGGTGGCATCCTGACCAGATGCCCGAGCCACCTCATCTGGCTCCTCTCGTTGTGGAGGAGCAGCGGCTTTACTTTGAGTTCCTCCCGGATGGCAGAGCTTCTCACCCTATCTCTAAGGGAGAGCCCCGCCACCCGGCGGAAGAAACTCATTTCGGCCGCTTGTACCCGTGATCTTATCCTTTCGGTCATGACCCAAAGTTCATGACCATAGGTGAGGATGGGAACGTAGATCGACCGGTAAATTGAGAGCTTTGCCTTCCGGCTCAGCTCTTTCTTCACCACAACGGATCGGTACAACGTCCGCATTACTGAAGACGCCGCACCGATCCGCCTGTCGATCTCACGATCCACTCTTCCCTCACTCGTGAACAAGACTCCTAGGTACTTGAACTCCTCCACTTGGGGCAGGGTCTCCTCCCCAACCCGGAGATGGCACTCCACCCTTTTCCGGGCAAGAACCATGGACTCGGACTTGGAGGTGCTGATTCTCATTCCGGTCGCTTCACACTCGGCTGCGAACCGATCCAGTGAGAGCTGAAGATCCCGGCCCGATGAAGCCATCAGGACCACATCATCTGCAAAAAGCAGAGACCTACTTTTATAGGTACCAAACAAATTCCATTGGTACTAGTGGGTACCGATTCACATAGAACTAAACAGTACTAGGGTTTTGCGCTATACCGGTATTGGTACCAAAATGTATTTCGATACTTTTCGGTACTTTTCAAATAAAGGGGACCACAAATAAGTGCATTATTGGCTTTATTTTAACAAAAAATCTTAGGTTACATTAAATATATGTGTCTTATTGCAAATTGGTCCTTAAATAAAATAAAAACAAGACAACTTTTATTAGTAAGTAAACAAACAAAGGCTCCTTATTAGTCTGCTTACATATGAAGTAACATATTGAGTCATTTTCCATTCTATTATTTTGTAAACATTATTAAGAACAAATGGCATAAAATAAATTATTAATCTACTTTTTCATTTACTGTTAATATCTGCTTATTTTCTCTCTTTTGTTTTAGCTACACTTCTGTTAAAATCTAATAATTACTTATTCTTCTCTTGGTTGGATGCTTTACATTAGTTTGGGATGATACCACAAATTTGGGTATCAATCCGATACCAAGTAGTTACAGGATCATACATTGGTCATAACTTAAGTCCTCGTGTGTCCAGGGACGTATTCCCAGAGATTTTAAACATAATATAAATAAATTAAAAATGAAAGAAGGTTTTGTGATGCTAAAAATATGAGGGTAATCATGCTCTCACCTAGATACGTTATTGTACTTGGTATCATTCCAGTGGATGTCAGGTGTAGATCCACCCATTGTTTTTGTTTACATGAACTGCTACGGTGTGTAGTGAAGCATGTTTAGCTATTCCTCGTCCTGCAGGGATGATACTTGGAAGAAACGTACTTCATTTGTTGCCACGGAGGCGAGGATTAGCTAAAATACTGCCGATTGCGGATGGACTTTAGCCGCTAGCTCGCCATGTCTTAAAGCACCTCTTTCTGAGGGTGTTTCAGTGTTATAACTTCACCTTTATCGTCAGTTTTTAAAGGCCTACTGAAACCCACTACTACCCACCACACAGTCGGATAGTTTATATATCAATGATGAAATATTAACATTGCAACACATGCCAATACGGCCGGTTTAGATTACTAAATTACAATTTTAAATTTCCCAAAAAAGGGAATAAGCGGTAGAAAATGGATGGATGGATGGAATTTCCCGCGGAGTTTCCTCTTGAAAACGTCGCGGAATGATCAAGCGTATGATGACGTGTGTTTGTGACGTTATTGGTTGGAGGGGACATATTAGCTCAGCACCAAAGTTGTCTCTTTTCATCGTGCAATTACACAGTATTTTGGACATCTGTGTTGCTGAATCTTTTGCAATTTGTTCAATTAATAATGGAGACGTCAAAGAAGAATGCTGTTGGTGGAAAGCGGTGGATTGCAGCTGCCTTTAGCAACCGAAACACAGCCGGCGTTTCTTTGTTTGTTGTGAAGCTTTAACACAGAGCGGTCGAGCGAACATGTTTCTCTACATCAACCAGCACGTTTTTGGATGGGAAAATTGTGATATTAAGTCGCCTCTTACCGGAGACTTGTGTGGATTATGCAACCTCATCCTGCAGCTCAATAAGGCAGCTGTGATCTTGGCTCCTCGGCTTCTCTCAGAGAGACTGGCGTTCACCGCAGCCATCCGACTTTCAGGTATGACTTTATAATCTCGCTAAAATACTATTAACAGAATAAGCAGATAAGGGATTTTCCAGAATTATCCTAGTAAATGTGTCTATTTACATCTGAAATGCTCCCACTGCCGCCGCCTGGAGCCGTCGCCTTTTCTTTCTTTTTTTTTTAGTGCTTCACTCTAATTTTCCTCATCCACAAATCTTTCATCCTCGCTCAAATTAATGGGGAAATTGTCGTTTTCTCTGTCCGAATTGCTCTTACTGCTGGTGGCTCACATTATAAACTATGTGAGGATGTGAGAAGCCCTCACACCGGTGACGTCACGCATACATCGTCTGCTACTTCCGGCACAGGCAAGGCTTTTTTTATTAGCGACCAAAAGTTGCGAACTTTATCGTCAATGTTCTCTACTAAATCCTTTCAGCAAAAATATGGCAATATCGCGAAATGATCACGTATGACACATAGAATGGACCTGCTATCGCCGTTTGAATAAGAAAATCTCTTTTCAGTAGGCCTTTAAGCCAAAATGCGTCCGTTCTCCCTTTTCTGTCTACACACTGTGTCTGTTTATAAGTACTCTGTGATTGTGCGCTGTCGAACATGCTCCTCGACTCGTAAACCAGAGGCGGTATAGTACCGAATATGATTCATTAGCATCACGGGACTATACCAATACCGGTAAACCGTACAAACCTACTATCTATATCTTGTTGTTTGGGAACAGTGGTTAATGGTTATGTGCAGTAAATATTTTCATGAACTCAACTCACCTTTAGGTCCATCCATCCATCCATTTTCTACTGCTTGACGTTCCTAAATTAGTGTTGGACGTCTTTGATGAAGAGAGCAGTTAGGATTTTGGTTTACAGAGTAAACAACTAATAACTTATGGGCATTGTTTTCTCTAAGCGCATACATTGTGATGCTCGTGTCGCATGACGGCGATACTTGGCGGCGTTCCCAAGATGCAGAAAAGCCGAGGAGGCGACGTGCAGGAGAAAACTATTTAGTGTAATGACAAAAAAAAAAAAAAAAGACGCTTAGAAGGGCACCAACGCATAGGGAAGGCTATGCAAAATGTAAATTATATCTGACAGGCTGCAAATCCAGAAAATGGATTGCTGGAACACAGCAAAAAAAACAACTCACGGCATGAGGAAAAAAGCGTGCACATGAATAAGTATTAATTTAAGTCCCTGCAAAGAATGGTGGCCACGACCCAACTTAAATAGTCCTAATTAAAAACACAAAACAAGTCCAACTACAACCCCAGACTAACCCCCTCCCCCCACCACATACAATACGGAATGTAAATAATTCAATGTATATACTCTGATGATTAGCTTGTGTGATGACAGTACTATGCTGATAGTATATATTTGGTCACCTTTTCAGTCGACCCATAATAAATTCATAAAAGAACCAAACTTCAGGGACTAACAAGTTTTTCCTCCAATCACTCTATCTGACCACAGAACTTTCTCGAGAAGGTCTTATCCTTGTCAATGTGATGTCAGATGAAAGAAAAAATCAACTGTTTGGCCACAATACCCATCAATATGTTTGGAGGAGAACACGTGAGGCCTTTAATCCCAGGAACACCATGCTTACCGTCAAGCATGGTGGTGGTAGTATCATGCTCTGGGCCTGTTTTGCCGCCAATGGAACTGGTGCTTTACAGAGAGTAAATGGGAGAATGAAAAATAGAGGATTACCTCCAAATTCTTCAGGACAACCCAAAATCATCAGCCAAGTAGTTGGGTCTTGGGCGCAGTTGGGTGTTCCAACAGGACAATGACCCCAAACACACCTCGAAAGTGGTAAAGGAATGGCTAAATCAGGCTAGAATTAAGGTTTTAGAATGGCCTTCCCAAAGTCCTGACTTAAACTTGTGGACAATGCTGAGGAAACAAGTCCGTGTGTCATGATCTGTGGTCTGGATCAAGTTTTTGTTGTTTTCTGTTAGTTTTAAGGTTCCATTAGTTCCTGTTTTTGTGCACCCTTGTTTGTTTTAGTTTCCATGGCGACTTATTAGTTTCACCTGCCTCTCGTGTTCGGGACACGCACCTGCTTTAATCAAAAGAACATTACAAACCCCGTTTCCATATGAGTTGGGAAATTGTGTTACATGTAAATATAAACGGAATACAATGATTTGCAAATCATTTTCAACCCATATTCAGTTGAATATGCTACAAAGACAAAAAGTTCAAACTGATAAACATTTTTTTTTTGTTGCAAATAATCATTAACTTTAGAATTTGATGCCAGCAACACGAGACAAAGAAATTGGGAAAGGTGGCAATAAATACTGATAAAGTTGAGGAATGCTCATCAAACACTTATTTGGAACAAATATTCGACATCGTGTCATCCGGACCAAAGGGGAAGCGAACCACCCAGACTGTTATCGAAGCAAAGTTTAAAAGCCAGCATTTGTGATGGTATGGGGGTGCATTAGTGCCCAAGGCATGGGTAACTTACACATCTGTGAAGGCACCATTAATGCTGAAAGGTACATACAGGTTTTCGAACAACATATGCTGCCATCTAAGAACCGTCTTTTTCACGGACGCCCCTGCTTATTTCAGCAAGACGATGCCAAGCCACATTCAACACGTGTTACAACAGGGTGTATTCCTAAAAAAAGAGTGCGGGTACTTTCCTTGCCCAGCTGCAGTCCAGACCTGTCTCCCATAGAAAATGTGTGGTGCATTATGTTTCATGCCACAGTTTAGTGAGGTTTCATGTCCTAAGTTTTTTCCTTAGCTTCTCGTGTGAATGGCACGCTTTTCTTTTGTCTTGGTTCCTGTCATTCCTGCTGTGTAGGATTAATTGATTATTAAATATGTTCGTACCTGCTACCCTTGTCCGGAAAAGTCAGTTTGCATCCCGGGAGAACAAACCTCGCGAAGCATAATAAATTCATAAAAGAACCAAACTTCATGAATGTTTTTGGTGACCAACAACTGTGTCCTCCAATCACTCTATCACAAAAAAGTAAGAGTTGGACAAATTATTAGAAACTCAAGACAGCTCTGACATTATGTTATTTACAAGTCTATGTAAACCTTTGATCGTGACTGTATATATATATACTGTATGTACATATATATATATATACATACCATAGTAAACATTATTGTAAGGTTACTGTATATGTATGTCATAACTTAAAGGGGAACATTATCACAATTTCAAAAGGGTTAAAAACAATAAAAATCAGTTCCCAGATGCTTGTTGTATTTTTTGAAGTTTTTTTCAAAATTTTACCGGTCTCCGAATATCCCTAAAAAAAGCTTTAAAGTGCTTGATTTTTGCTATTTGCGATGCGACTATCCATTTCTCTGTGACGTCTTACAGTGCTGCCAATGTAAACAAACAATGGCGAATAGCACAGCAAGATATAGTGACATTAGCTCGGATTCAGACTCGGATTCAGACTCGGATTCAGACTCGGATTTCAGCGGCTTAAGCGATTCAACAGATTACGCATGTATTGAAACGAATGGTTGGAGTATGAAAGTATTGAAGAAGAAACTGAAGCTATTGAGCGAATAGCTATTGACGCTATTCACAGCCATAGCATGGCCGAATAGCTGCGTTAGCATCGCCGGTAAAATGTGCGGACCAAACGATCAGGACTTTCGCATCTCATGACACTGGAGCAACTTAAATCCGTCGATTGGTAAGTGTTTTTTTCGCATTAAATGTGGGTGGAAGGAAACGTAATATAGTTGCAAATGCATCTGCAGGTTATCCATACATCTCTGTGCCATGTCTGCTTTAGCACCGCCGGTAAATAGCATGTTAGCATCGATTAGCGTAGCATGTTAGCATCGATTGGCTGGCAGTCAACATCAACAAAACTCACCTTTGTGATTACTGTGACGTTATCGTTGCAAATGCATCTGCAGGTTATCCATACATCTCTGTGCCATGTCTGCTTTAGCACCGCCGGTAAATAGCATGTTAGCGTCGATTAGCGTAGCATGTTAGCATCGATTAGCTGGCAGTCACGCCGCGACCAAATATGTCTGATTAGCACATAAGTAAACATCTACAAAACTCACCTTTGTGATTTCGTTGACTTTATCGTTGCAAATGCATCTGCAGGTTTTCCATACATCTCTGTGCCATGTCTGTCATCGCCGGTAAAATGTGGAGACACTCTGGCACATTCAATGGGGGTCTGGCGGCAGACACTTTCGCATCTTCGGGCCAGTGGTGCAACTTGAATCCCTCCCTGTTAGTGTTGTTACACCCTCCGACAACATAACCAACGAGGCATGATGTTTCCAAGGTTCCAAAAAATACTCGAAAAAACGGAAAATAACAAAGCTGAGACCCAATGTTTACAATGTGTTGAAAATGAAAATGGCGGCTGTATTACCTCGGCGACGTCACATTCTGACATCATCGCCTCCAGAGCGATAAACAGAAAGGCGTTTAATTCGCCAAAATTCACCCATTTATAGTTCGGAAATCGGTTAAAAAAATATATGGTATTTTTTCTGCACCATCAAGGTGTATATTGACGTTTACATAGGTCTGGTGATAATGTTCCCCTTTAAGCTGCATAAGCTAGTTACCTCTAAAAGAAGTACATTAACGTTGGCGCTTATAATAACAGTATTGCTAATACTTGGTTAATATTCAGGTCACGAAATGTAAATGGAGTATTGCTGTTGGTTTTGGATGGGTTTTTTTTTAGTGGGATTTATAATCATAATAGACGCAATGACTCCCATTAGCGACCCTTTCTCAGTGGCCTTGTGGTTAGAGTGTCCGCCCTGAGATCTGAAAACCCGGCCGAGTCATACCAAAGACTATAAAAATGGGACCAATTACCTCCCTGCTTGGCACTCAGCATCAAGGGTTGCAATTGGGGGTTTAATCACCAAAATGAATCCCGGGCGCGGCCACACATGCTACTCAATGCTCCCCTCACCTCCCAGGGGGTGAGGGTGATGGTTCGAATGTGTGTGTGTGTGAGACAATCATTGGTACTTTCACTTTCACTTTCACATTATATTTAGCGTTTATTCATTTGTGATCAGACACCCTTCTCTCTCATAGGTCTCACAGCCTTTCTGCAGAAAACAAAGTTGATAAAAATGTTTTTAAAAAGACCACAACTCAACAAGCAGATTTAGTTAGAGATAAAGTATAAGTCATGAAAACGCATCTCGTCCCGGTGCTCCAATTTCCAAAGCAAATAAGGACAGAAAAGATGTTCAGCATTTTTGCTTGATAAGCAGTAAATGTGGAGACTCTCCCCTGAGTTATTACTTTGCTTATACAAGAGACAGATGGCTCGTCTCTATATCCATCTATTTGTTTTCATAGGAATACTTTTTTGTGAGTTCGGGAACTAAAACACTCCGGAGAAACTTGTCTCCCAATGAAGAAGAAATACATGCAGGATCATAGCCCAGTGGTTCTCAACCTTTTTTTCAGTGATGTACCCCCTGTGAACATTTTTTGAATTCAAGTACCCCCTAATCAGAGCAAAGCATTTTTGGTTGGAAAAAAAGAGATAAAGAAGTAAAATACAGCACTATGTCATCAGTTTCTGATTTATTAAATTGTATAACAGTGCAAAATATTGCTCATTTGTAGCGCTCTTTCTTAAACCATTTGGAAAAAATAGATATAAAAATAATTAAAAACTTGTTGAAAAATAAACAAGTGATTCAATTATAAATAAAGATTTTTACACATAGAAGTAAATAAATAAATGATAAATTGGTTGTACTTGTATAGCGATTTTCTACCTTCAAGGTACTCAAAGCGCTTTGACACTACTTCCACATTTACCCTTCCACACACTGATGGCGGGAGCTGCCATGCAAGGCGCTAACCAGCACCCATCAGGAGCAAGGGTGAAGTGTCTTGCTCAGGACACAACGGACGTGACGAGGTTGGTGCTAGGTGCGGATTGAACCAGGGACCCTCGGGTTGCGCACGGCCACTCTCTCACTGCGCCAATTATGCCTCATTTGTAGCTATATTTGCATCCAGCCTTTCCCTCCACCCCCATTTAATGCCAAACAAACACATACCAATCGTCGGTTAAAGGCGATTGCCGTATTCGTCCGCGCTTCCTCCCGTGCCGCTGTCTGTCGTGATATGGCTCAAAAGCTTGTTTCTTCTTTAATTTCATTTTTGGTACCTGCCTCCACACTCCAACCATCCGTTTCAATACATACGTAATCTGTTGAATCGCTTACGGCGCTGAAATCCGAGTCTGAATCCGGTCTTCTATGCTATACCTTTCTGTGCTATCCGCCATGTATGTCTCTGGTGGCTTCACGCAGTGACGTCACAGGACAATAGACGGGTGGATGTAGTGATGGTGTAAATCAGGCACTTTGACGCCGTTTTTCGGGATATTGCGTGATGAGTAAAATTTTGAGAAAAACTTCGATAAATAAAACTGGGAACTGATATTTATTGGTTTTAACATTCATGAACTTAATTCTAAACATTTCTGCACAAAAAAATACATCTTTAACATCAATATTTATGGAACATGTCCACAAAAAAACTATCTGTCAACACTGAATATTGTGAAATATGTGAAATATATTCATATAACGCTTTTCTCTAGTGACTCAAAGCGCTTTACATAGTGAAACCCAATATCTAAGTTACATTTAAACCAGTGTGGCTGGCACTGGGAGCAGGTAGGTAAAGTGTCTTGCCCAAGGGCACAGCGGCAATGACTAGGATGGCGGAAGCGGGAATCGAACCTCCAACCCTCAAGTTGCTGGCACGGCCACTCTACCAACCGAGCTATGCCACTATTGCATTGTTGCATTTCTTTTCACGGTTTATGAACTTACATTCATATTTTGCCGAAGTATTATTTAATAAATATATTTGTAAACGGTTTCCTGCCGCCATCACGAGGGTTGCGTGGACCAAACAGGAACGACATCGCTTCGCACAGGTTTGACTCTTTCTTTTTCAATAAGTCGGTCGGAGTGTCGGTCGGTCGCTCTTTCAGCTCCACCTCCGCTGCTCGCGCCGGGCTCCTTTTCAGTCGCCGCGTCTTTCCTGTGCTGGTCTCGGTCGCTCCGTGGCTCTCCGAGGTTCTCGCTCGTCTGATCGCTCATCTGGTTGTCTCCTACCACTTCCGCGCCGAGTGTTCCTCCTTCACCCCTTTTATGCTGCAGCAGAAGATCATAGGATTGAGAACAGGTGTGTAGGCTGGCTGCAGCATCTCTCCGAGTGCGCCCCGCCTCTCCTCTCTGCTGCATGCTCCGCCTCCTGGCCTCCATCCCGGGTAGGACAGCCATCAATCAATCAATCAATGTTTACTTATATAGCCCTAAATCACTAGTGTCTCAAAGGGCTGCACAAACCACTACGACATCCTCGGTAGGCCCACATAAGGGCAAGGAAAACTCACACCAAGTGGGACGTCGGTGACAATGATGACTATGAGAACCTTGGAGAGGAGGAAAGCAATGGATGTCGAGCGGGTCTAACATGATACTGTGAAAGTTCAATCCATAATGGATCCAACACAGTCGCGAGAGTCCAGTCCAAAGCGGATCCAACACAGCAGCGAGAGTCCCGTTCACAGCGGAGCCAGCAGGAAACCATCCCAAGCGGAGGCGGATCAGCAGCGCAGATGTCCCCAGCCGATACACAGGCAAGCAGTACATGGCCACCGGATCGGAGCGGACCCCCTCCACAAGGGAGAGTGGGACATAGAAGAAAAAGAAAAGAAACGGCAGATCAACTGGTCTAAAAAGGGAGTCTATTTAAAGGCCAGAGTATACAAATGAGTTTTAAGGTGAGACTTAAAAGCTTCTACTGAGGTGGCATCTCGAACTGTTACCAGGAGGGCATTCCAGAGTACTGGAGCCCGAAATGTAAAAGCTCTATAGCCCGCAGACTTTTTTTGGGCTTTGGCAATCACTAATAAGCCGGAGTCCTTTGAACGCAGATTTCTTGCCGGGACATATGGTACAATACAATCGGCAAGATAGGATGGAGCTAGACCGTGTAGTATTTTATACGTAAGTAGTAAAACCTTAAAGTCACATCTTAAGTGCACAGGAAGCCAGTGCAGGTGAGCCAGTACAGGCCTAATGTGATCAAACTTTCTTGTTCTTGTCAAAAGTCTAGCAGCCGCATTTTGTACCAACTGTAATCTTTTAATGCTAGACATGGGGAGACCCGAAAATAATACGTTACAGTAATCGAGACGAGACGTAACAAATGCATGGATAAGAATCTCAGCGTCTTTAGTGGACAGAATGGAGCGAATTTTAGCGATATTACGGAGATGAAAGAAGGCCGTTTTAGTAACGCTTTTAATGTGTGCCTCAAAGGAGAGAGTTGGGTCGAAGATAATACTCAGATTCTTTACCATGTCGCCTTTTTTAATATTTTGGTTGTCAAATGTTAGAGTTGTATTATTAAATAGAGTTCGGTGTCTAGCAGGACCGATAATCAGCATTTCCGTTTTTTTGGCGTTGAGTTGCAAAAAGTTAGCGGACATCCATTGTTTAATTTCATTAAGACACGCCATATTTCCTAGCCCGCTGTCGGCTCGTCGGCTCAGTCTCTCCACAATATTTATAAAGGATTTTTGAATTGTTGCTATTTTTAGAATATTTAAAAAAAAAATCTGAAGTACCCCTTGGCATACCCGCAAGTACCCCCAGGGGTACGCGTACCCCCATTTGAGAACCACTGATATAGAGATCCATCTGGATTCATGAACTTAATTCTAAACATTTATTCACAAAAAAATAAATCTTTAACATCAATATTTATGGAACATGTCCACAAAAAATCTAGCTGTCAACACTGAATATTGCATTGTTGTTGTTTTTTTTCAGTTTATGAACTTACATTCATATTTTGTTGAATATATTTATAAAGGATTTTTGAATCGTTGCTATTTTCAGAATATATTTTTCAAACAATGTCACGTACCCCTTTGCATACCCCCATTTGAGAACCACTGTCATAGAATGAGGGGAAAAAACACTTTCCCATATAACTAAGATCCATTCATCCATTTTCTACCGCGTGTCCCTTTGGGTGATCGTGGGGGGGGGGGGGGGGGGTGCTCTGAAAATAAAATCTCACTGTCAGCTTCTCACCTTTTTTTCATACTCATTTGCATTTTTTTGAAGGATAAGTGAAATGTTAGCTGTTCCGGAATGGGAAATGTTTTTTGTGTGAAGACTCTTCAAAATCATCATCATCAGTAGTTGTGGTGTAACGAGGCAAAACCATTAAAAGACGTATCTTGATTCAGTCATTACCTTGAGAAGCAAGAGTATGCGTCACTGTGCTGTCTGATCACAGCACGTCTTCTTCACACTCAGGAAGAAAACCATTGCTTCCCGTTTCCATATGAGTTGGGAAATTGTGTTAGATGTAAATATAAACGGAATACATAGATTTGCAAATCCTTTTCAACCCATATTCAATTGAATGCACTACAAAGACAAGATATTTGATGTTCAAACTCATAAACTGTATATTTTTTTTGCAAATAATAATTAACGTAGAATTTCATGGCTGCAACATGTGCCAAAGTAGTTGGGAAAGGGCATGTTCACCACTGTGTTACATCACCTTTTCTTTTAACAACACTCAATAAACGTTTGGGAACTGAGGAAACTAATTGTTGAAGCTTTGAAAGTGGAATTCTTTCCCATTGTTGTTTTATGTAGAGCTTCAGTCGTTCAACAGTCCGGGGTCTCAGTTTTTGTATTTTACGCTTCATAATGCGCCACACATTTTCTATGGGAGACGGGTCTGGACTGCAGGCGGGCCAGGAAAGTACCCGCACTCTTTTTTTTTTTTTTACGAAACCACGCTGTTGTAACACGTGCTGAATGGGGCTTGGCATTGTCTTGCTGAAATAAGTAGGGGCGTCCATGAAAAAGACGGCAGCATATGTTGTTCCAAAACCTGTATGTACCTTTCAGCATTAATGCTGCCTTCACAGATGACTAAGTGTGGCATCAAATTGCCCCCAAATTTTTTTTGATCAGTTTGAACATCAAATATTTTGTCTTTGTAGCATATTCAATTTAGTATGGGTCAAAAATGATTTGCAAATCATTGTATTCAGTTTATATTTACATCTAACACAATTTCCCAACTCATATGGAAATGGGGTTTGTATGTTTGACTGCCATCTACTGGTCACACTTGTCATTATACCATGTACCAAATAAAATTGCTTCCAGGTCGGTAAGCAAAACCAGAATTATTCCGTACATTAGGCGCACCGGGTTGTAAGGCGCACTGTCGAGTTTTGAGGGGAAAACAATGATTTTAAGTGCGCCTTATTGTCCGGAAAATACGTTAACCGATTCCTTGTAAAAATCACACTTATACACTTACAAAATGCTTTGACTTTCAGTTTGGTCAGCACTGTGCTTTTATTGTGAAGGCTGAAATTGTCTTGTTTGAGTTTGAGCGCTTACTTGACTGCTGTAATGTGTGAGGTTGATAAAACGGTATGCTCTACATTATTTATATAGTTTAGACAGGCAACACAGAGGCAGCAAGGGGGTTCCGAGGTAATAATCTCCCTGTGTTTGTGTAAACTTAATCTGGGTACTCATGTTTCCCTCTAGCATTCAAAGTTCAGTTAATTGGAAACTCTGAACTGTCTTAAGTGTGAAAGTGAATGTGGTACTTGGTATACTTTGTATTTACCTTAAAATCAGCTGCCATTGGCTTCAGCTCACCCATTTACACTAAACAGGATAAGCGGGAGAAAAAACAATGAAATATTTGAATAAATTGTTAGTAAATAAAGGTCATGCCTTCTCACAATAATCATAAGATCATAGTGACATTATTTGTGTATACCATTTGACTAATTGGTGTCCATCACCTTCTTCTGCAGCTTTGCCATGGACCAAGGAGCCTTGGAAGCTGGAAAGGTAAGATTTCCTAAACAATTTTTAAAAAAAGTCAGTAATATGCACAGTAAGAATACCTTTGCAACGTTTTTGCATTTCAAAATAAGGGCCATTTTCCCAGCAAAGTGCAAAGTGCCGTTTTTGGAAGCTACGCACATAATGCTGCTTATTACTCAGTGATACAAAATGTGGATTGTTACGTTCATGCCTTGATTGTCAAATATGTTGTTGGTAATAAGGACTCATTTTCCAGGCGTTTCAAAAAAATATGCTGAAATATGTATTTCCTTCTGACTTCATGTGTGATTAATGAAGTTAGTCCAAATTCACAAGTTTTGTGGTTTATTATATGCACAGAATAAACCGCATGATGTTTGGTACTTCAGGAAAATGTAAGGTTCAAACACTGATGACATCTATTTACAAGACAAGAAGCAAGGAATCATGCAGAGACAGAGTTCAATTTAACTCATGAGGAGAACGCACGGAGCTGAACACTTAGTCACAGTCTTGTCCTACGCTCTAAGGTTCAGCTCCCGCGTCCCTCTTTTTATTCAGAGTTCCGTAGTCAACATCACAGAGGCCGCCTCAAAAAAGAGTGGTCACATATATTATGCAAAGCAGGTCCAGGAAGCACAGTATGTGACGGATTGGGCCGGAGGCCTTGTGATTTCGTCTTGTCCCCGCTTGGTATGCGTGTTGTCATCTTATCTTCGTTGAGGTCCTTGAAGTCTCTGCTTCGTCTGCGTGCTGTCATCTTATCTTCGTTGAGGTCCTTGGCTGTTAGCGGGCTAAAACAAAGATAACATCTGTGGCTGAGGCCACCCCTCAGACAAAAAGTTTTGTCCCTGCATATATTAGAAAAAGTCTAACTTGAGCACAATATATAATAACTAAAGCAACAAACTTTAAGCATACTAAAGTTAGTGTGATAATATAAACATAATTATTCTAACAGAAAATGAGTACGTTATAATAATTATATCCTGTAATTTGATTTTGATATAATTAATTTCATACGCTGATGGATTTAAAATGATCAACAATGGGAACATTTTAAAACTCTGCCAAACTCAATTTGACAAATTTGACATTCGACATTATATATTTATTCAGAAAGTGTACGCTCGAATTCTATTAAATGTAACGTGTAAGTGTAAAAACTATTACGATCTGTAAATTTTCATAAATGTGCGTGCTCTTATTTTTAACAAAAATACAACCTGAATTGGTCTTTATTTTAAAGTTATCATTCAATGATTTTACCATTCCTACTTGGAAGTAGGTTTTCCTCATTTTTTCCTAACTTTACCGAGTTTACAAAGTTGTCAAAAATGGTACCCACATTCTTTAATTTCTCTGTATGTGGCCCTAAATCAGGGGTGTCAAACTAATTTTAGCTCAGGGGCTGTAAAACTAAATAACACAAAATCACTCTGCCGAGGAGGAGGAAAAGAAAACTCCAAATATCAACGAAAGGATTCAGGATCAAGGTATTCAAACACCTGCGATGAGGTAGCAACTTGTCCAGGGTGTACACCGCCTTCCGCCCGATTGTAGCTGAGATAGGCACCAGCGTCCCCCGCGACCCCATAGGGAATACGCGGTAGGAAATGGATGGATGGATGGTATTCAAACATGAGACGAGGCAAGGCATGGACAAGACGCTGGAGACGCAGGAATAAACGAGTCAATCTGGCACAGAACAAAGGGAGGCGTGGGCTTATAGGACACATGAGGGTAATGGGGAACAGGTGGAAACAGAAGGGCAGGTGATCTTAAACGATAGGAGTTACTTTTCAAAGTAAAACATGCAATTCACAAAACAGAAAAAACCAGGACAAGACATTCCTCACCACAGTGTGAAAACAGGAGTCTGCTACGTCCATTAGATTAGTTTAGTTTAGATAGTACTTTATTTATTCCTTCAGGAGAGTTCCTTCAGGAAAATTAACATTTTCAGCACAATCCCATTCAAGATCAGACAAACATTACAGGGAGACAGAACAGGATCGCTGACGGGTCTGCCGGCTTCCAGCGCCCCTTACAAAAAAAGGTAAGATACAGGTAAACAAGTGGGGGGGAATGGGAGAAAAAAATAGAAGATTAAAGTAAAATAAAAATCAGTCTAAGCCTGGGCCCTGGAGAGGGGGTCCAGACTGAGGCCAAGGGAAAAGAACAACAACAACAACAACTCATAGCCATAGTACACATCGGGAAACATCAAACATCAAAGAACACAAAGGACATGAAAGACATTAAAGCAGCGGATACAACCAGCCACTTCTACATACGTCTATGAATAAAAAGTCAAAGAAACATATACACCATTGTCTGATCTGTACTAGTTTTCTGGATTATGTTAACTTTTGGACCGTATTTTCCTTCGACTTTTCGGTATGAATGTGTCCTTTTCAACCACGGAAACGTTCGAGTTAGGAGAGTCCAGTTTCTGCCATTATTTAAAATGTTTGAGGTGAGAAAGCTGTACTATCATAACGCAAATGTTTGTTTTCATCTGCAAAACGTACTTTAAACACAAGTGAGTTAATTCTTTGACTTTTAAAGTGAAATAGGTTTAGGACTGTGCTAGAATGAAGTCCTAAAGGGCAGGACAGGGAGTGAAACAGCTGCAGGGAGAGCTACTGTAGAATCCATAATTCACTTCACATTACAGTGGTTTTTTTTAATGTACATTATTGATCAAACAGATGGGGGGAAGGTACAAGAGTGAGGCACTAAGCAAGGAAAAGGGGTCCATCTAGGGCCCTAAAGGGGGTACATAAACATCTGTTGATGCAGCAGAGCCATAGCTTTAATTAAACTGAAAAGCGGCACTGGTAACAAAGGACCAATCAGATGGATTTACGAAAATTTGAATGTTGCATACTTTCTTTCTCTTTGTGTCATTGTTTTTTTTTTCAAGGTTAGATTTTGCTGTGACTTACATCTACTCTACTCCTGGAGTCTGCATGCAATCAAATATGACAAGAGATGGAAAGTATTATCAGTTTGCATCAAACCATGGATATGCCTTGGGGGATACCAACGCATCGGTAGAGCAGGTTTAAATCGTGTTTTAGGCTTCGTAATGCGCCACACATTTTCAATTGGAGACTACAAGAAGGCCAGTGTGGTACCCACAATTTTTTTACTACGAAGCCACGCTGTTGTAACACGTGCAGAATGTGGCTTGGCATTGTCTTGTTGAAATAAGCAGGGGCGTCCATGATAACGTTTCTTGGATGGCAACATATGTTGCTCCAAAGCCTGTATGTATCTTTCAGTATTAATGGTGCCTTCACAAATGTGTAAGTTACCCATGCCTTGGCCACTAATACACCCCCATACCATCACAGATGTTGGCTTTTGAACTTTGCGCCTATAACAGTCCGGATGGTTCTTTTCCTCTTTGGTCCGGAGGACACGACGTCCGCAGTTTCCAAAAACAATTTGAAATGTGGATTCGTCAGACCACAAAACACTTTCCCACTTCGCATCAGTACTTCTAAGATGAGCTCGGGCCCAGCGAAGCCGGTGGCTTTTCTGGGTGTTGTTGATAAATGGCTTTCGCTTTGCATAGTAGTTTTAACTTGCACTTACAGATGTAGCAACAAACTGTAGTTACTGACAGTGGTTTTCTGAAGTGTCTCTGAGCCCATGTGGGGATGTCCTTTACACGCTGATGTCGGTTTTTGATGCAGTATCGCCTGGGGGATCAAAGGTTACAGGCTTTCAATGTTACGTGCAGTGATTTCTCCAGATTCTCTGAACATTTTCATGTCATTTAAAGACATTAAGTAGAGAAATCCCTAAATTCCTTTCAATAGCTAGTTGAGAAATGTTGTTCTTAAACTGTTCAACAATTTGCTCTCGCATTTGTTCACAAAGTGGGGAACCTCGCACCAAGCTTGTTTGTGAGGGACTAAACATTTCATGGAAGCTGCTTTTACACCCAATCATGGCACCCACCTGTTCCCAATTAGCTCTGTTCACCTGTGGGGTGTTCCAAATAAGTGTTTGATGAGCATTCCTCAACTTTCTCAGTCTTTTTTGCCACTTTCGCTTTGCATAGTAGAGTTTTAACTTGCACTTACAGATGTAGCGACAAACTAGTTACTGACAGTGGTTTTCTGAAGTGTTCCTGAGCCAAAGTGGTGATGTCCTTTACACACTGATGTCGGTTTTTGATGCCGTATTGCCTGGGGGATCAAAGGTTAGAGGCTTTCAATGTTACGTGCAGTGATTTCTCCAGATTCTCTGAACATTTTCATGTCATTTAAAGACATTAAGTAGTGAAATCCCTAAATTCCTTTCAATAGCTAGTTGAGAAATGTTGTTCTTAAACTGTTCAACAATTTGCTCTCGCATTTGTTCACAAAGTGGTGACCCTCGCACCAAGCTTGTTTGTGAGTGACTGAATGGAAGCTGCTTTTACACCCAATCATGGCACCCACCTGTTCCCAGTTAGCTCTGTTCACCTGTGGGGTGTTCCAAATAAGTGTTTGATGAGCATTCCTCAACTTTCTCAGTCTTTTTTGCCACTTGCGCCAGTTTTTTTAAACATGTTGCAGGCATCATCATCATTTTTTTTATTCCTTTCATGAAAATACATATTTACAAGTGACACTTTCATTGTTTTTTTTTGTTTCTTCTACATTTCCATGATCAGAAAGGAGCAGATGGAAGAATAATATTCTTATATTTATCTGCCCCCTTTTTTAACACACAGTATTTTAGATGACTTTATAACTGTTCCCTCCACCAACACCCAAACTCCAAAATACTTTTCCATTTTCCTTTAAGCATTTTCACAATGACACGTCCAATCTAAATCAGAATTCAGTTTGATATAATTCCAGTTTTTCCCCATTTTTCCATCAAATTCCAAATGAGCTAATATTTGCAAAAAAAATAACAAAGTTTCTCAGTTTGAACGTTAAAATATCTTGTCTTTGCAGTGCATCCAGTTGAATATAGGTTGAAAAGGATTTGCAAATCATTGTATTCTGTTTTTATTTACCATTTACACAACGTGCCAGCTTTACTAGTTTTGGGGTTTGTAGAAAAAAGATGTGTGGATATGTAATACCTATAATACGTAAATAAAACATAATTCAACACTTCATTTAGGCCAAAAATATATAGACTATGCTTTAGAAAAAACTAGATGTGCGAGTTAAAATTTAGATCAGAAACAATAATAATGCAAAGAATCGTTACCTGGTCCTTTGGCTTCAGACCTAGGGATTAGAAATGAGCGGTGACTGCTTTGGCACCAAAGACAATTATGTCAGTTTTGTCCTTATTTAGTTGGAGGAAATTCTGACACATCCAGTCTGAAGAGAAATTAAAACACGGTCAAAGTCTTCAAGCTCAGGCGGAGCCGTGGCAAAGGGCATGAAAATGGTTGACAGGCTCAAAGAAGGAGAGCAGAGACATGGAGAACGAGCGATATCACCATGGTCATCATTTCAGACATACCTAACAAGGTATCCTTAGCATTGATTGATTGATTGATTGATATTCTCGTGTAGGATGACTTCCTTATTCTTCTTTCTTTTTCTCTCAGCTGGTTCTATAATTTCCAACATATGGCAGCGATCAAAAAGCATACCCTTTGTAATGCCCTAAAAATTGACCAACATCTGCGGCTAGATCATGCCGTGACCGCCCTTGACCTTTTACTTGTTAATGGACTAGGGATGTAACAATAAACGGTATAATGATCATTTACGATAAAATTCCCGACAGGAAGCAATATGTCTAATTTTTTAATTACCGAAACCTCGTCATTTATTAATGCATTTTAGGCACCATGAAGTCTGGTAGCGATGTTTGGTTTGATAATCATGGCGGACAAGCTACACGGACTTTGCTCTGGAGATTTCCCCTCGGGATAAACGGAGCCAAGCCCGTGGTTTAAAGGGGAACATTATCACCAGACCTATGTAAGCGTCAATATATACCTTCATGTTGCAGAAAAAAGACCATATGTTTTTTTAACCGATTTCCGAACTCTAAAAGGGTGAATTTGGCGATTTAAACGCCTTTCAATTGTTCGCTGTCGGAACAATGACCTTTCACCCGTGACGTCAAAACAGGAAGCAATCCGCCATTTTCTCAAACACATTACACACACCAAGTCAAATCGGCTCTTATTTTCCGTTTTTTCGACTGTTTTCCGTACCTTGGAGACATTATGCCTCGTCGGTGTGTTGTCGGAGGGTGTAACAACACGAACAGGGACGGATTCAAGTTGACTTACGTGGAGTGTGCTAATCAGACATATCAATGGTCACGGCATGCTAATCGATGCTAACATACTATTTAGGCTAGCTGTATGTACATATTGCATCATTATGCCTCATTTGCAGCTATATTTGCATCCAGCCTTTCCCTCCACCCACATTTAATGCCAAACAAACACATACCAATCGACGGATTCAAGTTGCACCAGTTGTCAAAAGATGCTAAAGTCCCTCGTTTGTTCTGTTCTGTCGTACGCGATGCTACGACACAGGTTGTGTGGATATCCTGCGACACTCAAAACAGATGCATTTCTAATGATAAAGTCAACGAAATCACACAGGTGCGTTTTGTTGATGTTATTGACTTATGTGCTAATCAGACATATTTGCGCACGGCATGACTGCAAGCTAATCAATGCTAACATGCTATTTAGGCTCGCTGTATGTACATATTGCATCATTATGCCTCATTTGTAGCTATATTTGCATCCAGCCTTTCCCTCCACCCACATTTAATGCCAAACAAATACATACCAATCTGCGGATTCAAGTTGCACCAGTTGTCAAAAAATACAATCGTTGGTTAGAAGGGAATGGCCGAATTCGTCCTGGTTGCCGTTGTCTGTCGTGATATGGCTCAATAGCTTCAGTTGCTTCTTCAATTTCGTTTTCGCTATCTTTCTCCACACTCCAGCGTAATCTGTTGAATCGCTTAAACCGCTGAAATCCGAGTCTGAATCCAAGCTGTCGATACATCTTTTTGTTCTATCCGCCATGTTTGTTTGAATTGGCGTCAAGGGCACTTTAAAGCAGTTTTTCGGGATATTGCGTAATGGGTAAAATTTTGAAAAAAAACTTAGAAAAATAAAATAAGCCACCGGGAACTGATTTTTATTGGTTTTAACCCTTCTGAAATAGTGATAATGTTCCCCTTTAACGTCATTTTACCCTTGCTCACCGGCGTCCGTTTGAGAGCGCACTGCTGTGTTTAGATGGAGACAGGTGTGGACAATATTGGAGACACTTGTCTTGTCCCCACACTAAAAGTATACAGCGAAGGAGAAAACTACTTGATGTTGCTTTTATTTTGTCATGTCTATGATCATGTTTTGTTCAATTAATGTTCTGTTTGGTTTTTGGACACTCAGTTCCTACTTGTTCACTCTCTTGTTTTGTCACCATAGCAACCATTAGTTTCACCTGTTTCACATTTTGAGTCACGCCCCCGTTTTCACTAATCATGTCATTCTTATTTAAACCGATAGTTGCCAGGAAGTCAGCCTGGCGACATTACCTCTGTTCACTTCACGGCATGCTTCTTCTGATACTCATGCCCGTTCATAGTTATGCTTCTTGCCATGCCACGTAAGTTTAGTTTTTTCATTTCACAGTTAACGAGTTTTGCTTCATGTTCATAGTTTCTGCCTTTGTGCAAGTTTTTTGGTTTCATTAGCCAAGTTTTTGTACTTCCGCCTTGTGCGCGCCTTTTTTTCCTTTTTTATAGTAATAAATAAATATGTCCTTACCTTCACGCCTTGCCCGCTCCAACTTTCCTTTGCATTCAGGGAAAACAAACCCCAAAGTCTGTATCAGTGTTCAAATAACATCAGTACCAGCTAAAATGTTTTGTCATCTCATCGAATCAAACGCAGGCTGTGAAGATTATGTATTCGATGTGAGAGGTGTCACTGCTCTTTATTTTTGTTGGTTAAACTGTTGTACCGAACCAAGAGAAGAACAAAGGTTGTTTATTAGACTTCATCTTCATTAGCCAAACTTCTTTGTTTTAATGTATATAAAAAAAGTAAAGTTTTTTTTTACATTACTTGTGTTTTTTTCATGTCACAAAGGTGTAACTTCAAAAAACATTCAAAGCATTTAGTTTTATTGTGTATAGTTAAAGGCCTACTGAAATGAGATTTTCTTATTCAAACGGGGATAGCAGGTCTATTTTATGGGTCATACTTGATCATTTTGCGATATTGTCATATTTTTGCTGAAAGGATTTAGTAGAGAACATCGACGATAAAGTTCGCAACTTTTGGTCGCTAACAAAAAAGCCTTGCCTGTACCGGAAGTAGCAGACAATGTGCGCGTGACGTCACCGGTTGTAGAGCTCATCACATCCTCACATTGTTTACAAGCAGCGAGAGCGATTCTGACCGAGAAAGCGACGATTTCCCCATTATTTTGATCGAGGATGAAAGATTCGGGGATGAGGAAAGTTAGAATGAAGGACTAAAGAAAGAAAAAAAAAGGCGAGGGCAGTGGGAGCGATTCAGATGTTATTGGACACATTTACTAGGATAATTCTGGAAAATCCCTTATCTGCTTATTGTGTTACTAGTGTTTTAGTGAGATTATATGGTACCTGAAAGTAGGAGGGGTGTGGTGACCGCCAGTGTCTCTGAAGGAAGCCACGTTTCTCGACGAGGCGAAGCGAAGGCAGCCGTTGGGGCCAGGCTGAGCTTTGTTTCCCCCTCCTACACGGTGGAAAGCATCCCACGTTCGGGGGAGGCCGGTCGGAGGAGGCAAGAGTGTCCACAGCTGCCTGTTTGACAGGTGCACGAGGAACGACGCAAGATATCCGCTCATGTCTACAGTAAGAGCCGACTTATTACCTCAATTTTCTCACTCGAAACCTGCCGTTTGACATGTGGTAGGGAACCATGTTTGCTTGACCGCTGTGTTCCATAGTAAAGCTTCACCTTCGGGAATGTAAACAAGGAAACACCGGCTGTGTTAGTGTTGCTAAAGGCAGCCGCAATCCACCGCTTCCCACCTACATCTTTCTTCTTAAACGTCTCCATTAATAATTGAACAAATTGCAAAAGATTCAGCAACACAGATGTCCAGAATACTGTGTAATTATGCGATTAAAGCAGACTACTTATAGCTGGGATCGGGCTGGACAAAAATGGCCGCTACAATCCGCAACGTTTTCAACAGGATACTTTGCGCAAAATTTAAAATTGCAATTTAGTAAACTAAACCGGCCGTATTGGCATGTGTTGCAATTTTAAGATTTCATCATTGATATATAAACTATCAGACTGCGTGGTCTGTAGTGGTGGGTTTCAGTAGGCCTTTAATTCCTATATGACATATTTGCGTACATGATTGAGTTTAAATTTAAAAAAAGACCCCAATATTTTGAGATAAATGCCATTTTATTGTCTGAAGTGTTACGACCTCTTACTTCAGTGTTTTTTCTGTGTTTTTGGTTCACTTCCTGTTTTGCGCTCTTATTTTGTTTCCAAGTAGCTCGGCACCCGTTGCTTCCGCTGTCTTTTACACCTGGGGGTGATTAGTGATAACGTGTTTCACCTGCTGCTGATCATCACATAGGCACCATCTAGTCAAGTCTCATTTGTAGGTCAGGATGGGATCATGGTTTGAGTTTGTTGGAGATCGATAGGAACGCAATGTGGGAAATTTAGTTTGTTGCTTTGAATTTTTTTTGTTTAGCTTTACCTCAAGCATACTTTTTCAAGCATGGCTTTTACTGTGTCATTTTTGGTGCATTTTCCCTGCTGCACTCTTGAGTTTTTTTTACTTTTGGACATTGAATAATCTAGATCTAATTCTACCTTCACACTGCGTGCTGTCTCCTGTATTTTGGGGTCACAAGGAGCGAACCTAACAGAATGAGCCCACCAACAAATTGAGGTATGATTAATGCTCACTTGGCTTGAGTGTACTAAAGGCTTGGGCTATCACTCAGCACAGCCTTGGCTCAGAACCATCGCATTTCCATTACGGCTCACCAGAGGCAAGCAGGCTTCAAGCGGCGGACGTGTTTTAAACCGGACGTGACGCACTCAGTTTCGACAATATTTCTATGGCTGTAACAGCCAAACGGCCGAAGTTGGTCAGGGCTCAAGTTCATCCCGCCTCGGCCACTCCACACTCCCTGCTTTGCCTGTTCCTGTTACATACCCTGGTTCTCCAAGGCCCGGCTTCCTCCCACTCTGGATCCCCAGCTTTTTAAGACGTACCCACCCTTGGTTTCTTCCCCTGCTAAGGTCGTGAGTCAACAATTCTTCCCTCCAGCTTGGAATAGCGCTTGGATTTTGCTCCTTGAGGGGGGAGCTAGGACTGGAAGCTGTGTGACTGAAGATGCACAGCTCTATGTCCTGCGAAGTCACCGCCAACAGCTCTGTGTCCGGCGATGCCGCTGCCGCCGCCAGCTCTCATCCGGAAAGGGCGCCGCCACCTCTGCGTCCGGCGAGACCGCAGACGCCACCTCTGTATCCTTCAAGTACACCTCTGCCAGGTCTGCATCCAGGAAGGCCGCCAGCTCTATGTCTAGCGAGTCCACTGGTATCTTCAATGCCGCTTCCTGTGGGTCTGGCATTGCCGCCTCCTGTGCAGATTCCTGTGGGACTGCCACCTCCAGTGCCGCTTCCTGTGGGTCTTCTGCCGCTTCCAGCCTCTTCTTCAGTAGGTCTGATGCCACTAGCTCCTCCGGTGGGTCCGATGCTGTCAGTTTCACTTCCAGCCCAGGAGCCTGCTGTACCTCCAGCCCAGAAGCCTGATCAACCTCCAGGTCGTCTGCCACATAAGCACCCATCTAGCACTGACCCACCACAGAAGTGCCTGCTTGGTACCCACACTCATCCTCCTTGCCAGTCGTGTATGTGGCCAGTTCATGGACGCCTGCCACGGCAGCAGCAATTAGGACCTGACCGTGGATTTTCACTGATGCTCTAGTTCGCCTCTTCTTCGCCAGCTGCAGCGGCACTATACTCGCCGTTGCCACCTGACCTGTTCCTGATGGCTTTGGGGACGTTTGGTCCGGAAATCAAGTCCTCCTTCCATCCTCCCGTAATTTTGGACTTGTTCTTTTTAGGGCTTCTGGGATGTCTAAAATCCATCCTATAAGGGGGATACTGTTACGACCTGTTACGCTAAGTCATTCTTTGTTTAGTTTTTGGATGTTTATGGAGATTGTTTGGACTTACAAACATGTTGTGACAAATTTAGATTGTTGCTTTGTATTTTTGTGTTTAGCTTTCCCTAAAGTGTACTTTTTCATGCACAGCTTTCACTGTCCTTTTTGGTGCACTTTATTTGAATTTTTTGTACTTTTGATAATTGAATAATCTAAATCTACCGCCACGACAAGGAGTTAAACTAACAATGCCATTCAGGAATTTGTTTTTAGGTTTTATTTGAATACACATCATTTATTTGTTCAAAAATTGTTAACAGTTTCATCTAAAGGACTGTCTGGTGTATTTTGAGGTAATATTCACCAGTAAGCACACAAGTCGGAGTCTCCTCACTCATCTCTGCAATAATGTAAGCAGCTATAGTTAAGTTAAAGTTAAAGTACCAATGATTGTCATGCACACACTAGGTGTGGGGAAATGTGTCCTCTGCATTTGACCCATCCCCTTGTTCACCCCCTGGGAGGTGAGGGCAGCAGTGAGCAGCAGCAGTGGCCGTGGCCGGGAATAATTTTTGGTGATTTAAGCCCCAATTCCAACCCTTGATGCTGAGTGTCAAGCAGGGAGGTGAGGAGTCCTGTCTTTATAGTCTTTGGTTTGACTCGGCCGGGGTTGGAACTCACGACCTACCGATATCAGGGCGGACACTCTAACCACTAGGCCAATAGTTTCTAGTGTCTAGTTTTTAACTAGCGATCAACGCCCTAGCTCGAAATTAACATGCTACAACGGCTTTTCCAGGAAATGATCTGTATCACTGAAAGGGGAGTTTATTAAGTGCAGGACTCTGCCAGCGAGGTCTTTCAGCGCTCCATTGGACAGATCTTCGCCGGCTTTCCATGTGCGATCATCGTGGATGGCATTCTCATTGCAAGCGAAGACATTTACTAGCTTAACACTAACCTGAGAAACACACTCAACAGAGCCAGGGAGGTGAAGCCAAGAGTCAATCCCCTCAAAAGTTAGTTCAGGCTAAACTAAGTCAGTTATGGTGGTCATATTTTCACAGCTCAGGTTTTAAAGGCAGACCCTTCAAAAACCCAGGAATAAGCAAGATATTGGTGCCTACCGAGATTCCAGCCCTGCAGAGATTTCTTGGCATGGTTACTAAATATATTTATACCCAGATCAAGCAGAATCATTGCACCGCTATGACAGCTAACACAGAAAGATGGGTGGTTGTGACATGAACAACAGCAGTGTGCTTTTGACACTTTGAAGGGGTACATGTCATTCTATGATGTTCACAAACCCGTCACGCTGTCTTGCGATGCTTCCCGATATGGACTCGGTGCATCCTGCCTGCAGGGAGGCCGACCTGTATCCTCTGCCTCACCTACCCTAACGGACACAGATACTTAATATGCCCAGATAGAAAAGAAACTGCTTGCTGTGATATTTGTGTGTTTGAAGCTTCATGATTACGTTACGCCTCTGGCAAAGCAATCACCATAGAGACCGACCACCCACCTTTTGTGAAAATGATCAAAAAGCCAATTCACACAGCTCCAGCGAGACTACAGTGGATGATGTTGAGGCTTCTGGTATACAAAAACGGAAAACAAATGCACTTGACCGACACTCTGCCGAGGGCTCCCAGGATCACCACAGATCAACTGGTGAACGAGATTGATGATTTCAATACGATGTCAGTTTGTTGTCCTTGGCTCGCTCGCAGGGACT
Source organism: Nerophis ophidion (assembly GCF_033978795.1). NCBI lineage: Eukaryota > Metazoa > Chordata > Actinopteri > Syngnathiformes > Syngnathidae > Nerophis > Nerophis ophidion. The sequence goes on along the minus strand of NC_084627.1, from coordinate 38,288,562 downwards.
CAGAGATCACACTGCCACCGACCAGGTCCTCCGGATGCTCAGCAACCCGATCAGGCATGTCTGGCCAAACAGGCCGCACAGCATCCCACTCGCATTGCTTCCATACTTCCCTTTCAGAGATGAACTGACTATAGAGGATGGGAAATATAATGTCAGTTTGTTACGTTTCCTCGGCTCGCGTGCAGGGACTCAGAGATCAAACTGCCACCAACCAGGCTCTCCAGATGCTCAGCAACTCGATCAGGCATGTCTGGCCAAACAGGCCGCACAGCCTCCCACTCGCGTTGCTTCCATAGTTCCCTTTCAGAGATGAACTGACTATGGAGGATGGGATCATCATGAAAGGTCAGAAAACTGCCATACCTGCATCTTTACAAAGCAGATATACAGTACAAGCATACTTCACAGAGGGAGCAGAAGCCACAAACCAGAGAGCGAGGGACTTCGTATTCTGGCCAACAATGACAAAAGACATTGAAATGGAGGTGCAGACGGAGCACATCAACAAAGGGAGCAATTTTATTTGCACCCTGTTCTGGAGCTGCCTCGGTCATCTTCAGCTGTTGACATCTTCGACTTGTGAAACAGGCAATATTTCGTACTTGTGGACTCATTCTCAGGCTGGTTTGAGACTGACCTGCCCTGCAACCTCACTTTTGCAACAGACTATTTCTCAGTCCACGGGGCACCGCAGACTCTCATAACAAACAATGGACGACGGTTTACAAGTCGGCGTCTTTCAGACTTTTCAAAAGTATCCCCTATCCAACAGACTGCAAAAAACAATTTGAGAAATCTTACAGAGCCCAATAACTTTTGCATTCCGAAGCCTGGTTTTATTCTTTCTTCTCTGGAGAAGGCTTCTTAGTTTGTTATGGGCTCAACTAATGCTTACTTAAACCTGGTAGTTCACTTTCTCCAAATTGAATATAAACATTCAACATATGTAGTACATGATACGAGTTAAGGGGCTTCACGGTGGCAGAGGGGTTAGTGCGTCTGCCTCACAATACGAAGCTCCTGCAGTCCTGGGTTCAAATCCATGCACGGGATCTTTCTGTGAGGAGTTTGCATGTTCTCCCCGTGAATGCGTGGGTTCCCTCCGGGTACTCCGGCTTCCTCCCACTTCCAAAGACATGCACCTGGGGATAGGTTGATTGGCAACACTAAATTGGCCCTAGTGTGTGAATGTGAGTGTGAATGTTGTCTGTCTATCTGTGTTGGCCCTGCGATGAGGTGGCGACTTGTCCAGGGTGTACCCCGCCTTCCGCCAGATTGTAGCTGAGATTGTAGCTGAGATAGGCGCCAGCGCCCCCCGCGATCCCAAAAGGGAATAAGCGGTAGAAAATGGATGGATGGAATATGAGTTAATTACTTCACTTCAAGTGCGAATTACAATTTTAACAGAAACCCGTTCAAGTCTGATCTGTAAGCCTAACTTCTAGTAAAGTGACTACATGTGTTAATAGGACGCCCACATTTGACATGCAATGTTGTGGTTATTATACTGAATACATTTTGTATGATTTATCCAGTTTTGTTATTACTGCCTACCGCACATTTGCTACGGTTTGTCCGTGTTTAATACTGTACTGTTATGGTCATTTAGATAACTGCACAAGTACACCTTGTTATGTTATGGGCATAAGCCAGGGGTGTACAAAGTGCGGCCCGGGTGCCATTTGTGGCCCGCACCGCGATTTTTATTGACCCTCGACACATTCTGTAGACCAGGAGTGTCAAACTCAAATAAAGAGTGGGCCAAAATTTTAAACGGAACAAAGCCGCGGGCCAAGGTTGAACAAATTAACCTTTTAATAGGGACCCAAACACGTTTTGCATTAAATATTGAACAAACAAGGCTTATATAACTTTAGTGACATGCAAAATCGAGTTTCAAATAATAATAATAATAATTAAAAAAATATCAATGGCATATCAAATACAATTTAAATAAACATTTTATGCCTTTTTTTCTATTTGCAATCTTCTGAGGTAAATATAAAACATTTTCCACAGGCTAATAATACATTTGAAAATAAAATAACAATAATGAATGAACCAAACATTCAGGCCTTGAAGTAGCAAGAGAAAATGCATGAATAAAACGTAAATTATTGGTCAGTTTGCTGGAAGTTTCCCGGAAGAGTTAGTGCTTCTGGGTATTTGTTCTGTTGTGTTACGGTGCAGATGTTCACCCGAAATGTGTTTGTCATTCTTGTTTGGTGTGGGTTCACAGTGTGGCGCATATTTGTAACAGTGCTAAAATTGTTTATATGGCCACCCTCAGTATGACCTGTATGGCTGTTGACCAAGTATGCTTTGCATTCACTTGTGCGTGTGTGTGTTTGCGTAAAAGCCACAAATATTATGTGACACGCTGTTAGTATGGAGGAAAAGCGGACGTGACGACAGGTTGTAGAGAACGCTAAAGGCAGTGCCTTAAATGCACGGCCCCCAATATAGTTGTCCAGGTGGAAATCGGTAGAAACTCGGGAGAATGGTTGCCCCGGGAGATTTTCGGGAGGGGCACTGAACTCCGGGAGACTACCGGGAAAGTTAGGAGGGTTGGCAAGTATGAGTATTAGCGGTGAATGCGGTGTTACAGCGGCACTGACGCTGTATAACACCGGCGGGCCAGCTCTAATGCTAAATTCAATTACACGGCGGGCCAGATTTGGGCCGCGGGCCAGAGTTTGACACCCATGCTGTAGACATACTAAAAAGGTCCCAAATTAGAACAAAAAACTATAAAAATTAAACGGGACCAAATCCCCCAAAAATGGGACCTGAATACCAAAACGTCCGACAACCTGAGCGTCTTACTGAATAAGGTCTTTAAGTACTTCCGTGTGCCCTGTCATGAAAAAGTGTACACCTTTCTTTGTTTTTGAGTGTACTAAAGCCCTCAAAAGCGCTTCAGTTGATGGTATAAAAGCAATATTAGTAAATATAAGCTTACTTTAGTGCACAGTTAACATAAATACAAATACAATCATTATTTAAAAAATCACACATGATTTTATTGCTTGGTTATTTATAACACAAAACTAAGATGTATAAGTGTTTCTCAAATGTTAGCATATGTTCACCGACATTTTTTTGGTTTGAGTATTTTTTCAGATACGAAATATACAAAAGTGGCCCTTGCATCTTTCAATTTTTCTCTATGTGGTCCTCGCTGGAAAATATTTGGACACCTCTGGCATAAGCTGAGGAAAGGGAACATAGACTATGACTGTGATAATAATGAGTATTGACTATAGATGTCCGATAATGCCGATATTATCAGCCGATAAATGCTTTCAAATGTAATATCGTAAATATTCGGCATCGGTTTCAAAAAGTAAAATTTATGACATTTCAAAAAGATGCTGTATGGGGTGGTACACGGACGTAGGGAGAAATACAGAGCTGTTGCGTCTCCGAGTCATACTTGCCAACCCTCCCGATTTACCCGGGAGACTCCCGTATTTCAGTGCCCTTCCCGAAAATCTCCCGGGGCAACCATTCTCCCGAATTTCTCCCAATTTCCCCCCTGAAAACAATATTGGGGGCGTGCCTTAAAGGCATTGCATTTGCGTGCCGGCCCAGTCACAAAATATCTACGGTTTTTCACACACACACAAGTGAATGCAAGGCATACTTGGTCAACAGCCATACAGGTCACACTGAGGTTGGCCGTATAAACAACTTTAACACTGTTCCAAATATGCGCCACACTGTGAACCCACACCAAACAATAATGGCAAACACATTTTGGGAGAACATCCGCACCGTAACACAACATAAACACAACAGAACAAATACCCAGACCCCCTTGCAGCATTAACTGTTCCAGGACGCTACAATATACACCCCCCACTACCCCCTAACCCAGCCCAACTCAACCTCCTCATGCTTTCTCAGGCTGCTGTTTTGAGGCATGTTAAAAAAAAAAATGCACTTTATGACTTCAATAATAAATATGGCAGTGCCATGTTGACATTTTTTTCCATAACTTGAGTTGATTTATTTTGGAAAACCTTGTTACATTGTTTAAGGCATCCAGCGGGGCATCACAACAAAATTAGGCATAATAATGTGTTCATTCCACGACTGTATATATCGGTATCGGCTGATATATAAATCAGTAATTAAGAGTTGGACAATATCGGATATCGGCAAAAAAGCCATTTTCAGACATCTCTAGTATTGACCTAGTGCGAGTGATGATTTTTACATGCTCAGTATGTTACCGGCTGCCCACGAAACATAAAGTAAAGTCTTACTTCGAGCCATTTCTCTTTAATGCCACGACACTAACCACCGAGAATGTTATCGCGGTTTATCATTTACATCGGTAATTCCTATTTCCTAGAACAGGGGTCGGCAACCAAAAAAGGTTGAAAGGCTAACTAGCTAAATGGCTAACTGTACACAGTTAGCCAGAAAAACAGCACTGAGGTTGTCACTTCTCACAGCGAAAAAAATCTCCTTACTTATCGGGAGAACAACTTGCCATGGCTTTAAACCTGATATTTCCATAAAGGCCTATGAAATGTTATTCTAACGGGGATAGCAGGTCCATTCTATGTGTCATACTTGATCATTTTGCGTTATTTTCATATTTTTGCTGAAAGGATTTAGTAGAGAACATCGATGATAAAGTTTGCAACTTTTGGTCGCTAATAAAAAAAGCCTCGCCTTTACCGGAAGTAGCAGACGATGTGCGCGTGATGTCACGGGTTGTAGGGCTACTCACATCCTCACATTGTTTATAATCATAGCCTCCAGCAGCAAGAGCTATATGGACCGAGAAAGCGACAATTTCCCCATTAATAAGAGGATGCAAGATTCGTGGATGAGGAAAGTTAGAGTGAAGAACAAAAAAAAAAAAAATTGCTGCGGCAGTGGGACCGTTTCAGATGTAACTAGACACATTTACTAGGATAGATCTGGAAGATCCCTTATCTGCTTATTGTTTTAATAGTGAAATTGTAAACTCATACCTGAAAGTCGGATGGCTGCGGTGAACGCCAGTGTCTCTCATAGAAGCCAATGCAGGAGCCAAGATCACAGCTGCCTTTTTGAGCTGCAGGAGGAAGTCGCATAATCCGCTGAAGTCTCCGGTAAGAGCTGACTTAATATCACAATTTTCCCATCCAAAAACTTGCTGGTTGACGTAGAGAAACATGTTCGCTTGACCGCTTTGTGTTAAAGCTTCACAACAAACAAAGAAACACCGGCTGTGTTTCGGTTGCTAAAGGCAGCTGCAATCCACCGCTTTCCACCAACAGCATTCTTCTTTGACGTCTCCATTATTAATTGAAAAAATTGCAAACGATTCAGCAACACAGATGTCCAAAATACTGTGTAATTATGCGATGAAATAACGTCACAAACATGCGTCATCATATGCGTCATCATTCTGCAACGTTTTCAACAGGAAACTCCCCGGGAAATTCAAAATTGTAATTTAGTAAACTAAAAAGGCCGTATTGGCATGTGTTGCAATGTTAATATTTCATCATTGGTATATAAAATATCAGACTGCGTGGTCGGTAGTAGTGGGTTTCAGTAGGCCTTTTATGTACACTTTTCTTTGTCCATTTCTGCTCACTATTTTCCCGCTTGTGGCTGATCATCACTCGCGAGTGAATTGCATCCAACTTCCCCCCGCTACGGCACAGCCCGAGGGTCAAACAGGAAGTGGGTGCCCTTTAAAAACATCGGCGCCGTTTTTGAAATGTATACCTTTGACAGTCCTATTTATCACAAATTCAGATAATGTAACACGTGAACAGCAGAGGGATCTATAAATGATGTTGGTGATTTTCTTTAGTTGGATTTTTCGCATCTACCATGCAAATCCGGTTGCATGAATGAAAGCTGCTGTCTTTTTATGGCGCTCAACACCGAGATACCGTCGAAGCAGCTTTGCGGCCCAGCACGGAGCAGAATGTGCAGAATGTGATTTCAAGGTCCACGCGCTCTCATTAGCCTGATGGAGAAACATTATAGCGTGTGCGGTAATTAAATGAGAACAATCCCAGCAGCTAATATAGAAATGTGTTACAGCCTCGTAAATACGTGTGTTTTTTAGACACCCTCATAAAGATTCCTCAAAGTCTTTGATCGGATTAGAAAGCTATTTTATTAGCTGTTCTATAGCATGGCAAAAAGAGGGTGCATTTTCTGTGTCAGCCTCCGGACCTGTGGGAATAATTTTCTACAAACCCCGTTTCCATATGAGTTGGGAAATTGTATTAGATGTAAATATAAACCGAATACAATGATTTGCAAATCATTTTCAACCCATATTCAGTTGAATATGCTACCAAGACAACATATTTGATGTTCAAACTCATAAGCTTTATCTTAGAAGTTCATGGCTGCAACACGTGCCAAAGTAGTTGGGAAAGGGCATGTTCACCACTGTGTTACATCACCTTTTCTTTTAACAACACTCAATAAACGTTTGGGAACTGAGGAAACTAATTGTTGAAGCTTTGGAAAGTGGAATTCTTTCCCAATCTTGTTTTATGTAAAGCTTCAGTTGTTCAACAGTCCGGGGTCTCCGCTGTCGTATTTTACGCTTCATAATGCGCCACACGTTTTCGACGGGAGACAGGTCTGGACTGCAGGCGGGCCAGGAAAGTACCCGCACTGTTGTGATCCGATGGTCGGATCATCACCATATTGTTATTTTTGTTCCATTTTTATATCACTCTGCGGTTTGACATACTTAGTTCCTGTTTCGTTCGTTTCCATGGTCACTCATTAGTTTCAGCTGCTACTCTCTTTTCCAGCACACCTGTCTTTACTAATCACCACCTGTTTATAAGCCAGCGTTTTCTGTTCACTGATTGTCGGATCTTAGTTTGTTCACATACATCTGTTTACGACTTGTCTCTCACTCTCGTTTTCGCTAGCTCTCACGCTAAGCTTTATTTTTATTCCTAGCTTTCACGCTAGTTGTTTTGTATTTCCTTTTGTGTGCCTTTGGGTTTCAGTTTGTTGGTCCTAGCTTTCCATGCTAGCGCTTTTATTTGCCTTTTCTATTTGTATCAGTGTTTTTGTTCATAGCTCCTTGTGTTTAATAAATCCCTTAGTTCTTACCTTTTTGCTGTGTTCTTGCTGACGCATCCACGGAGGACCGAATCCTGCATTACAATGCCACACAAGCGTAACACGCACTCTTTTACTACGAAGCCACACTGTTGTAACACGTGGCTTCTTGGCATTGTTTTGCTGAAATAAGCAGGGGCGTCCATGATAACGTTGCTTGGATGACAACTTATGTTGTTCCAAAACCTGTATGGACCTTTCAGCATTAATGGTGCCTTCACAGATGTGTAAGTTACCCATGCCTTGGGCACTAATACACCCCCATACCATCACAGATGCTGGCTTATGATCTTTGCGCCTACAACAATCCGGATGGTTATTTTCCTCTTTGTTCTGGAGGACACCACGTCCTCTGTTTCCAAATATAATTTGAAATGTGGACTCGTTAGACCACAGAAAACACCTTTCCACTTTGCATCAGTCCATCTTAAGTGAGCTCGGGCCCAGCCAACCCGGCGGCGTTTCAGGTTATTGTTGATAAATGGGTTTGGCTTTGCATAGTAGAGTTTTAACTTGCACTTACAGATGTAGCGACCAAACTGTAGTTACTGACAGTGGTTTTATGAAGTGTTCTTGAGCCCATGTGGTGATATCCTTTACACACTGATGTCGGTTTTTGATGCAGTACCGCTTGAGGGATCAAAAGTCTGAAATATCATCGCTTACGTGCAGTGATTTTTCCAGAATCTCTGAACTTTTTAAATGATTTTACGGACCGTAGATGGTAAAATCCCTAAATTCCTTGCAATAGCTCGTTGAGAAATGTTGTTCTAAAACTTTTCGACAATTTGCTTACAAATTGGTGACCCTTGCCCCATCCTTGTTTGTAAATGACTTAGCATTTCTTGGAAGCTGCTTTTATGCCCAATCATGGCACCCACCTGTTCCCAATTAGCCTGCACACCTGTGGGATGTTCCATATAAGTGTTTGATGGGCATTCCTCAACTTTATCAGTATTTATTGCCACCTTTCCCAACTTCTTTGTCACGTGTTGCTGGCATCAAATTCTAAAGTTAATGATTATTTGCCAGAAAAAAAAATGTTTATCAGTTTGAACATCAAATATGTTGTCTTTGTAGCATATTCAACTGAATATGGGTTGAAAAGGATTTGCAAATCATTGTATTCCGTTTATATTTACATCTAACCCGATTTCCCAACTCATATGGAAACGGGGTTTGTACACTGGATAGCATATATATATATATATATATATATATATATATATATGTATATATATATATATATATATATATATATATATATATATATATATATGTGTGTGTGTGTGTATCTATGTATGTATATTTGTGGATATATACAGTATATGTGTGTGTGTGTGTATATATATATATATATATACATATATATATATATATACATATATATATATATATATATATATATATATATATATTTATATATATATATATATATATACATACATATACATATATATATATATATATATATATCTACACACATATATATATACATACATATACATATATATATATATATATATACACACACATATATATATTAGAGGTGGGCAAATTAATGCGTTAATTACGAGTTAACTCATCAATCTATTAACGCCGACAATTATTTTATCGCGCATTTGCGTATGTTGTTTACATGCTTTTATTTTGTTAACGCCTTTTCTTATAAAGATGGCGGCGCCCGGGCGGGCTTCGGCGTCGAGGGGCTCTTGGTAAAGATGGAACATTTGGCAAAAATACCGGACAATTCTGCAAATTTCATGGCTGGCTTACAGCGTGGTCACTCCGGGATCACTTACGACCGCCAGACAAGTCTGAATGTGGATAGATCGGGCCGTTTTGGACTGAATGACGCGTGCTTGCTAGACCGGCTAGCTAGCATGGGAATACTTTGCCGGCTACATCCAGCGGCCTGTGAAGCAGCGGAGTATATGTGTTGTCTGTGTATTTATGAATAATGCAGACGAGGAGTGTTGGCTGAGTTCTTAACGTTTGCTTTCAGAGCGTGCATATCACAACATACAAGATGCCGTCATGGCGACACACAACCTTTACCGGGCTACCGCGCATGCTCGTCATTCCTGTTGCATGCTGGGTAGGGTAGTTTTTTTCCCCCTGGCTCATAACATCACAATATAGTACCATGTATATGATGCGTTCAGTTTATCAAAGCACCAAGCAAACAATCGGAAAATTCCCATCATATCAATTCCTAGATATGGTCATAATTATTTTAAGTGCACTACGCAGAATAAACACAACATTATTAATATTGATACTACGAATAATTTAATCAAAAATTCCCTAAAACAGCCCACTACCTATAATATAGGTTTTTTAAACATAAGATCCCTGATAAAATAAAAATGTTCCTGCTGTTACCTCAGAAATTGCCTGTTCGGATGTTATGATTGTGGCTCAGAGATTTGTATGTAGATTATATTTATTTTCCATAACAAACAGGATAACTCAAATACTCTGGCAGTGGCAATAAGCTTAAATGTTTGTATTTACATTTTTTGAGTTTATTTTCATAAAATATACTATTTAACTGCTACTGTTTAACAAGGACTGATTTAAATTGTGTTTGCTCAACAAATGTTTTGGCGCTTTTGTTCATGTCGGGGAATATTCCAATAAAGGTGCACTACACACTACTTTTGAATTCATTATTGGGCTTTGCGTATACAATGCAGTTAATCACGATTAATCGGAGAAATAGTGCGATTAACTTTGATTACAATTTTTAATCGTTGCCCAGCCCTAATATATATATATATATATATATATATATATATATATATATATATATGTATGTATGTATGTATGTATATATATATATATGTATGTATGTATATATGTATATGTATATATGTATATATATGTGTGTATATATATAGGGATATATATGTATATGTATATATATGTATGTACATATATACATATATATATATATATATATATATATATATATATATATATATATATATATATATATACATATATGCATCCATCCATCCATCCATTTTATTCAGCGTGCCCTTTATATATCCATCCATTTTCTACCGCTTATTCCCTTTTGAGGTCGCGGGGGGCGCTGGCGCCTATCTCAGCTACAATCGGGCGGAAGGCGGGGTACACCCTGGACAAGTCGCCACCTCATCGCAGGGAAAACACAGACAGACAGACAACTTTCACACTCACATTCACACACTAGGGCCAATTTAGTGTTGCCAATCAACCTATCCCCAGGTGCATGTCTTTGGAGGTGGGAGGAAGCCGGAGTACCCGGAGGGAACCCACGCATTCACGGGGAGGACATGCAAACTCCACACAGAAAGATCCCGAGCCTGGATTTGAACCCAGGACTGCAGGACCTTTGTATTGTGAGGCAGACGCACTAACCCCTCTTCCACCGGTCTGCAAAAAATATATATATATATATATATATATATATATATATATATATATATATATATATACACATTGTCTCACAGTCTATTTTTTTTTCCTTCAACACTGACTCAGTTTTCATGTTCCGAGAGTTGGAGAGGCTTTGCTGAGGGAAAAGAGTTGTACAGTATTCTGCACTGACAATACTGGAAAAAAACCCCAGCTATTAACATATTGTTTGCACGTGCTACTAGTATTGATATTTCTGACATCCCTAGTTGGAAGCGCATGAGCTGTTTGAGATCATGCAATGGCTTGTAAAAACATACTTTGTCACTCTAACGAAGACTTATTGCATCTATCTTGGTTTTTCATGATAAAAGATTGAAGTTCCGGTCTTTTTGTTGATTGATTTTGTTTGAAAAGCAACATAGCGGGTTGCCCTTTGAATCCTCAAAGATCAGTTTAGCTGCCAGTTTGCTTTCCCATCCCACAAGGTGAGTCATCCTATTTCCATGTTGCGTGTTGCAGCAAAAGGCGTCCTGACTACCTCCTCAGCCGAGCACCTGTGCCAAGCTCGCCTGTTGTTTTGCATAAAAGCCATTAGCGAGCTATTTTTCCACGCAGCACTGGAAACGTGCAGGGCTCCGGCCTAATGGTCCTGTGATTCACGAGGACCCGCCTTGAATGCATGTTTCCTTTTTTCGGTTCCATTCCGATTTGCTCTTGTATCAGTCCGAGGGTGATATTTAGGGCTTCTTGCAATAATTGGTGCAACATTGATGCTAAGATCCAGCGTTACGGGACGTCCATTAACTGTAAAATGGTCTTCTTACAGTTTAAACGTCCTCTCAAGCAGGGCATCGTTATTGCAGTAATTTCACTCCAGTTGATTGACGAGCTATTTTTTATTAGCGCCTTCAAGTCTGCTCCATAATAAGACATGGAGAGACCATTTGGCTGCCCCACAGGCCTTTTAGGTCCTCAAGGGTTCCCCTCCCCACCGTCCTTGAGTGAAGCGACGACACATGGACACTACAGATTTCTCTGGAGGTTAGCATCAACGTGATTAGGATTCAGGTGCGGTATTGCTGGATTTACCCCTCATTCTTTAGAGCTGCTGGTCCTGCCCAGACAGTTGAGGAGCGACTTCCTGTCATACAGACTGATGATTTAAGATAAGGAGGGGGCTGACCTCAAGTTTCTGCGTGCTGATAATGTAAGACAAAATCTACATACATCAAAGTTAGCCCTCTGGTGCAGGAGATATAATCCATCCATTCATCCATTTTCTACCGCTTGTCCCTACTGGGTCAGCTGCATTCGGGCGGAAGGCGGCGTACAGCCTGGACAAGTCATCACAGGGGGCCTAGTTTGGAGTGGGGGAAAAACCTCCATACAATGCACACATAAAAACGTTATATTTAATCACGACAAAAGAGGGACTGGGAGTTGGAGCCCTGGAAGGCGACCGCTGCTTTGAAGCGCTGCCATCCAAGGGGTGCGTGTATGCCCAATTGCCTTGGGTGTGATTATGTAATGTTTTTTAGACTGAGGCCGGTCTGCAAAAGTTCGATTCCAGGTGTCGTTGAGGAGGGAGGGAGGTCAGAAGCGTCCATCATTGAGGTGTCCTCGGGGGTGTTTTGCAGAACAGCCTGGTCCTGTTTCCACAGTGTCAAGGCCATTCGAGGGAGTTAAATCGTAGATTAGGATGTTTCTTTTCCGCGAGCAGACGTTTGTTTTCCGCGAGCAGACAAAACAATGACTTGTCTGTTCTATTCGTCCATGCTGGGTGCTCTCAAATTCAATTAAATGTTCATTTTCAGCAAGCTTCTCCATGATGTGATCCATCTTGCGATTCAGTTCAGAAATCGCCGCAGTCTGTGTTCCCACAGCCCTGCCCAAACCATCCATTGCGACAAACAGCTTTTGGGCTCCTAGAGTGGCTGCCATCGTCTTACAAATTTGACGATACACCAGAACTATGCCCAGCCCAATCAGCAAGTGCTCCGCGATCATGGTTCCAATACTTAATATATGTGGCTTTTACAGACACACATACATGATTGCAAGGCATACTTGATCAACAGCCATACAGGTCACACTGAGGGTGGCCATATAAGCAACTTTAACACTGGTACAAATATGCGCCACACTGTGAACCCACACCAAACAGGAATGACAAACACATTTCGGGAGATCATCCACACCGTAACACAACATAAACACAGCAGAACAAATACCCAGAACCCCTTTCAGCACCAACTCTTCCGGGAAGCTACAATATACACCCCCCGCTACCACCAAACCCCGCCCCCCATCTCCCCCATATGAGGCATGTTTAAAAAAAATACAAAATAATACACTTTGTGAAAGTCAAAGTATAGTATTTCCCATAGTTGTAGTGGGTATCAGGATTATCTCAGGGAGAGCATATCCCAAATTCCAAGCTGCTGTTTTGAGGCATGTTGAAAAAATAATGCATTATGTGACTTCAATAATATAAATATGGCAGTGCCATGTTGGCATTTTTTTCCACAACTAGAGTTGAAGTTGTACTCTTATTTTCGAAAACCTTGTTTCTGATTGATTGATTGAAACTTGTATTTGTAGATTGCACAGTACAGTACATATTCCGTACAATTGACCATTAAGTGGTAACACCCGAATAAGATTTTCAACTTGTTTAAGTCGGGGTCCACATTAATCAATTCATGGTAAAGTTACATTGTTGAAATGCATCCACTGTATATATCGGTATCGGTTGATATCGGAATCGGTACTTAAGAGTTGGACAATATCGGATATCGGCAAAAAAGCCATTATCGGACATCTCTAGCGCTAACATTATATTAAGACTTTAATAGGCTATCTTACTTGGATGGCTATTTAATATGATAGCTTCAGTGCTTACAATACATCTGTATTTGAACAGGCAGACATGCTAGGTTAGTCTATTCCAGGGGTGTCAAACGTACGGCCCAAGGGCCGTATCAGGCCCGCGAATAGGTCTAATCCGGCCCGCATGACAAGTTTGCTAAGTATGAAAATGAGCTGCAATTTTAATGAAAGAAACTGCATTTCTAAATGTGTCCAATGGATGTCACAATAGCAATTCAAGTGTAACCCACGTTACACATGATACCGTTTTAAGAGGATGTGTCGGCCGACTTTAAGTGCCCTCTAGATTGGCTTCCGCTACTCCATTTAGTGCAGGTGCACGCAATCAGCTGCTTGTGTTTTGGCAGGCAGCAGATGGCGGCAGACTGCTGCAGTATCGACGCACAATACCTTCTTTCATTGTAAATAATCCACCCAATGGATACAATAACAAAACAGTAAGATGCAAAGACTGAAGTCAAAATGGCCATCATCTTTGAAGCAGTTAGAGTTTTGTGCAGCACTCACAACTTGGTGATGGCGCAATGCGCACCCTGAACTCCATTGTAAAAATGTGTGTTTCTACATGTGTTGATTATTCAATTTGTTTGTAATGCTTAATTCTATTATGTTCACATTAATTAAGTTTGTCGTTGTGTTACCTTGATTTCGGCTATGGTGTCATGTTGATAGTTGTTGTTGTTGCGTGGCGCAATGAAAGAGTGGCCGTGCGCAACCCGAGGGTTTCTGGTTCAATCCCCACCTAGTACCAACCTCGTCACGTCCGTTGTGTCCTGAGCAAGACACTTCACCCTTGCACGGCAGCTCCCTCCATCAGTGTGTGAATGTGTGTGTGAATGGGTGAATGTAAAAGTAGTGTCAAAGCGCTTTGAGTACCTTGCAAGTAGAAATGCGCTATACAAGTACAACCCATTTATCATTCATATTAGAATTGTAATATTTAGATGATGAAACATTAACCTGTTGCGGCAGTTGCGGATGTCACCAATGTGGTGGTTTGAGAAAACATTTGGTTGCTTTTCCAAACACGTCATGAATGCGGAACCGGCAACATGAGAATGCTAAACAGGGAGTGCTTAAAAATGAATGGTTTTCTAAGTATACTGAACAAAGTCCAAGTTAGTTATGTTCTTCGTGGTGTTTTTGAAAATGAACCAATGTTTTCCTCAGAATTTTCAAATGTTTTGTAGGGTTTTTACATCGATCAATCAATCAATCAATGTTTATTTATATAGCCCTAAATCACAAATGTCTCAAAGGACTGTGCAAACTACTACGACTACGACATCCTCGGAAGAACCCACAGAAGGGCAAGGAAAACTCACACACAGTGGGACACCAGTGACAATGATGACTATGAGAACCTTGGAGAGGACCTAAAATGTGGGCAACCCCCCCACCCCCCCTAGGGGACCGAAAGCAATGGATGTCGAGCGGGTCTAAAATTGATACTGTGAAAGTTCAATCCATAGTGGCTCCAACACAGCCACGAGAGTTCAGTTCAAAGCGGATCCAAGACAGCAGCGAGAGTCCCGTCCACAGGAAACCATCCCAAGCGGAGTCGGATCAGCATCGTAGAGATGTCCCCAACCGATGCACAGGCGAGCGGTCCATCCTGGGTCCCGACTCTGGACAGCCAGTACTTCATCCATGGTCATCGGACCGGACCCCCTCCACAAGGGAGGGGGGACAGAGGAGAAAAAGAAAAGAAGCGGCAGATCAACTGGTCTAAAAAGGAGGTCTATTTAAAGGCTAGAGTATACAAATGAGTTTTAATGTGAGACTTAAATGTGCCTGTTCTATTTTTTGTAAACAGGGTAAAACACAGAACACAATCCAAAGTTGTCTTTACTTAGAAGTTATTATGCTGTGATTTTACCAGTCCACCCCACATGGGAATAGATTTTTCTCCATGTGGCCCCTGAGCTAAAATGAGTTTGACACCCCTGGTCTATTCACTGTTCAACATACTCAACACCTCAATGTAATTATCTTCATTCCACTAACTCCATTCAGCTTGCTTTAACAATGTCGTTTTCACCAAGTCTTTGTCTTATTCTTTAACCTTTTTCTGTCCAAAACATAAGTCAACCCCCATCTCCATACTTTCTTATATTTCTTTTCCAGCCTGTGTTTTACAAGGGTGTTGCTGGATCACAAGTCAGCCTGTCCAGCCTGGTGAACCAATCCAGGGCCATGTTAGAGGAGCAAGCACGCCACCTTCTGACCGAGTCGGAGAGACAAACCATGTACTACTACATGGAAGAGTACCGGGACGGACACATTGGCGTGGAGCAGCTGGTCATGGCGCTCTTTGAACTACTCAACACACATGCAAAGGTGAGGAACCAGGAGCTAAATAAAATACAGATTCACTCGTCCAAGCATGAATATATCTTGAGCTGAGCAATTATAAAAACATTTCGACCAGGATTATTACATGTCGCTGCTGGAGTTTCGCTGTTTGCCAGTACAGGACTAATCCAACGGACTTGCGTGGCTATTAAAACTAATATACCCTTCCAAAAGAGTGTGGGCTCTTAATTCCGCAGCCCTCCTGAGGAACCAGCTGACCCCATATGGAGCGGCCTACCTTTGTTATGCTTGCAAGAGCTGGCAGGGATGCAATTAACCCTAACAGACAAACTGATGAACAGCCAAACTTATCATGCATCAGCTTTAGCAATTCTTAATTGCTGCTTTATTTGGAGGGATGTGGCTTTAGCAGCCCCGATTGGTGAGTACTCTCTGGTATTCTGGCCGGACCTGATGTTGGGGTCCTAACGGCAAAATGAATCCACATGGTGACCAAAATAAACCCAGGAGTGCACAAAAAAGGAACTAAGGGAGTCCAAAACTAACAGAACATAACAAAAACATGATCCGGACCACACGGATCATGACACGGTAGTAGGGTAGCTGCAGTGCTATTACATTGGGCGGTATAGCTCTCGGTTGGTAGAGTGGCCGTGCCAGCAACTTGAGGGCTCTAGGTTCGATCCCCGCATCCACCAACCTAGTCACTGCCATTGTGTCCTTGGGCAAGACATTTTACCCACCTGCTCTCAGTGCCACCCACACTGGTTTAAATGTAACTTAGATATTGGGTATTACTATGTAAAGCGCTTTGAGTCACTAGAGAAAAAGCGCTATATAAATATAATTCACTACACATTTGTATTTTTAAAAGATATCATGTGAGGTCAACCTCTTGAGGACACAAAAGCGGTACCGAAAGACACAATTGGTCCTTGCATGTGCATAGGCTACGTCACTTCCTATCAATCTATTTTACAGCAGTTATATTTGTGCACGCTGTCACTGTTACCTTGGTTTTTTTGTTTTTTTTATTGTTTTTAAATAAAAATGTAACAGAAAACATTACATACAAAACTAACATTTTATATCACTGTCACCATGGTGACGATTGACTGACTACCAGATCTGTACACAAACCCAAACGATTGTCACAGAAGTCTTAAATTAAACAAAAACCAAGTATTCGATCTCTTCTACTTTCAATCTCAATTCGGAAATCCGACAATTGCAAAGTTGTAGTGTTGTTTTAGCCCGCATATATAGATTTAAGGGAAGTGCCTCGTTTGGATCTGCATTTAATACATTCATTGGTATTCAGTTGCGCCGCCATGCGTCATTTTATACAAAATATTAATAAAACATTTAAATATCACAACTAAGGATGTCCGATAATGTGCTACTGCCGATATTATGGGCCGATAAATGCTTTAAAATGTAATATCGGAAATTATCGGTATCGGTTTCTAAATTATCGGTATCGGTTTATGACTTTTTAAAATGCCGATGTGTACACAAATATAAGGAGAAGAACAGAGCGCCAATAAACCTTAAAGGCACTGCCTTTGCGTGCCGGCCCAGTCACATTATATCTACGGCTTTTCACACACACAAGTGAATGCCATGCACACTTGGTCAACAGCCATACAGGTCACACTGAGGGGGGCTGTATAAACAACTTAAACACTGTTACAAATATGCGCCACACTGTGAACCCTGAAAACAATAGAACGAGGATGGACAATTCAATCCTAAACTCACTCCTTTCCTGCAAATTAAATTTCACAGATGCTGCCCATACCTACTGTATGCTCCTTCAAAGGCTTTGCTCCTGGCTGCAAAGCATTGCACTTTCAAATAGAACAATGAGTAAAAAGGAGTGTTATGTGTGTGTATATGTGTAAATAAATGAACACTGACATTCATATATATATATATATATATATATATATATATATATATATATATATATATATATATATATATAAAGGAGTGTTATGTGTGTATATGTGTAAATAAATGAACACTGAAATTCATATATATATATATATATATATAAATATATATATATATGTATATGTATATATATATAAATATATATATATATACATATATATGTATGTGTATATATATATATATATATGTATATATATATATATATATATATATATATATATATATATATATATATATATATATATATATATATATATATATAAAACAAATACTTGTTTGTTTTATATAAATCTCCCAAATTCGGAGGTCATAAGGTTGGCAAGTATGTCTTATTTACGTGGCTCACCCTCGGCAGTATTTTCTCTCTTCGTCATCTTTGTTGTAGCTGTGTAGCCTGCAAGGACGGGAGTGGAGGAAGTGTCAAAAGATGGAGCTAACTGTTTTAATGACATTCAGACTTTACTGAAACCAATAAGAGAGTAGCATCTCCTCATCTGTGGCTCACTGGTGCGATAACAATCCCGTGAGAAAACCGTGAGTCCAACCGGAACTCTCTAATAACTAAAGTTCCTTGGGTGAATTATGTAAAACATACACCGGTATGTTTTAGCGCTTTCATGGCGAGTTTACTGACAGATATAAATAAGAACTTTACACTACTTTATATTAGAAATGGCAACAGCGGAGGATGAATAACAAGAAGACAGAGAAATAAAAGAAGCTTATTTGACTACGGTGTCGGTGGACGTGCGCCCATTTTCATGCAGATCCCAAATACAGATCAGCAGGTACAAGAAGGTAAGAAAAGTTGGTTTTGCATAATATTGCTCCAGATAATATGTCTTATCCTATACACACACCATAATAGTATGTTGAAGCACAGTACAAGCCATCAAGCGGTGCGGCTTCATGGCTTACCAAAGTCGTACTAAAACATTTTGATCGATTTTTCAGCGCCGTGTTTAATGTTTCATATTTTCAATCGAACATATAACATTTTATTGTTGTTTAGTTGTGTCATATTGAAGTCCACACGTATCTCTTATGTGTGACTGCTATCATATTGCAGTCTACACGTATCTCTTATGTGTGACTGCCATCTACTGGTCACACTTATCATTTTGCCATGTACCAAATAAAAAAGTTTCGAGGTCGGTGGGCACAACCAAAATTATTCTGTACATTAGGCGCACCGGGTTATAAGGCACAAACTCTATCGAGTTTTGAGAAAATGAAAGGATTTTAAGTGCGCCTTATAGTCCGAAACATACGTTAGTTGTTATTGTTGATGGAAATAGCGAACGTCGCAATGTGCTCAGTGTAATTAATGCACCCCCAAAAAGTTCCGGTAATGCTTAAAATGACTAAAGTATGTAAATATCACGTTCTCATAAAAATGCCTGTTTCTACAATACATATATATACTTAAAGCATGCACATAACATGTTGTTGAGGGCTTTCCTGGGGGAATAGATAGAATCCCATTACGTGCATTATTAGCTGACGCTTGCTAGTGTTTAATTATGAGTTAGAATGAATAAAAGAAATATGTGCATTTGTCTCACATAAGATCTGTGAACGATGGGCAAAACTAAAAAAAAAAAAAAAAAGAGCAGTTCTCCTTAAATCTTTTTAACTAACCTACTTACAATTTAACAGGTCTACTGCATTGTTGTTCATATTGTTAAGAAACATTGCTTTTGCATTCCTTGTTGAAGCGGTTTGCCATTCACACAGGAAACCATGAAAAAAGATTAAATCACCTATTGGCAACAACTGATGAACATAATTTGGTATCCAAAGTAATCTTACATTCACAATGTGTCATATTTAAATATTCAGTCACAGATCATTTTCATAGACCAGGGGTAGGGAACCTATGGCTCTAGAGCCAGATGCGGCTCTTTTGATGACTGCATCTGGCTCTCAGATAAATCTTAGCTGACATTGCTTAACACAATAAGTAATTAATAAATCCGCTGGTAATCACAGTGTTAAAAATAACGTTCAAATTATAATAAATTCTCATGCATTTTAATCCAGCCATTCGTTTTGTATCGCACCTGTTCAAAATGTCCCATTAATGGTAAGAAGTATTATAGTATTTATTATTGGTTAACTTTGGAATAACAATGTTATTAAAAGAAAAAAGACTTATTGTACTTATTGGTCTTACTTAAAAAAAGCACGCATTTAGTTGTATTCAGTGTTAAAAAAATATGATATGGCTCTCTCGGAAATACATTTTGAAATATCTGGCTTACATGGCTCTCTCAGCCAAAAAGGTTCCCATCCCCTGTCATAGACCCTTGTCAGGTTCAAAGACAGATGACTTCTATTAAACAGACAAGAAGCAAGGAATCATGCAGAGACAGAGTTAAATTTTGCTCAATTGAGGAGAGACGTGTTTTGGGCTGTATTGTAGTTACAGATCCAAACTACGTTCTAAAAGTCCAGCCCACGTGCTTCCTTTATTTATTTGGGAGATCACTGAAGCAGTCGCTGAGGGAAGGGGGTAATATCGACAGCTCCAGTTAGACACAATATATGATTATCAATCAATCAATCAATCAATGTTTACTTATATAGCCCTAAATCACTAGTGTCTCAAAGGGCTGCACAAACCACCACGACATCCTCGGTAGGCCCACATAAGGACAAGAAAAAATTAAACCCAGTGGGACGTCGGTGACAATAATGACTATGAGAACCTTAGAGAGGAGGAAAGCAATGGATGTCGAGCGGGTCTAACATGATACTGTGAAAGTTCAATTCACAATGGATCCAACACAGTCGCGAGAGTCCAGTCCAAAGCGGATCCAACACAGCAGCGAGAGTCCCGTTCACAGCGGAGCCAGCAGGAAACCATCCCGAGCGGAGGCGGATCAGCAGCGCAGAGATGTCCCCAGCCGATACACAGGCAAGCAGTACATGGCCACCGGATCGGACCGGACCCCCTCCACAAGGGAGAGTGGGACATAGAAGAAAAAGAAAAGAAACGGCAGATCAACTGGTCTAAAAAGGAGGCCTATTTAAAGGCTAGAGTATACAAATGAGTTTTAAGGTGAGACTTAAATGCTTCTACTGAGGTGGCATCTCGAACTGGAGGGCATTCCAGAGTACTGGAGCCCGAACGGAAAAAGCTCTATAGCCCGCAGACTTTTTTTGGGCTTTGGGAATCACTAACAAGCCGGAGTCCTTTGAACGCAGATTTCTTGCCGGGACATATGGTACAATACAATCGGCAAGATAGGATGGAGCTAGACCGTGTAGTATTTTATACGTAAGTAGTAAAACCTTAAAGTCACATCTTAAGTGCACAGGAAGCCAGTGCAGGTGAGCCAGTACAGGCCTAATGTGATCAAACTTTCTTGTTCTTGTCAAAAGTCTAGCAGCCGCATTTTGTACCAACTGTAATCTTTTAATGCTAGACATGGGGAGACCCGAAAATAATACGTTAAAGTAGTCGAGGCGAGACGTAACAAACGCATGGATAATGATCTCAGCGTCTTTAGTGGACAGAATGGAGCGAATTTTAGCGATATTACGGATATTATACAATAAATTAAAATGAGTTGACGCTGGTGATATCGCCTTGTCTCTGCTCTGTCTGCGTCACGGTACTCGATGTTCGGCCTTGCCAGTCAGCAGGCCCATTTTGGAAACAAACACAGATACGAGGCTGCCTTGCAATCTTTTGGATTGCCAGCTTTGCACCGACACAATTGATAATAACTATAGCAACGGCCCTTAAGCATAAGAGTTGTGTGATAATATATACATAATTATTCAAACAACCCTCTAATGAACATTTGATCATTCTATCTTGCTGTCACAGTTCTCTCTACTGTCGGAGATGAGAGGCCTGGTTACGCCACAGGATTTGGAGCACTTCGACGGGCTGGTGTTACAACGCGAGATTCAGGCTCTGAAGGCGAGACAGGGCAGCGCTGGAGCAACCGCACTTCATGCAGACTCCCTGTCCATGGTGTCATACCCTGACACGCTGACGTCGTCCTTGGCCAGCTTCATGACCAACACCACCCTCAGCTCTGCTCGGGTAGGTTGGATGAATGAAAAATGGTTCGGTGTTGACAGGGCCAGCTCCTGAATTGGAATATTTCCATACTTCATTTGCTATAATTGCCTTGTTCAAAATGGAGAGATTTGTGATTCATCAATTTCTTATCTTTATAATGCAGGTTATCCCCCTTGTCATTGTAAATACAGCCGCGATCAAAAGTTTACACACACTTGTAAAGAACATAATGTCATGGCTGTCTTGAGTTTCCAATCATTTCTACAACTCTTTTTTTTTTGTGATAGAGTGATTGAAGCACATACCACAGAATGTTCCTCCAGAATGTCTTATCTTTGTCCATGTGATATCAGATGAAACAAAAATGTAGCTGTTTGGCCACAATCCCCAGCAATATGTTTGGAAGAGAAAAGGTAAGGCATTTGATGCCAGGAACACCAAACCTACCGTCAAGCATGGTGGTGGCAGTATTATGCTCTGGTCCTGTTTTGCTGCCAATGGAACTGGTGCTTTACAGAGAGTAAATGGGACAATGAAGAAGGAGGATTACCTCCAAATTCTTCAGGACAACCTAACATCATCAGCTTGAATTGATTAAGTTGAAAAACGTATTCAGGTGTTACTATTTAGTGGTCAATTGTACGGAATATGTACTGAACTGTGCAATCTACTAATAAAAGTATCAATCAAAAAATCAATCAATCAGGTTGGGTTTTGGGCACAGTTGGGTGTTCCAACAGGACAGTAACCTCGAACACGTCAAAAGTGGTAAAGGAATGGCTAAATCAGGCTACAATGAAGGTTTTAGATTGCCCTTCCCAAAGTCCTGACTTAAACGTGTGGACAATGCTGGAGAAACAAGTCTATGTCAGAAAAACCAACACATTTAGCTGAACTGCACCAATTTTGTCAAGAGGAGTGGTCAAAAATTCAACCAGAATCTTGTGGCTGGCTACCAAAAGTGCCTTATTGCAGTGAAACTTGCCAAGGGACATGTAAGCAAATATTAACATTGCTGTACGTATACTTTTGACCCAGCGGATTGGGTCACATATTTAGTAGAACCATAATGATTGTCAAGACTTGGACTTTGGTGTGGTTTGTTTTCCCGTGGTGCAAAGCGACTGGATCGGACATGTCGTGAAGGTAAAAACATCATTTTAATCTTAACTCGAAAAAAAGAAACAAACGAAAGGCGCTCACAGCAGAGGTTCAAAACTTGGTTAAGAAAGGCAAAACTATGGACATAAAACAAAACTTGCAAACTATGGCATGAATAAAGAAAACCTACTTGGAACGAGAAAAGAGCATGGAAAAGAGCAGCTTGGATTATCAGCATGAATAACAAGGGTGGTGTGTAGAGGGTGATGTCGCCAGACTGGCTGCCTGGCAACTACAGGCTTAAATAGAGGTGACGTGATTAACAACAGGTGCGCGAGTCCAAATGAATCAGGTGCGTGACATGAGGACAGGTGAAAACTAATGGGTTATCATGGAAACAAAGCAGGGAGTGAAAAAAACGGGAACTGACAAAATCCAAAAACCAAACAGAATGTTGCGATCCGCTACTTGGATCACCACATATTATTGTTTATACTTCTAGTTGTTGTATCACTCCGTCGTTCTACCCTCTTACTTCCTGTTTAGTCAGTCACCATGGTTGGCTCATTGATCCCACCTGCTAATCACGGTTTCTGCACACCTGTCACTTTTGATTACATCCCCTATTTAAGCCCGTCCCTTTTCATTATTCTTTCTGGGTTCATAATTTGCTTTCACACAACGAGTTACGCCTGAACTCTGTCACGTATGTACATTCTCGCTAGCTTTTCACGCTAAGCCATTTGTTCATTCCAGCTCTCATGCTGTATGTTTTGTTTCACTCGTTTATGTGCCTACGTGCCAGTTTAGTTCTCATTGTTGTATATCCTAGCTTTTATGCTAGCGTCTTTGGTTTGCCTTTTTATTAGCACCAGTGTTTTGTTTCATAGATTCTTTTCGTTAAATAAATTGTTTATATCTTACCTTTGCTGTGTTCACTTCTTGACGCATCCATGACGGAATCAACCACGATGCCAAACAGGCATAACACAGAACATAGCCAAACTAAACATGATTACCAAGACATGACAATCAATTCCTAAAAGAACCAAACTTCATGAATGTTTTTTTTTGTGACCAAGTATGTGCTCCAATCACTCTATCACTAAAAAATAAGAGTTGTAGAAATTAGTGAAAACTCAAGACAGCCATGACATTATGTTCTTTACAAGTGTATGTAAACTTTTGACCTCGACTGTAATACTTGCAAATGACACTCAAAAACAAGATATAACAACTGGTCAGCACAGTTATTAATATCAACTCACTGTTGAATAAATGTTAAAGGAAAATGAATAAGAGTTTATTATTAAGCAATTAACATGTATTTACACGTAAACACCCACAATTGGTACTGTTGAGTCCAGGTACCTTTTCAGTTCAAATGTAAGAGGCACCCATCTCAAATGTGTTGATGCTGTTTTCCAACAAAAAAAAATGTATATATAAGGTTTACAACAGTGATGCCTTTTGTAGCCTTTCTCCAAGTGTCCCTACCAGACCTGGGCAAATTAAGGCCCGGGGGCCACATGCGGCCCGTTGAGCTTTTCAATCTTGCCCGCCGGACATTCCCAAATATTTTTTTTTTTTAGATCTTTAAGATGAAAAGTGTAGCTGCCATTATGATGTGCAGTCATGATTTCTAACGACCGTAAGTCTTGAACTATACAAAGTATTTCAATGGTTGGAATCTGCGCTTTTGCATGATATACTAGTTACTGTGGTCATCTATTTAGTTACTTTGGTAATCTAAGTCACAGCAGCTCAGACGAGGCACCAAGCAGTGTGGGAGAGGAGCGTTTCCACAGAAAGTTTCCAGAGCGGCCAGCCTGAAATGTGGCTGTCAGGGACAGACGCAGAAAGAGATTTTTACAGCAAAGTTCTAAAGCTTAGTGATATATCAGATCGTAGGTGTTTTTTCGCCCTTCACCTTCGTATTTCACTGCGTTTCGCTTGATTGTTAAAGGCCTACTGAACTGAGATTATCTTATTCAAACGGGTATAGCAGGTCCATTCTATGTGTCATACTTGATCATTTCGCGATATTGCCATATTTTTGCTGAAAGGATTTAGTAGAGAACATCCACGATAAAGTTTGCAACTTTTGGTGCTGATAAAAAAAGCCTTGCCTGTACCGGAAGTAGCAGACGATGTGCGCGTGACGTCACGGGTTGCGGAGCTCCTCACATCTGAACATTGTTTACAATCATGGCCACCAGCAGGGAGAGCGATTCGGACCGAGAAAGCGACGATTTACCCATTAATTTGAGCGAGGATGAAAGATTTGTGGATGAGGAAAGTGAGAGTGAAGGACTAGAAAAAAAAAAGACTACATAGTGGGAGTATTTCAATTGTTATTAGACAAATTTACTAGGATAATTTTGGAAAATCCCTTATCTGCTTATTGTGTTACTAGTGTTTTAGTGAGATTATAAGGTCGTACCAGTACAACCCGAAGGTCGGCCCCGCACCTTTCTTCAGCACCAGTCGACGGGTGGTGGCGATGCCCATCTCTAACCTTCGCAAGGGACCCTCTTTGAAACATGATCTTTCGAAACGATCGCTGCTTAATACACTGTATTTTGTGTGTGTGGTCCAATCCAACCGTGTTCGCTTGACATCTCTGTGCCATAATAAAGCTTCACCGTCATCTTTCGGGAATGTAAACAATGTGTTTGTGTTGCTAAAGGCGGCCGCAATACACCGCTTCCCACCTACAGCTGTTTTCTTTGACGTCTCCATTGTTCATTAAACAAATTGCAAAAGATTCAGCAACACAGATGTCCAGAATACTGTGGAATTATGCAATGAAAACAGACGACTTATAGCTGTGAACGATGCTGGAACAAAATGTCCTCTACAATGCATGTCGTCACACGCACCCGTCATCATACCGCGACGCTTCAGCAGGATATTTCGGCGCCGAATTAAAAAATTGCAATTTAGTAAACTAAAAAGGCCGTATTGGCATTTGTTGCAATGTTAATATTTCATCATTGATATATAAACTATCAGACTGCGTGGTCGGTAGTAGTGGGTTTCAGTAGGCCTTTAAGTATGTCTTTCAAGAGGTGGTGTAATGTTCATATGTTGTCAATATTCAGTGTTTTATCCTTCATAGTTAATATTGTACAAACCCCGTCGGGAACATGTGTTAGATGTAAATATAAACGGAATGCAATGATTTGCAAATCAGTTTCAGCCCATATTTAGTTGAATGCACTACAAAGACAATATATTTGACGTTCAAACTCATAAACTTTATTTTTTGTTTTTGCAAATAATTAACTTAAGATTTCATGGCTGTAACACGTGCCAAAGTAGTTGGGAAAGGGCATGTTCACCACTGTGTTCCATCACCTTTTCTTTTAACAACACTCTATAAACGTTTGGGAACTGAGGAAACTAATTGTTGAAGCTTTGAAAGTGGAATTCTTTCCCTTTCTTGTTTTATGTAGAGCTTCAGTCGTTCAACAGTCCGGGGTCTCCGCTGTCGTATTTTACGCTTCATAATGCGCCACACATCTTCGATGGGAGACAGGTCTGGACTGCAGGCGGGCCAGGAAAGTACCCGCACTCTTTGTTTACGAAGCCACGCTGTTGTAACACGTGCTGAATGTGGCTTG
This sequence comes from Nerophis ophidion, assembly GCF_033978795.1. Lineage (NCBI taxonomy): Eukaryota > Metazoa > Chordata > Actinopteri > Syngnathiformes > Syngnathidae > Nerophis > Nerophis ophidion. The sequence goes on along the minus strand of NC_084627.1, from coordinate 38,262,117 downwards.
GCATTGTCTTGCTGAAATAAGCAGGGGCATCCATAAAAAAGACGGCGCTTAGATGGCTGCAAATGTTGTTAAAAAACCTGGATGTACCTTTCAGCATTAATGGTGCCTTCACAGATGTGTAAGTTACCCATACCTTGGGCACTAATGCACCCCCATACCATCACAGATGCTGGTTTTGAACTTTGCGTCGAAAACAGTCTGGGTGGTTCACTTCCACCTTTGGTCCGGATGATTATTTCCAAAAACAATTTGAAATGTGGACGCGTCAGAGCACACAACACTTTTCCACCAGTCCATCTTCGATGATCTCGGGCCCAGAGAAACCGGCAGCGTTTTTGGATGTTGTTGATAAATGGCTTTCGCTTTGCATAGTAGAGCTTTTACTTGCACTTACAGATGTAGCGACAAACTGTATTTAGTGACAGTGGTTTTCTGAAGTGTTCCTGAGCCCATGTGGTGATATCATTTAGAGATTGATGTCGATTTTTGATACAGTGCCGTCTAAGGGATAAAAGGTCATGGTCATTCAATGTTGATTTCTGTCCATGCCATGGAGTGATTTCTCCAGATTCTCTGAACCTTTTGATGTTATTATGGACCATATATGTTGAAATCCCCAAATTTCTTGCGATTGCACTTTGAGAAACGTTGTTCTTAAACTGTTTGACTATTTGCTCACGCAGTTGTGGACAAAGGGGTGTACCTCGCCCCATCCTTTCTCGTGAAAGACTGAGCATTTTTTGGGAAGCTGTTTTTATACCCAATCATTGCACCCACCTGTTCCCAATTAGCCTGCACACCTGCGGGATGTTCCAAATAAGTGTTTGATGAGCCTTCTTCAACTTGATCAATATTTATTGCCACCATGTCCAACTTTTTTGTCACGTGTTGCTGGCATTAAATTCTAAAGTTAATGATTATTTGCACAGAAATTTTTTTTTATTAGTTTGAACATGAAATATGTTGTCTTTGTAGCATATTCAACTGAATATGGGAGATTTGCAAATCATTGTATTCCGTTTATATTTATATCTAACAAACCCCAAATTCTTTATCTCTATGTACATTCTGGGTGTCTCATTCAGTAGAAAATGAAAAATTCCATTCCGTTTTTAATGTTTTTAGCATTCAATAATACATTATTGTGAGGTTTTGTATTAGTGTCCCTAAAAATAGATATACTAGACACATTTTTTTTCTCTCAAAATTTGGCCCCCCAAGTCAAAATAATTGCCCCTCCCTGGTCTATACCAGGCCTACACCAGTGGGACGCGCTTGTTGGTGATGTCCTGTCCCACGGACGTCGTTTTTGAGACGGCGACTGTTGCTGTCTAAAAGAATGTGATTTTTCTCCACCACAATAACCTTTTCTAATCTCACCCTCCCCAACGATAGGAGAGGCTGCTGTGGCTGATAGATATGATGGAGGTAGGAGTCACTTCTGGGAGATGGAGCACCAGCCCACACATGCAGGCTACACAGGAGAATGTTCAATTCCCTGTGGGTAGTAGATACCTAGAGGATGAAAAAAGATTTCTCCCTCAAGTGGAATTTAAACATTTTCTTCCATTTAAAGGATTTTTTTTGCCGTGCTTTTCATTTCCAAAAATGTCGAATGTTTTGTACCTAATTTGAAAGTATAATTCAACTTATTAGACGGATGTGTTTGGGCTGAAAACAACAAAATATATACATGTGTGTATATATATATATATATATATATATATATATATATATTAGTGATTGCAAAATCTTCCTCTGGGTAACTACATACCAAGTCTCAGCTTGCTTTTTGGTTTTGCAGTGCATCTCCTCTGCTGTGTTGGTGTCTTCTCTCCTCATTTTCCATGCAGTGGGACCTCTAAGTATGAGCCATAAAATGCTACAATTGGGACACAAAAGGAAAGAAAATGCACTTTAAAAAGGGGACAGAAACCTGCTGGTCGAACAAGGTCATTCAACACTTTAGGGCAATGGTCCCCACCCTTTTTGTATCTGCGGACCGGTCAACGCTTAATAATTTGTCCCGCGGCCCGGGGGGGACTTTTTTTTTTTTTTTTTTTTCTATGTCATGAAAAAGGGACGTTTTTGTCATGAAAAAGGGAGGTTTTGTAGTTGGTGGACTAATTGTAAGTGTATATTGTGTTTTTTATGTTGATTTAATAAAAAATAATATATATATATATATATATATATATATATATATATGTTTTTTTTTGTTTTGTTTTTTTTAATAAAAATGAATAAAAAATTATTCTGCAGCCCGGTACCAATCGGACCACTGCTTTAGGGCACTTATAGAAAACCCAAAACCAGTGAAGTTGGCACGTTGTGTAATTCGTAAATAAAAACAGAATATTTGCAAATCCTTTTCAACTTACCGTATTTTCCGCGCTATAAGCCGCCCCGTGTTATAAGCCGCACCTTCAATGAAAGGCATATTTAAAAACTTTGTGAACCTATAAGCCGCACCGGGTCATAAGCCGCGCCCCCGCTGCGCTAAAGGGAATGTCAAAAAAACAGTCAGATAGGTCAGTCAAACTTTAATAATACAAACCAGTGTGCAAATGTGCAATCACAACAATAGTAACACTCAAAATATTGCAGAGCAATAGCAACATCAATAACTCAACTTTGCTCGAACGTTAATCTCACAGCACACAAAATAAACATTTAAAGCTCACCTTCAGAAGTTATTCCTCATCCATAAATCCCTCGAATTCTTCTTCTTCGGTGTCTGAATTAAAAAATTGGGCGAATACGGCATCCAAAATGGCGGGCTCCATCTCGTCGAAGTCATCAGAGTCAGTGTCGTTGTTGTTGTCCGGCAGTTCCATGAATCCTGCCTTCCTGGCCGGATCTTTTTTCAGCTATCTTGTTTTTACAATATGCGCGGAAAGTAGCCAGCTTTTCTTGAAAGTCTTTTGGCACTTGCTGTGAAATAGTAGTCTGTGTGCGGATGGAGAGATTGCGTCTCTTCATGAACCGGAAACACCAAGAAGCACCACCTTTTGAAATCATCTAAGTGAAGTTCGCTTGCTAGCGCTGTTGCCTTCATTGGAATAGTGATGGTTCTGACACTTCTGCTTGCTGCTCTCTGCTCAACTACCCACTGTTCCAGTTTGTCCTCCAACTGTTGCCATCTTGCTTTGTTCCCTCAAACTCTGTGTTGTCTTCTTTACTTGGCGCAGGTCATCTTGTTGCTTCCTCCACCTAAGCACCATTGATTCATTTATGTTCAATTCTCTCGCTGCTGCTCTATTTCCGTGTTCTTCTGTGTGACTTATTGCCTTGAGTTTGAATTCTGCGTTGTACGCGTGTCTTTTAGTAGGAGCCATTTTGTGGTCCTCTTTACAGAAACACACAAATGAAATGAATCGGATTAGCCGCGCGCTTCTTCTTCTACGGGGGCGTGTGCTTACCTTGGTGGTTGCGTACCGTAGAAGAAGAAGCGCTTCCTCTTTCCAGGTGGGCGGGCGCTTACCTTGGCGGTTGCGTACCGTAGAAGAAGAAGCGCTTCCTCTTCTAAGGGGAAAAAGATGGCGGCTGTTTACCGTAGTTGCGAAACCTAAACTGTATGAAAATAAATATTTATATTAATATATATATATAAGTCTCCTCTCTGAGCTGCCACCTTACCGTGGTAGAGGAGTTTGCGTGTCCCAATGATCCTAGGAGCTATGTTGTCTGGGGGCTTTAAGCCCCCTGGTAGGGTCTCCCAAGGCAAACTGGTCCTAGGTGAGGGACCAGACAAAGAGCAGCTCGAAAACCTCTATGAAAAGTAAAAACAAAGGACCCAGATTTCCCTCGCCCGGACGCGGGTCACCGGGGTCCCCCTCTGGAGCCAGGCCCGGAGGTGGGGCACGATGGCGAGCGCCTGGTGGCCGGGCCTGTACCTATGGGGCCCGGCCGGGCACAGCCCGAAGAGGCAACGTGGGTCCCCCCTCCAATGGGCTCACCACCCATAGCAGGGGCCATAGAGGTCGGGTGCAATGTGAGCTGGGCGGCAGCCGAAGGCAGGGCACTTGGCGGTCCGATCCTCGGCTACATAAGCTCGCTCTTGGGACGTGGAACGTCACCTCATTGGGGGGAAAGGAGCCTGAGCTAGTGCGCGAAGTAGAGAAATTCCGGCTGGATGTAGTCGGACTCACTTCGACGCACAGCAAGGGTTCTGGAACCACTTCTCTTGAAAGGGGCTGGACTCTCTTTCACTCTGGCGTGGCCGGCAGTGAGAGGCGACGGGCTGGGGTGGCAATTCTGGTTGCCCCCCGGCTTAAAGCCTGCACTTTGGAGTTCAACCCAGTGGACGAAAGGGTAGCCTCCCTCCGCCTTCGGGTGGGGGGACGGGTCCTGACCGTTGTTTGCGCTTACGCACCAAACAACAGTTCAGAGTACCCACCCATTTTGGGTACACTCGAGGGAGTACTGGAAAGCGCTCCCCCGGGTGATTCCCTTGTCCTGCTGGGGGACTTCAACGCTCATGTTGGTAACGACAGTGAAACCTGGAGAGGCGTGATTGGGAAGAATGGTCGCCCGGATCTGAACCCGAGTGCTGTTTTGTTATTGGACTTCTGTGCTCGTCACAGTTTGTCCATAACAAACACCATGTTCAAACATAAGGGTGTCCATATGTGCACTTGGCACCAGGACACCCTAGGCCGCAGTTCCATGATCGACTTTGTAGTTGTGTCATCGGATTTGCGGCCTCATGTTTTGGACACTCGGGTAAAGAGAGGGGCGGAGCTTTCTACCGATCACCACCTGGTGGTGAGTTGGCTGCGATGGTGGGGGAGGATGCCGGACAGACCTGGCAGGCCCAAACGCATTGTGAGGGTTTGCTGGGAACGTCTGGCAGAGTCTCCTGTCAGAGAAAGTTTCAATTCCCACCTCCGGAGGAACTTTGAACATGTCACGAGGGAGGTGCTGGACATTGAGTCCGAGTGGACCATGTTCCGCACCTCTATTGTCGAGGCGGCTGATCGGAGCTGTGGCCGCAAGGTAATTGGTGCTTGTCGCGGCGGTAATCCTAGAACCCGCTGGTGGACACCAGCGGTGAGGGATGCCGTCAAGCTGAAGAAGGAGTCCTACCGGGTTCTTTTGGCTCATAGGACTCCAGAGGCAGTGGACAGGTACCGACAGGCCAAGCGGTGTGCAGCTTCGGCGGTCACAGAGGCAAAAACTCGGACATGGGAAGAGTTTGGGGAAGCCATGGAAAATGACTTCCGGATGGCTTCGAAGCGATTCTGGACCACCATCCGCCGCCTCAGGAAGGGGAAGCAGTGCACTGTCAACACCGTGTATGGTGCGGATAGTGTTCTGCTGACCTCAACTGCGGATGTTGTGGATAGGTGGAGGGAATACTTCGAAGACCTCCTCAATCCCACCAACACGTCTTCCTATGAGGAAGCAGTGCCTGGGGAATCTGTGGTGGACTCACCTATTTCTGGGGCTGAGGTTGCTGAGGTTGCTGAGGTAGTTAAAAAGCTCCTCGGTGGCAAGGCCCCAGGGGTGGATGAGATCCGCCCGGAGTTCCTTAAGGCTCTGGATGCTGTGGGGCTGTCTTGGTTGGCAAGACTCTGCAGCATCGCGTGGACATCGGGGGCGGTACCTCTGGATTGGCAGACCGGGGTGGTGGTCCCTCTCTTTAAGAAGGGGGACCGGAGGGTGTGTTCCAACTATCGTGGGATCACACTCCTCAGCCTTCCCGGTAAGGTTTATTCAGGTGTACTGGAGAGGATGCTACGCCGGGTAGTCGAACCTCGGATTCAGGAGGAACAGTGTGGTTTTCGTCCTGGTCGTGGAACTGTGGACCAGCTCTATACTCTCGGCAGGGTTCTTGAGGGTGCATGGGAGTTTGCCCAACCATTCTACATGTGCTTTGTGGACTTGGAGAAGGCATTCGACCGTGTCCCTCGGGAAGTCCTGTGGGGAGTGCTCAGAGAGTATGGGGTATCGGACTGTCTTATTATGGCAGTCCGATCCCTGTACGATCAGTGTCAGAGCTTGGTCCGCATTGCTGGCAGTAAGTCGGACACGTTTCCAGTGAGGGTTGGACTCCGCCAAGGTTGCCCTTTGTCACCGATTCTGTTCATAACTTTCATGGACAGAATTTCTAGGCGCAGTCAAGGCATTGAGGGGTTCCGGTTTGGTGGCCGCAGGATTAGGTCTCTGCTTTTTGCAGACGATGTGGTCCTGTTGGCTTCATCTGGCCGGGATCTTCAGCTCTCACTGGATCGGTTCGCAGCCGAGTGCGAAGCGGCCGGAATGAGAATCAGCACCTCCAAGTGCGAGTCCATGGTTCTCTCCCGGAAAAGGGTGGAGTGCCATCTCCGGGTTGGGGAGGAGACCCTGCCCCAAGTGGAGGAGTTCAAGTACCTAGGAGTCTTGTTCACGAGTGGGGGAGGAGTGGATCGTGAGATCGACAGGCGGATCGGTGCAGCGTCTTCAGTAATGCGGACGTTGTACCGATCCGTTGTGGTGAAGAAGGAGCTGAGCCGGAAGGCAAAGCTTTCAATTTACCGGTCGATCTACGTTCCCATCCTCACCTATGGTCATGAGCTTTGGGTCATGACCGAAAGGATAAGATCACGGGTACAAGCGGCCGAAATGAGTTTCCTCCGCCGTGTGGCGGGGCTCTCCCTTAGAGATAGGGTGAGAAGCTCTGTCATCCGGGAGGAACTCAAAGTAAATCCGCTGCTCCTCCACATCGAGAGGAGCCAGATGAGGTGGTTCGGGCATCTGGTCAGGATGCCACCCGAACGCCTCCCGAGGGAGGTTTTTAGGGCACGTCCAACCGGTAGGAGGCCACGGGAAAGACCCAGGACACGTTGGGAAGACTATGTCTCCCGGCTGGCCTGGGAACGCCTCGGGATCCCCCGGGAAGAGCTAGACGAAGTGGCTGGGGAGAGGGAAGTCTGGGCTTCCCTGCTTAGGCTGCTGCCCCCGCGACCCGACCTCGGATAAGCGGAAGAAGATGGATGGATGGATGGATGGATATATATATAAGGCGCACCGGGTTATAAGCCGCACTGTCACCTTTTGAGAAAATTTTTGGTTTTTAGGTGCGGCTTATAGCGCGGAAAATACGGTATTCAATTGAATAGACTGCAAAAACAAGATATTTAATGTTCCTACCATGAATTGATTAACGTGGACCCCGACTTAAACAAGTTGAAAAACTTATTCGGGTGTTACCATTTAGTGGTCAATTGTACAGAATATGTACTGAACTGTGCAATCTACTAATAAAAGTATCAATCCAACTGAGAAATTTAATTTTATTTTGCAACGAATCATTAACTTAGGATTTAATGCCAACAACACATTGCAAAAAAGTTGGCACAGGGGCATTTTTACCACTGTCTTACATGGCCTTTCCTTTTAACAACACTCAGTAAACATTTGGGAACTGAGGAGACCAATTTTTGAAGTTTTTCAGGTGGAATTCTTTCCCATTCCTGCTTGATGTACAGCTTAGTCGTTGTCAGATTTTACGCTTCAGAATGAGCCACACATTTTCAATGGGAGACCGGCCTGGACTACAGGCAGGCCAGTCTAGTACCCGCACTCTTTTACTATGAAGCCACGCTGTTGTAACACATGGCTTGGCATTGTCTTGCTGAAATAAGCAGGGGCGTCCATGATAACATTGCTTAGATGACAACATATGTTGCTCCAACACCTGTATGTACATTTCAGCATTAATGGTGCCTTCACAGATGTGTAAGTTACCCATGCCTTTTGCACTAACACACCCCCATACCATCACGGATGCTGGCTTTTGAACTTTGCGCTTGTAACAATCCGGATTGTTCTTTTCCTCTTTATTCCAGAGGACACAACATCCACAGTTTCCAAAAACAATTTGAAATCTGGACTTGTCAGACCACAGAACACTTTTACACTTTGCATCAGTCTATCTTAGATGAGCTCGGGCCCAGCGTTTCTGGGTGTTGTTGATAAATGGCTTTGGCTTTGCACAGTAGAGGTTTAACTTGCACTTACAGATGAACTGTAATTACTAAGAGTGGTTTTCGGAAGTGTTCCTGACCCATGTGGTGATATCTTTTACACACTGATGTCGCTTTTTGATGAAGTACCGCCTGAGGGATCGAAGGTCACGGATGTTCAATGTTGGTTTTCAGCCTTGCTGCTTACGATTTCTCCAGATTCTCTGAACCTTTTGATGATATTACGGACAGTAGATGGTGAAATCCTTGCAATAGCTGGTTGAGAAATGTCGTTCTTAAACAATTTGCTCACACATTTGTTGACAAAGTTGTGACCCTTCGACCCATCCTTGTTTGTGAATGGCTGAGCATTTCATGGAAGCTGCTTTTATACCCAATCATGGCACCCACCTGTTCCCAATTAGCCTGTTCAACTGTGGGATATTCCAAATAAGTGTTTGGTGAGCATACCTCAGCTTTCTTAGTCTTTTTTTTTGCCACTTGTGCCAGCTTTTTTCATACATGTTGCAGGCTTCAAATTCCAAATCAGATAATATTTGCAAAAAATAACGTTTTCCAGTTCAAACATTAAATGTCTTGTCTTTGGAGTCTATTCAATTGAATATAGGTTGAAAATGATTTGCAAATCATTGTATTCTGTTTTTATTTGCGATTTACACAACGTGGCAACTTTATTGGTTTTGGGTTTTGTACAAGCGTACAGAGGAACCGAGCCAGATCGCTATCTGAAGTTTGCAGCTTCAGTCTAGTTTTGAAGCATATCCTACGTATTTTTGGCCTAAATTAAGCATTTTCGCTTTTTAGAGGCGGTATAGTACTGAATATGATTCATTAGTATTGCGGTACTATACTAGTACAACCTTTTTTTATGTTTGTGGAGGGGGGCGTAGCCTGCGGGCCTGGACCGAAGCGGGGTGTGCCAGGACCGGCCTTGAAGTTAGCAACAGGTGCGTAGATGGCCCAGGTGGGACTTATTATCTAAACACCTGTCGCTCCGTTTAAGTGGCAGCTGGGCAGGAGAGGTGGGGGGAGCTAGAGTGAGAGCGAGAAAGAGGCAGACACAAAAAGACAGTTGCTGAAAAGCAAACCGCTGAACTATTAAAAAAAAAAAGAATAGTGTTGTAACCCTGATCTGGCTCTCCTTATGATGATTGGTGGGCCGAAGAACCCCCTGGAGGTCAAATAGATCGGTTTACTCTGCAGTTGGTCTCAGGCTAAACAGACCACTATGGATTGGACTTTCACAATATCATGTTAGACCCGCTCGACATCCATTGCTTTTGGTCCTCTGGGATGGGGGGGGGGTTGCCCACATATGCGGTCCTCTCCAAAGTTTCTCATAGTCATCATTGTCACTGTCACCGACGTCCCACTGGGTGTGAGTTTTTCCCTGCCCTTATGTGGGCTCTGTACCGAGGATCTCATTGTGGTTTGTGCAGCCCTTTGAGACACTTGTGATATAGGGCTATATAAATAAACATTGATTGATTGTTTGATTGATTATTCCCTGCTTCTTGTCTTGTTTAATAGATGTTGTTGTTGCGATCCGCTGCTCGGATCGTTTTATGTTGTAGTTTTGATTATTTTCTGTATCACATTTTGTAGTGCGACTCCTTAGTTCCTGTTTTTAGTCTGTTTCCATAGCAACGTATCATTTTCACCTGCCGTGGTTTCTAGACACACACCTGTTCCACTAATCACCATCCTTTATAAGCCAGCCTTTTCTCTTCACTCATTGTCGGACTCCAATTTGCTCACACGCAACAGTTGAAAACTATTTGGTATGTTTATTCTCGCTAGCTTATACGCTACGCCTCTGTTCTCTTCTAGCTCTCATGCTAATGGTTTTGTTTTACCTTTATGTGCCTTTGTGCCAAGTTTTAGTTGTTTCTATTTGTTTTGTCTAGCTCTCACGCTAGCTCCCTTTGTTTGCCTTTTCTGCTTAGCTCCAGTATTTTTGTTCCTAGCTTCTTTTGTTAAATAAATCTTACGCTGTGTTTCATGTCGTTGCATCCCTGGAAAAACAAACTCGGCATCGCCATGCCACCAAATCTTCACAGTTGTCAGTGTTTGAACCTGACATTGTCACTGAAGGCATCAAAACTAAGACGGCCTCTGTTTAACCTGGGGACGTTTATGCTCCAGAAAACAAACGCATGTACACAAGAGATACATCGCATGCATCAAAGCTTTTATAACGCACAACTTAACTCAAACCAATCAATTCGTGGTTGCATTTATCTGCAAATGAGTTTAAAGGAATTGTTTTATAATTTGTCAGACTCACCAGGATTTTGCGATGTTTGCCCGGCTCCAATTATTGCAAATTTAAACCAATCCCCGCAAATTATGCTTTGGCCCAATGCAATTTTGTCCAATCCCCGGCAATATTTTGGCCAAGCGTTGTCATTTCCACAATGAAATGTGTGCCTGGGCAGCACTCAAACCAGATTACTGATCAAGCATGCGTCGTCCACCCACGTCCTCATTTCCCTGTTTACATTGACCTTTTGGAGAGGATTGGTGGAACGGAGAAGAAAGAAAAGACCAACCCTGTGTGCTTAATGGGTGACATTTAGATGTTAACTGGCTGTCCAGCTTTGCACAAGTAAACACTCTGCAGGACTGCTTGTATCAGAGTTTATATCAGGTTTTTCATGCAGGCTATTATTCAGCACTTCTTTTTTACTGATATCAATCAATTAATCAATCAATGTTTGTTTATATAGCCCTAAATCACTAGTGTCTCACAAGCCACAACGGCATCCGCGGTACAGAGGCCACATAAGGGCAAACTCACCCCAGTCGGATGTCGTTGTGAATGACTATGAGAAACCTTGGAGAGCACCGCAGATGTGGGTGACACCCCCCCCCCCCCCCCCACCCCCCTCTAGGGGACCAAAGGC